>NC_092430.1:25059980-25396649 GCF_036169615.1 Heliangelus exortis
TTTCCCCTTCCCTTTCCCCTTCCCTTTCCCCTTCCCTTTCCCCTTCCCTTTTTTTTTTATATATAAACAGTTCACAAAAGTACCACTTAGCAGGTTTATGAGTACATTCTTACCAGTTGGCATCAGCTGGGATGTGCATGGGTTGTGCAGCCAAAATTGCCTCGGAGAGCTGTGAAATCAGCAGCATCTGACCTACAAAACCTCTGGACTAAGCTGGTTTACTGCAGGGGAGGATGTTTGCTGACACGTCTGAGGGGAACTCTGAGCTCCTTTCTAACCAAGGGTACCACCAGGAGAGCCCTGGAGCTCTGGGGGAAGAGGAGGATCTCAGAAGAAGCTGTATAATTCCTCTGATTATTTTGTGGTTGCTTCCACTGGGAACCCTGCTCCTTGTGTGTAAGAATGGGATGTTGGGAGCAAGTCTGTTCCCAGCTCCCAGGGCTGCAGCAAGGTGTTTCATTAGCAAAAAACCAAACATTTTTAACCCAAGCCTAATGAGTAGTCTTCATATTTTATTGTTTCTTCATCTGGTCCAGCTCAGCATCCGTGGGATTTCCACAGGACATGAAGTGTGGAAACCTGTCATGACAGAAAAACCCAGAGACTTGTAGGAAACAATGGTTGTCTTGTGGGAAGAGTTTAAATATATGCAGCTGATCCCATGGGAACTGCTGTACTCTATTCACCCTGTGTGAAAATTATGCTCTTTCAATATAATCTTTAATCCTTTTCTTTCACTGAAAAATGTGAGAACTTTATTTAAAGTTTTTCAAGGGTGCTCTATTTTAGAGAGCAAATACTTTTCAAATATAAATCAAATTATTAGTGCAACACAGAAGGGGAAACATCTCCTCTGAAATATCTTGCAGTGCTCTGTCCATAAATTGCACATATGGATATTCTTGGGAAAGCTTCAGGCTGAAAAATAACCAGGAATTATATCCAGGCTTTCATTTTTTTTTTTTTTCCTGGGTGGGTGGCTGTGGGGAAGGAAGTTTCCAGCACAGTTGGAGATATTACCAACTTCTGTAGCTGCACAAAGCAGATTTCTCCCTGTGAGAGGGGAGGATTTCAAGAGAAGGGAACCCTGTGCTCTGAACAGCCCAAACCTTTGCGTTGAAGATGATTCCAATCCTCCTCCTATTCATGGAAAAGTAAAATAAAACTAAATATGCACTTGCTGGAGACTTTTGTCCCCACCCCCAGAGGGGATGGAAATCCAAAATCCATGCATGTGTGAATAAGATCCCAAACTCCCCCAGGGTTCATACCCTAAATATTGAGCCCTCTTTGGTGAAATCCACAAATGTCTTCCTGGAGGCACCACACTAGGGGTTTATTCTGCTGCCTGGACACAGGGGGGTGAGAAGGCAGAGAGTTACTGACATTATTGTGCTTTTGCTTTCCTAGAGTGTTTTTTCACCCAAGGCACCCAAAGCACTTCCCCCCCAGTGCATGCAGCATGGCAAGGGGTCTGCAAGGTAAGGAAATGGAGGTTTTTTTGTCTTTTTCCAGCTGAGCAGTCAGAGCAAGAGGCTGGGATTTGCCCAAGATCAGTGTGGTAAAGCAAAAATCCCCTGGCCCCCCAGTCCCAGCTGGGGGTGGGTGATGGATTTTCCTGCAGGGATGCACTTAGCTTCACCTCCTCCTGAAAATACCATTTTCTCTGAGATTGGCCCAACAGCAGAGTGAGGGGCTCCTTGCCTCCTGCTTTGCACTGAGTGAACCAGAAGGACTTCACACAGACTCCAGGTGACCTGTGTTTCATAAAATTCCTTAAATCCAGTGAGGGTTTTCTCCATTGCTGTTGCTTAACATGGAACCAGATTAGCAGCATCCCCCTGCAGTTCTTTGAAGGCTGCACTTTTGTTTTCAGTGGGCCAGGACCTTCTTGTAACATCAGGCAGTCATGGTTAAGTTTCAGGTCTTTTGAAAGTCAAGGGAACTATTCTGATTTCTTGTAGAATTTCTTTCACTGGAAGTCCTCTCCCCTTTCTCTTTGGTTCAAAACATTGTATATATATATATATATATACATATTATTTTTTTTTGTCCTTCTAGTGTCATTCTGCAGAATCCCAGTTCCTGACAAAACTGTAGCACTCAGCCTTTTAGCTGAGAGTTCAATTGGCTTCTGGATGCCCTTAGGTCCAACTGCCCTTTTACATGGAATTTTTATTGTTAATCTTCTATTATTGGGGGAATTATTTTGCAAACAGACCAATTCAACTGCTGCAAGCTCCTGAAACCTGTCAGGCTAGCTTTTTATTCTGATTCCTTCTGATAAGGAGCTTTGGTAAGAATTCTGTGCCTCCAGCAAGCTGAGAGCTTCACCTTGGAGGGGAGCAGCTTCAAGGTCCCAGGGAACACAGGGCTCTTTCAGCTTCCCATGAAAAGGGAAGGAAGGAAGGGCTTGAAAATCAGAATCAAAACTTTGCATTGGCTGTGGGACTGCCCCATGGATCAGTGGAAATGGGCTGTGCTGTAAACAGAGGGTTTTAATTTTTTTTAAAAAAAATCAATTAAAAATTAATGTGAGTCAGAGGCAAAGGGTGCAGGGTGTGCAAACTTAGCCAAGGCCCTTTGCCTCTTTTTCCATTGCTGGTGTCTCCAAGGGCTGCTCCAGCTGACTGAGATGCTCCATGCTGTGGGGTCAAGGGGAAGAGCCACCTCAGGACCTGTACTCTGAACCAATTTTATCACCCAGTCTGACCCTTAAAAAAAAAAAAAAAAAAAAAAAAAATTAAAAATGACACTTGAGGAGACCTGTTGGTGAGAACCAATTTTATCACCCAGTCTGACCCTTAAAAAAAAAAAATTAAAAAATTAAAAATGACACTTGAGGAGACCTGTTGGTGAGAACCAATTTTATCACCCAGTCTGACCCTTAAAAAAAAAAAAAAAAAAAAAAAAAATTAAAAATGACACTTTATGTGACCTGTGCATTATTTTTTTCCTTTTCCTCAGTGCCAGCTCCCTGTTAGTAGGAAACACTGCAGCCTTGTAGTGACCAAGGAGATGCTCAAGGGAGAATTCTCTCCTTTTAAGATTTAGGCAGGAGAGGTGTTTTCAGCACCCTTGCATAACATGAGTAGTAAGAAGATTTGCTGTAATTCCATTTCCCAGAGCTTATAGCAAGGGAATGTTCCTCTGTATCACACTTCGTGGTCTGCAAAGCTTGCAGGGAAAGGGTCTGCTCCTCAGGGGAGGGCAGCAGGACCTCTCTGGGACATCCTTCTGCACCTCCAGCAGGGTCTCTTTGGCAAGAGGGACCTGCCAGGTCTCAGTGCAGCTGGTCAGGGGGAGGCTTCACGTGGATCTTGCTTTTAAAAGTGGTTTTTTGTGAATTTCCTGTTCAGATTTTGTTGTCCTGCTCGTGAGAGCAATGCTGAAAGCCAAAGCAAACTCCAGCCCCTCTTTGGTTCCCAGGTGAAGTGTAACCAAGTAAGAGCATTTATTCCTCTGGACAGAGGAGCTCTTCTGGAGCAAGTTTGTTCACTTGTTCTTTTTCTTTCAAACAGGGGGAGCTTATTAAGGGTTTGGTTTGTGTTTTGTTTTGTTTTGTTTTTTTTTTACCTGCTTCCCAGGGAAGGATAGCTTTCCACTAACACAGAGACCTCTGTTTTCTCTGGTAAAACCAAGCAGGCTTTGTATTTTGTCCCAGAAACAGAGTTGCATTCAGAGATAAGGCCTCCCTGCGTTTAGGTTCCTTTGGGTCACCTGACAGAGCCCTTGGTAACCTGGAGGCTGCTTTAGTCTGCATTCCAGAGATGCCTTTCTGCTGCCACTGCACTTAACAGCTTGGGATGCTGCCTGGGCTAGCAGGAGAGCAGAGCAAGAACCTGCAGGACATCACTGAGGATGTCAGTGAGGAACCATGACCAGGTAAAAAAAAAAAAAAAATCATAATTAAAAAAAAAAAAAAAAAAAAAAAAAAAAAAAAGGAGAGAGAGAGAGAAAAAGAAAAGAAAAACCCATCAGTTTGTGTCTCTGGCTTCTTGAACTTTTAATTTTTGAACGTGGGACTTGCTGGGCATGAGGGCCTTGTCAAGGAGGATCTAGCCTGCTGTGCTTTGGGGTTTGCCATCTTCTGAGGTCTTTTCTGCTTCTGTCTTGCCAATAGTCAAACTAAAAGTCCTGTGTGCTGCTACTGGTAGATTTGGGGGAATTAAAAGAAGCTTATAAAGGGGCTTGTGGCAGATCAAGTGCAAGGTGCTGCTGTTTAATTCCCCAGGCAGAGGGTTTCAGCTCAGCCAAGTGTTTGTTTTATAGGAGCTGAAAAGGCTGCATAGATCATTTTGGCAACAAAAGTGAATGTTTTCCTAAACAGGAAACATTATCTTCTCCATCTTGCTAATAGTGTGTTTCTGGAGTCAGGACACAACAACCCAGAAAACAAACCAAGTGGCTTCCACCTCCAGCTCTGCTGCTGCTGCCCATGGAAAGGTGGCTGTTCATCCTTATCAGTTACTCCAGGCACCATCCTGCTTGGGTGATACGTGTGGAAAAGGCAAAATCTGGGTTTTATTTATTCTATTTATTTTTATTTATTTATTTATTTTATTTTATCCTGCATTGTTTAGCTAATTTGAGGCTGTTCAGTGTTGGAGAGCAGAAGGTCCTTCAACAAAAGGTTTGTTGCATGGTGCATGAGGACATCTCTGGGTCAGAGGCTCCTCTATGCTGCTTACATTCAATATTTTAAAATCCTTGCTAAGCTGATATATGCTGCTGATATAATTTCTTTCTTTTTCTTTCTTTCAGACTGGGGCCAAGAAATCCCTGCAATGTTCCCCAGCTTTATTCCTCGTGTTGAACTGATGGCTGGTCCAGAGGATTGTTCCCAGCCTGTCCTCATCTGAGCTGTTCCTGCACATGGTGTGTGCAGAGGGCTGGCAGCCTCTCAAACACAGCCATGCATCAGCTCTTTGGGATGGTTCTGGCCCAAAAGGACCTCTCTCGTGCAGGGGATCTGTTCTCCTTAGAGGATGCTGAAATTGAAGGAAGCCTCTCAGAAGCTCTTGAACAAATAAGAATAATTAGTTCAGCTGCAGTAAGTGAAACACAGGTCTTTCATCATTTTTTGTGGAGTTCAATGTATACAGAAAACATTCGAGATGGGGACATACCCAGTGTAGGTTTCTAAGAGCAAAGGACCTGAGCACCCCTCAGGACAGACACTGTTCCCTGGCTCTTCTCTTGGGTCACCTCTTTGCCAGCACCAAGTGCAGCTCCACAGTCTTCTGAATGTTTCTCAAGTTCTGAATGTTTGTCCAGTTCTGGGCCCCTCAGCTCAGGAAGGAGATTGAGGTGCTGGAGCAGGTCCAAAGGAGGCAACTGGGCTGGGGAAGGGACTGGAGCACAGATCCTATGAGGAGAGGCTGAGGGAGCTGGGGGTGTTGAGGCTGGAGAAGAGGAGGCTCAGGGGAGACCTCATCACTCTCTCCAACTCCCTGAAAGGAGGTTGGAGCCAGGGGGGGGTTGGGCTCTTTTTCCCAGGCAACTCTCAGCAAGACAAGAGGGCACAAGAGGGCTCAAGTTGTGCCAGGGGAGGTTTAGGTTGGCCATGAGAAAGAATTTCTTTCTGGAGAGGGTGATCAGGCATTGGAATGGGCTGCCCAGGGAAGGGGTGGATTCTCCATCCCTGGAGCTATTTCAAAAGAGCCTGGATGTGGCACTCAGTGCCATGGGCTGGGAACCACGGGGGGAGTGGAGCAAGGGTTGGACTTGAGGAGCTCTGAGGTCCCTTCCAACCCAGCCCATTCTAGGATTCTAAGTTGCTTTGGCCATTGCCTGTGCTGTTTGTGCTCTGGTTTGTCCTGCCTACCTGCAGATTATCAGGAATTTTGCACAAATCCCCCCCATTACACTTCTGCAAAGGAAATGCCTGGATTTGCTGCACTAGGTTTTTACAAGCAGTCTGCATTAAGCAGCTGGAGCATCCTGCTGAGCCCTCCCCTGCCTCTGAGAGGCCGTTCCCACCAGAGGGCTCTGGAGATCAGGGAGCTGCTGCCTCAGCAGGCTGGGTTTGATGGATATTTTTCCCCAAATGTGAGAAGTTTCTGCTCTCAGTGTCCACGCAGAGCCAGGACCCAGGACTGTCACCTGGGCTTTGCTGCTGTGCTGTCCCAGCTGGCTGCAGTTACCTTCTTCACCTCTTTATCCATAGAAAAGAAAAAACACAAAATCCACATCTTTATCCACAAAAGAAAAAACAAATGTTTTTTAATTTTCTTTTTTAACAAATGCGTGGATTTTTCCATCACTCTGAGCAAAGCTTGTGAAGGTCCAGCTGGGAACAGAAGCAGAGAATCATTCTGAGGTGGCCCAAATGCTGTGGCTGGTGCTTGTGGCACTGTCACACCTTGAGGACCTTCAGCCCTTTACAACTGATGGTGCTTTAGCAAACCCAAGGACTTGAGGTCACTGCTTCAGCCTGTCTTTTATTGGCTTTTTTTCTTCAAGTGGAACAGCAGAGGTCAGACTGAGGGATGGTGCCTGGGAGCTCTGGGGATTCCAAGTTGCAGGGAGGTGCTGCTGGTTTGTATCCACGTGGCACCTGGGTCAGGGATTAGAGGATTTGGGGATCAAGCCTACTTAATTAACTTTTATTCACATTACATTGATACTAATTGAAAGTAACTGTCTTTGCATGCTAATTGGAAGGGTGTGCACTGGAGCTGACGTGACGTGGAAGGTTTGGAACACTGTGTTTGGTCATGGGTGTTGTGGCTTTAATGATTCCTGGGTTCAGTTTTGGGATGTTTGTGGGAGAAGGGGCCTGGGGGAGTGGTTCTGAGGTATGGAGCTGCAATCCCTCCTCAAGGCTGTGCTTCCAGACAAATGACAAAAAATCCTCCAATAACATAATCCATGTTACAATCCATAATCCATGTTACAATCCATAGTCCATGTTACAATCCATAATCCATGTTATAATCCATAGTCCCTGTTATAACCCATAATCCCTGTTATAACCCATAATCCCTGTTACAACCCATAATCCCTGTTACAACCCATAATCCCTGTTATAACCCATAATCCCTGTTACAATCCATAATCCCTGTTATAACCCATAATCCATGTTACAACCCATAATCCCTGTTATAACCCATAATCCATGTTACAATCCATAATCCATGTTATAACCCATAATCCCTGTTATAACCCATAATCCCTGTTATAACCCATAATCCATGTTATAACCCATAATCCCTGTTATAACCCATAATCCATGTTACAATCCATAATCCCTGTTATAACCCATAATCCCTGTTATAACCCATAATCCCTGTTATAACCCATAATCCATGTTACAATCCATAATCCCTGTTATAACCCATAATCCCTGTTATAACCCATAATCCCTGTTACAACCCATAATCCCTGTTATAACCCATAATCCATGTTACAATCCACAATCCCTGTTATAACCCATAATCCCTGTTATAACCCATAATCCCTGTTATAACCCATAATCCCTGTTATAACCCATAATCCCTGCCTTTGCTAATAGTGAGGATTCAGACCAAAGCCAGTGAATTGTCTATGGGGTGACAGATTTCTGTGTTTAATCCCACCAAAGGTTTGTTGCAAAGGTGGAAGTCAGGAAATGGACAGTGGGTGGCTATAACAACACCCTGTTTCCAGGCTAATTTTGTAGGGGAATTCATTGGCAAATGCCCTTTTTTTTTGCCCCAGGACTACCAGACTAATGACAACGACCAGGCTGTGGTGGAAATCTGCATCACCCGGATCACCACGGCCATCAGAGAGACAGCATCCATTGAGAAGCATGGCCAGGCCCTGGTGGCTCTCTGGGAATCCTGCCTAGAGCACAACCTGAAGCCTTCTGGAAAAGATGAGGACACCCCACATGCAAAAATTGCATCTGACATCATGAGCTGCATCCTGCAGGTGAGCTCAGAGCAAAGGGGTGCAAGGGCCTTCCTCAGCCATTTGGGTTTCTCCCTCCCCAAGCAGCTGTGCTCTGTTTTCTGAGGGTGCCCAGGAGTGGTTGCATCTGTTTGGAACCAAGAACGTGACCCAAACTCTTCATGTGTTACATGAATCTCAAACTGTTCATGTGTTACATGAATCTGGCATCTGCTGCAGTGAATCTGAAGTTCTGGCAGCTTCCTTATCTTCAGAAGTGTCTTGGCTGTTTTAATGCCAGGTTTTGTTATCTTAATGCTCCATTAATTCCAGGGATTTGTATTTCATGTAAGTATTAGAGAGGGAGACCTGGGACTATCATTTTCTGTGGTTACAGAAAGACTATTTAAAAGCATTAAATATCAGGGGAGAGGTTATTCAAATTGCTTTGGAAGGCAGCAAAATGCCAAAGCAAGTTTAATGGCATGAAATTCAGGTCATTAGATATGCTGTCAGTAAGGAGAACCTTCCCTAGGATTTTGACTGTAAAAGCTGAGTCCAGTTACAACACTGAAAACTTCATTTCTGAGCCAAAATCTTCGTGCTGCTGCTCTCACCAGAGGGCTAGAGGGAAGTTATGCTCTGGCTAGGAGAGCTGGAGTCATTGTTTAGACTATTTTACTTAGGTCCTAAAAACAATTACTAGGAAAACAGCTGCAATTGCAGGCTACCTAAACTCAGGAGTCTCTGAACTATCCCTCCCTGTGCACTCAAGACTGTGAAGAAGACACCTCAGTTCACAGCAGCCTTTTGGGGATGGGAATGGGCTGTTCCAAGGATTTCTGAGAACCCTTTCAGTTTGTGCTGCTGGCAAACGTGTGCCTAAAGCAAAGTAGCTCCAGTCCAAGTGTTTTAGGGCTCACACTGTGCTGCAGCTCACTTCAAGAAAGGAGCTCATTGAAATGAAACAAGAGAGTTAGGGAAGTGCATGTACTGCTCCCTGAAACAGAGCTGTTACCAGGAAGTTCCTTTCCAGGGAAAAAGAAAGGCACAAAATGAGTTTTCATAGAGTATGTGAGGGATGGCTGAAGGAGCAATGAATTTCTGACAGCTGGGCTGAACCTCACAGCACGTTGCTGTTGATATTAGCAGCAGGGAGGTCCCCCAGGTTTGCAAACATCACTGGATCATATTATTGAAATCTGGTTTTCATTGTCACCCTCACCTTTTCATCAGTGTGCATTCACATCCTGCTGGTTAGAATGGGACAAATGAAACCTTTCTGCTTCCATCTGAATTCAAACCTTTTCTTAACCAAGTATTTTATATTTAGTGCGGGGGAAAAAAATAAAATTATTCTTTGGAATTTGCTTTAGATCTTTTAAATCCTGGTCAGAGGGCCAAACCTTATCTTCCTGGTCTTTCTGCATGGCCTCCTCGAGTTAACTTGGAGGCAGAATTTGGCTCCTACTCAGCAGTGCCTCTCAGGCAAACATCATGAGGTGTTCTGTTGGTCTGAAGGTGGTGCTGGATGGAGCTCTGCTCACCCTGAGGGCTTCTCTCATCAAAGATGCAGGTTTGGGCCCTGTGGCAGCTGCCCCCAGGAGCTTTCTTGACAGCAAGGAGTTGCTGCAGCCCCTTCTTCCTTAGGGGCTGGTGGGAAGGGAGTGTCTGAGCGTGGCTGCAGCATTCCACTGCTTGGCAGGTCTGTGTTAGGAGGGAAAATCCTCCTGCCTGGTTAACCTTGGCTCTTGTGCATTGGTTGCACAACACAATGCAGCCTCAGTTAGAGTCCCTGCTGCTCCCCAGGAGGGTGCTGGCACAGGCAGCTCCTGCTGCTGGAGCAAGAGCTGGGGGACAAGGCAGCAGGAACAACAGATTTGTCTTTTCTCAGGACTAAACTTGGGGTTTTTTATTTATTTATTTATTTATTTGTTTTCCAGTGCAGCTCCAGATCGGGCATGTGTTAATTTTGGAGTGCTTGCCTCTGGACTGTTTTGTTGCTTTCCAAAACATCTGGGTTCCAGTGGCTGCCTGTGATTTCAGATGCTAATTAAATATAATCGTGTTGCAGGCTTGTTTTCAGAAAACAAGGATGTGTTCCAGTTTCAAAGAGAAGCTCAAAACCGAGTGAAGAGGAGAGAAAAGCACTGATTAAGGAGGCTCCAGAAGGAACTGAGGGTGGCACACAAAAGCATCCTGATCATTTCCAGGGCAGTTAGATAGGGGAAGCTGAGAGGCAATAGATGTGTGCAGCCTGTCTGCACTGTTTCAGGTGTACAAAGAGTTGCAGAAAACCTTTTCTGACCTTCCTGTCAAAACCTAAGTGGATGTGCAGGTACCCCTGAGGTGACTGGTGCTGGGTGCTGTGTTGAGGATGGATTTCAGCTGGTTGGAACACTTTCATTTGGCCCTGATATTCAGAGAAATTGATGGTGCTGAAGATAGGAAATCTAACTTATTACTAGAGGAAAACTGATCAGTATTGAAGCTGCTTCCCTGTGAGCTTCTCTCCCAGTGCTCCTACACATGCAAACTCTTCCTGCTGTGACCAGTTTGCTTTAGTCCCTGTGGCTCCACATGAGATGTTGTCCTGGCAAAAGTGGAGTCCTTTCTTTCTTCATCTGGTGTCTTCCAGCACAAAGAGCCCAAAATTCAGCGTTGCAGTGTGCTTGGGTTTAGATGAGGGAAGCTGTGACTTGTAAGTCACTTGGGGTTTTCTCCCCTCCTTTTGAGTTTTGGTTTTCTACTCTGCTTAGCATGAGGCTTTATTTTAGGAACTTTATTTTAGGAACTTCTCCCAGCTGCCTGCTTCTCAGTGCTCTTCCTCTGTTTTCCCAGAATTACAACCGCCCTCCAGTGATGGCTTTGGCTGTCCCAGTGGCAGTGAAATTCCTCCAGAGGGGCAACAAGGAGCTGTGCAGGAACATGTCCAGTTACCTCTCCCTGGCTGCCATTGCTGCAGCAGACCTGCTGGCTGACCACACAGACAGCATTGTCACAAGTGTCCTGCAAGGTAGGAACACGTGGGGATGTCTGGGTTTAACCCTCCAGGGGTTTAGCTGGGCTGTGCTAGGGGTACATCCCAGCTAGCAGGTTACACATGGCCAGCAGGTCCAGGGAAGGGATTCTGCCCCTGTGCTCAGCCCTGGGGAGGCCACAGCTTGAGTCCTGTGTCCAGTTCTGGGCCCCTCAGCTCAGGAAGGAGATTGAGGTGCTGGAGCAGGTCCAAAGGAGGCAACTGGGCTGGGGAAGGGACTGAAGCACAGATCCTATGAGGAGAGGCTGAGGGAGCTGGGGGTGTTGAGGCTGGAGAAGAGGAGGCTCAGGGGAGACCTCATCACTCTCTCCAACTCCCTGAAAGGAGGTTGGAGCCAGGGGGGGGCTGGGCTCTTTTCCCAGGCAACTCTCAGCAAGACAAGAGGGCACAAGAGGGCTCAAGTTGTGCCAGGGGAGGTTTAGGTTGGACATGAGAAAGAATTTCTTTCTGGAGAGGGTGATCAGGCATTGGAATGGGCTGCCCAGGGAAGGGGTGGATTCTCCATCCCTGGAGCTATTTCAAAAGAGCCTGGATGTGGCACTCAGTGCCATGGGCTGGGAACCACGGGGGGAGTGGAGCAAGGGTTGGACTTGATGAGCTCTGAGCTCCTTTCCAACCAAGCCCATTCTAGGATTCTAGGATTCTATGAAACATGTCTGAGGCACGTGTGTGTGAAGCATGGGGAGGGACAGCTCCATAAACATGGGATGGAACATGTGAGGCACAACCTCACGTCAGGCTGGCTCAAGGAGGACCTTTGACACATGAACTGACCAAATCTCGTTGGCTCTGGAGGTTTCATCACAGCCTGGGTGAGCCCCAGGGCAGGAAACACATCTGTGCTCATTAGTGCTCCCTGCTAATGGACTTCAAATTACAAGCCATGCTATGAGACACTAGTTACTGGGCTCTTATCCCTTCTCTTAGTGTCACTGGCAGCACTCCAAAACATAAATGGGGATGAAATGAATCCCATCCTGTGGCAAACCAGTCAGATGTAAGCTATAAAAGCTCTGTAGTGGTTCTTTAATTTGCCTGCATTGATAGCTTTGAGTGGAATATTGTTGCTTAACTGTGTATATTTTACTTTTGTGGTTTAGAAAGCCAATGGGATTCATACCTCCACAAAAAGAAAAGTCCATTTTAGGTGGAGTTATAAAGCTCAGTGTAGTTGTTGTGATGCAGTGCTACTGCAGTGGTAAAATCCTGGTTTGTTTGTCTGCAAGTAGGGGTTAAGGCAATGGTTAGCAAGAGCTGTCTGCTTATTCCAAGAGTTATTTCAAGTTAGGAAGATTTTAAGCCCCACACTAAAAGTCTGCATTGTCTATTTATAAAAAAAAAAAGATAAATGGAGTGTAATTCTTTTTAGGCTTTTTATGGAGGAATAGCTAAACTGGAAAGCAGTTTTGTTGTTCTGACACTCTGGTAAGAGTTTGCAGATTTCTGTCTGCTTTGTTTGAGGACGTGTGTGACTGTAAATCAGGATAAATATTTCTGAGCTAGGTGATAATACTGAGGAGAGTCCAAGAACAGAATATTCCCAGTGACTCACAGAGCCACCTGGAAAATCTTTTAGGACTTGTGACATTACTGATTATTTGTTTGACATTGTGCCTTGCCTCTTGTGGAAAAAAATAAAGTGAAATGGTTTTTATTGCAGAGTTTAGAGGCAAGGTGATCAACACCCCCAGCTGATGGTTTAACCCTGACTGCTCCTGGTTGTGTATTGATGTCATTCCACCAGCAGATGATGCTGTGGGCACCAGGTTTGGAAATTCCAGCCTGGAAAAGGGCATCCTGAGCAGGCCAAGTGCTCTGCTTCACACCCTGGCTTCGTTCCACTGCACAGAGTTTGTGTTTCAGGCATGAAGGGGCTGGGTGAGCAGGAGCCACACTTCCAGGCTGAGTGTTTGCTGAAGGGAGAAGGGAAGCAAGAGGATAAAGTGCTGGGGCTGGATGGACAAAGAGCCTTCTTCTGGCTCAGCCTCCTGGCTCCAGGGAGACTGACAGGAGACTGTGCCTGCCAGGGAATGAGGGCTAACTGGACTTTTCTGATTACTTGGGGCAACTCTTTGGCAGCACAATCGGTTTCTTATCTTACTGGGGGGAAAAAAAGAGCTCTTTAGAAAGAGTGTTTAACTACTCTGTTCCCAGCTAGTGGGAACTCAGCTCCTACCCATGCAAACACCAGTGCTGTGCCCCAGGATGCCTCCAGCAGCCCCAGGGACCAGGGAGATGTCTTCTGCCAGCAGCAAAACTCTGCCCTGCAGCCTTGCTGTAAGCTGAGAGTCCTGGGGCTGCTCCACCTTCCAGAGCCCTCTCAGGAAAGGGCTTTTGGAGCCCAAACTCCCCCAAAATACTCTTTGCTTGCTGCTTCCCAAACTAAGGGACTGTTGGCAGAGAAAAAGGCAGTTAAGGTAGGAAGGGAAGCCAATGTCCTGATGGAGGGGACCTGAGGTGCTGGGCAGGGCTCTGCTAGTGACTGTGGGCAAGGTTTGCTCATCCAGAGAGGTGCTAAAGGAAGAGCAAAGCAGTTGGAAAAGAGGAGAGTTTTCCAGCTGAGTCAGGGAGACTGAAGGGACTGGGTCTGCTTTTGGTCACCTGCCAAACCAGAAGAGAGAGAGGAAAAGGCTGCTCCTAAGACAAAGCATTTCAGGAATGAGGCAGAGGCAGAAAAGCAGCCAGGAAGGGCTTTTGGTTATCTTTCTGAGGACTCTGATTTTTGAGGATTTGGTTTTCCAGACCTCACAGACATTTGTTTCCATTTAATGAGGGCACTCTAAGGGAAGAGGAGTGGGGAGCTGTTCTGTCCTTGCTCAGTGTTGGGACTTCAAGTGGTTTTCTTGACTGTGAAGATGTGGTTTCTGGCTGAGAGCAGCTGAGCAGAGGTAATCTTTTAGGGCTCTGCAGCTAAGGTGATTAGCAGATATTACTTAGTAAGGGATTTTTGTCAGACTTATTGCTATTTATTATTTAGATACATTTTTATTGCAGGGTAACAGGACAAGTGCCAGCAACTGGAAGGGTTGTTTTTACCTTAAGCAGTGCTGGCAAAACTTTTGAGCAGATCATGTAACCTTAGCTAGGAAGGACAACCTGCTTGACTGACAGTCAAGTGGAAATTACCTTGCTATAGGTTTTTTCTTACTACTTTTATAACGTGGAAGGAAGGAAGGCACTGGTGGCTGCATCATATTCAGAGATAAGGATAGCAGCAACGTGTCAAGAAACTTTCCAAAGTGCAGTCTTAGGACATGTGTAGAGAAAGAGCAACATGTGAGCAGAGCTGCCAGGAGCTGCTTCCAGCAGAAACAAGAACTGCTTGGAGTGAGACATTCTCCCCAACAGCTTGTTTAGAGGCTTCAACAGGTACTGAAGGAATTGTTCTTGTCATAAATGGTTACATACCCAGCAAATAATGATCCATCATTGTCTGCTTCAGCTCATTTTGCTGCAGTTCATCATTCTCCACTCCAGCTCATTTTTCTACAGGCAGATCACCACCAGTGTCTTGGCTCTGTGTCTGCTGCTCACACACTGCATCCAGCCCTGTGTTTGAGTGGATTTTAGATAAGCTGGTGAGCATGAGAGAGGAAAGCCTCTGCCATCAACTCTGTCTTGTAGGAACCTCCTGGCAGCATCAAACCAATTGGTGACTTTAGGTATCTAAATGTGTCTTGAAAGCTACTATGTCCTTCTAGGATGAACAGCATTATGCATGGGCTACTGAGAGAAATATTTTTTTTTTGAGTGAGTGAGGGTATCTCAAACTCCATAATGCTTTCATAATCCTTTCCCTTGCTAGCACAGCCTCAGGTGAGTGCACGTGTGTCACTACCAAAGCACCTTTTCTGTACAAGTAACCATGTGGCAGAACTTCTAGGGTGGCAGATCCTTGGGTTTGCAAGAGGGAATTGTTCTCAAGATGGGACTTCAAAGCCATTTCTCTGGCTAGAGCTTGGGTTTTGGTCCTCTGAGGGCTTCTTTGTGAGCTGGCAGTTGTAAATCTTTGGGTTTTCTTCTCCTAGAGACTAAAACTGTGTGGTTAAAATTCCCACTTGGTCCTTACTTCCAGAGTTCCAGTTCATGAGAGGCATGGGAAGTTTTAGTTCAGTAAAGTATCTTTATTTACAGAACGGCTTTACAAAAATAATCTCAATAAAATTATTACAAAGTCAATTTACAATATAATACAGCTGCACTTCCACAAAATGGAGCATCAGGTTATGCTGGGGTAATATTACTTTTATACGTCAGCTCAATCCGTGGCATAAACAGTGCTTTAAACAAGGAGCTAGTTTTGTTATAGTCTAGAACTTACTAACAATGCTTAACAAATGCCTTTCCTGGCTGGGGTGGTTCCTCTGTACAATTCACATTAGCAGTGGAAAACCCCATGGCTGGAGGAGCCTGGTGTGTGCAGGGGCTGCTCAGCAGGTCCCCAGGGGGTTTCCTTCAGCAGGGATGCCAGGAGCACCTCTGGGCTCCACAGTGTCCACAGTGGCACCCTCAGACATCAGAAGCACTCTGCTAGGGAGCCAGCACTGGGCTGACCTCACCTTGGGGTGGGGTTTGGGGTTGGTTTGTTGGGTTTTTTTCTCAGTGTTTTGCCAAAACAGCAGGCAGAGGTCAGAGCCCATCATCTCGGGATCTTCTTGTGTAAACTGGTGGTGTTGATCTTCCTTGGGAACCCAAGGGGCACGGGCTCCTGTGGCTGTTTGCTCCTACCTGTTGGCCTTCAGCTTGTCAGGAAACACATTCTGTGCTTCCAACACTGCTGTGATGGAACCTAAGAGATGTACTGAGCTCCTCCAGATGGCAGAACTTCTGTGACTCCCCACCCGACGACGTTGCCCCTGCTGCTGCAGGCATCCTCCCCGCTCTGGGCTGCTATCTCTTGGGCACTGAGCACTCTGTCCCACAGGTTGAAGCCAGTTAATTTCCCAGAGAAGGCTAAAGCTTCATCAAATCCCCCTCCAACGCAGCAGCCGTTCTTCTCCTGCCCAAGCTGCAAAATCCCTCCTGCTGGGATGGTGTGAGCAGCAGCAAAGCCCAGGGCACTGCCCGCCAGCTCTCCCTTCACCCACAGGGATGCAGATCCCTTCTCCGAGCTCCAGGCACCACAGAGATGGAGCCACTTCCCAGGAACAACTACGTTTTTGGCAGCTAACTTGTGCTGCTCACCACCCACGAGGAGCACTGCAGAGTCCCAGCTGAGATAGAGCTGGATTTCATAGGGATTGAACTTGGTTCCATAGGAGAAGACAACAGTTTTATCCAAAGCCTCCGTCACCTTGATCCAGATGCAAGCAGTGAAGGAGTGAAGGGTCATTCCAGCTGCTGGGTGAACACTCCCAAAGATCTTTTTTGAACGCATGGGGAACAGAATTGCTGTTTCACACCCTGAAAAAGGTAGAGTGTTAAGCAAATTAAAAACCAGTGGAGCTGCACATGCAGAGTTAGGAGCTGGGATGTACCCAGCTCGCTCCTGGGCTTCCTGAAAGCTGCTGGGAGCTGAGCACCTCCTGTGCTCCTTGGAGCAGCCTGTGGAGGAGGGGTCCCTGGAATAGATGGACTTTGAGGTCCCTTCCAACCCTTCTGTGAAGCATTCTATGAAAACAGCAACCTTGGGGTGAGGAGGGGGGTTCAGTGATGTGTCAAAGGGCAGCTTCCCACCCGGTGCTGCTCCTGGGTCACCAGGGCTTGTCCTCTGGAAAGGACAGGGGCTGCTGAGAAGGCAGCAGAAGCATGACAAGATTTGTTTGTTTATTTCTTGTAACAACTCCCTCTTCTCACCCTGCCTTCAGGGGCTGCCCCCCAGCAAGGTTCGTGTGCACTGCTTGAACAGGGGGAAAGCAGAAGACAGATTTGTAAAGCAATTAATCTCTCAGCTCCAATTAGCATGCTGATAACAGCCCGGCTTAGCTGAAACCACTAAGAGAAAATTTATGAAACTTAGAGAAGTAAGTGATGCTCCCTCCCCTCCAGGCATTCTGGGCAGCCCAGGGACCATTCCCCAGTCCTATATAACTTAATATTCTGAGCAGCACAGGGGCAACAGCAGCCCCCTTCTCCAGCTAAACCGGTTCATTTCCTGTTTAAACAACCTGGAGGATCTAAACTGTGTGTTGAAATTTCTGCCTCAGTGAATGAAGGACTCTTTGTGTGTCCTCCTGGGTCAGGCAGGCTGCTGTGTTATTTCAGAGCCTTTCAGCTCAGAGCAGGTTTTACTTTTCTTCTTTGGTCATTTTTTGAGGAGGGGCAGAGAACAACTGTTGGGGATACTCCTTAAAACACTGCTTAGGAACACTATTGTGGAAAAGCTTTTAATTAGCAAGCTTTCAGGCTTTATTATCAAGGCCTAAACAAAATTAAAACCAGGCCCACTGAAGAGCAGAAAGTATGATTAGAAAATCCCTGGAGTATGGTTGGCAGTAACTCAAGATGTGAGAAATTAAAGGCAGTTGCTAAAAATTCCCTCGGAAAAAAAGAATTTCCAGAGTGTGTCTCTGGAATGACTTAAAATGTACCTTTAAAGTTATAAAAATGAGAGTATTTTATATAAAAGCATGTTGGAACCCGTGGAAATAATCTGGGCTTCCACTGCTGAGCCTGAGATCCTTCCTTCTGATCAATTTTTTTCTCCTCTCACCTAGTGCAGAGGAGCTGGCTGCCTTTCAGGAGAGATAAAGGATGAGATCATGCTTTCTGCAAAGCAAAAGTCATGTGTTTGGGGGAGATGCTGTCAGACCTGCTCCCAGTGCACGAAGATTACTACAGTGTTATGATAAATAAAGGAGTAAAGGCAATTTACTTCTAACATGGAACCCAAGCCCTGCCTGAGAGGGAAGATTGAGGTTAGATTGTTCAAAGGCTTTGATGTGAGTTTGCTGGGTTGTGTTTGCCCTGCAACAGGCTGCTGTGGGCTGTTCCTGGGATTTAGGAGTTACAAGAGGTGTTGTAAGGGGGTGTAGCAACACCTGGGGGTGTTGCTAAGGGTCACTGGCAAACCTGGGGTAACTGCACCCCTGACTTCCTACTCACTCACATCCCCCCAATCCCCCAGGGGATTTCTGTGGGGTTTCTAAGCTGCAGTTTGTGGAACAGACAGGCATTAAGGATGTGCCAGTGTTGAGGAGACACACAGTGAGAGGCAGAGTCCTGCTCAAGGCAGGAACATTGTACACCTAGCAGTTTTGCCCCCAGGTGTTGAACAGATGGGGGGATGCTCTGCCACACACAAGTTCCTCCAGCAGCTTTTCTGGGCATCCATCCCATTAGAGTGCACAGCAAAACTGGCATGAAAAGGGAGATAGGAGCTTGCTGACCACTGTCACTGGGGAGAGGAGGAAGAAAAAACAAAAAAAACCCAACAAATCAACAGTACTACAGTGCTACTAAGTTTTCCAAGCTCGAGGAAATCTTCTGCCCTGCCAGGTGTGTGCAGTGAAGGTGCCTTCCCTGCTGCAGGGACCTTAGCCTGGTGACACCAGCAGCATGTCCTTGGATCTACCCCTGCTCCTGGGAAGCTGGAGGGGATGCTTTGTTTTGGAAGAGGAAGGAATGGGGACATGCAGGAAGGGGAGAGCTCAGTCACTCCTGCCCCTGCAGAGGAGTTACCAGCTGGGAAGGTAAAAGGTGGGAGAGCATTGTTTGTGTGTTTAAATCTGTATGTTTGCTGCTGCCTCCCAACTGGTTTGATCCAGGAGGTGGGATCTGAAGTGGCTCTGCCCTGGGTAAGGACTTGGATTAAACCCTTCTTTGATCCCCTGCTGGAAAAGCTCCACACCTCTTTTGGAAGAGCAGGGGATGGGTTTCCCCCCTGTCTGTACAGACTGCTCAAAGCTGCTCTGGGGAGATCCAAAGCTTGCTTTGGAATCCTGTGCAGAGGAAGGTGCTCCAGAGGGGTGTTTATGGGATGTGTTTGGGCAGGCCCAGCAACAAGAGCTCTTTCAGGAAACCCTGGTGCGCTTGGACTTACCTGCTGGCAGCAAGTGCTGAGCTGCCCACTTCTGGGATGCCTTCAGCTCAGCTCTGGTTTGCTGCAGCTCTTTCCACAGAGAGTTCAAAATGAGATTCTCTCCCCTGCTGGGACTGGATTTCTGGTGCTGGAAAGCTGTCTCCTGAGCCTCCACCTCGGAGCTCCTCAGCCAAGCACTCTCCAGCTGGCCCAGCCTGCTGGACACGTTGCGGCTCAGCACCAGGACCTGCTGGAGAACCTTGTCTTGCTCAGACTCCTGAAGCCTAGCTTCCTCCCCGTGGTCACCCTTCCTCACCAGCTCCTGCTCCACCTGTGACACCATCTGGGAGGTGGCTTTCTCCACGGCCCCTGCCAAGGTGCCCGTGAGGTGGGCGGTGAGCTGGGTCAGCTCTGCCCTCAGGGTCTGCAGGTCCACCTTTAGGATCTCATCCAGTGCCTGCAGCATCATGTTCTCCTTCATCTGCGAGTTCTCCAGCATGATGAAGAGCTTGTCCCACTCGGTGTGCTCCCTCTGGCAGTCACACGAAGCAGCTGGGGTGGAATGGAAGATGCAGATGTTAAGATACAGATGTTGCCGTGCCCTTGCACTCACACTTTGAAACAGAAGGAGCACTGACAAAACCTGGCTCTGCTCAAGGCTCGTGTGCTCCAGGCTGTCAGTCTGTCTCCCTCTACAGCAAAGCAGCAAAGCAGCGTGCCTTAGAGAAATCCTAAAGCTAACTAAGCAGCAGCAGCAGCCTCTCGCAGGAAAATTGGAAAGAAAAAGAAAGTTACAAAGCAAATTGCAAGGCACGGCAGCCAAGTGTTCAGCTTTTGCTGTTCCTAATAACCCACCAGTACGTGCACAGGCTGCTTCAAAGGAAACAATCAAACAATCAGACAACAAAAAAACCCTTCTGTTTGTAAGAAGAAGTGTTACAAGAGCAAGGCAACAAAGAGCACAATCCTGCACTTAACCCAAATCCCCTTGAAATCCACTTACTTTCCTCCGTCCCCAGAACGGGACCTTCAATTTCATTCTCCAGATTCACATACATGAGGTCATAGTCATCCTCCTCATCCAGAACAGAAGCAGAAGCCCTGAAAACACAGAGCAGGGTAAGCAGGGAGAGCATCGCTCGGGGCAGCATTCTCCAGCTCCCGGCTGGAATCCCTGGGCTGGCCGGAGCTGAGTCCGAGGCTGCAGCAGAGCCCGGGCTGGGAGCGGGAGGCACCGAGCCCCTAATAAAGGCTCCGAGAGCCGGGTTTGAATGAATGAGCAAGGCTGGTGTAAGAGCAGCACGGGGGGGCTGGCCAGGGGAGGAGGGGGCGTGCAGCTTCCTCAGCCCGGGGGTTGTGTCGGGAGGAGATGGACTGAGGGGCAGAGGGAGGGGGGGAAAGAAACGGCGGCAATGGGGAAAGCTGCGGTGTCCCCTCCGGGCTGGGGGGGATGGGATGTGCTGGGGGGATCCCCCTCCGGGCTGGGGGGATCCCTCTCTCGGCTGGGGGGATGGGATGTGCTGGGGGCATCCCTCGCCGGGATGGTAGTATGGGATGTGCTGGGGGGATGGGATGTGCTGGGGGGATCCCACTCTGGGCTGGTGGGGTGTACTGGGGGGGATCCCACTCTGGGATGGTGGAATGGGCTGGGGGGATCCCACTCTGGGCTGGAGGGATGGGATGGGATGTGCTGGGATGGGATGGGGTGGGGGGGATCCCCCTCTCTGGGGTGGATGGATGGGATGTGCTGGGGGACCCCCCTCTGGTCTGGGGGGATGTGCTGGGATGTGATGGGATGGGGGGGATCCCCCTCTCTGGGCTGGTGGGATGGGATATGCTGGGGGGATGTGCTGGGGGGGATCCCCCTCTCTGGGCTGGAGGGATGGGATGTGCTGGGGGGGATCCCACTCTGGGCTGGTGGGATGGGGTGTGCCAGGGGGGGTCCCTGGGAGATGGCTCTGTCGGGGCTCCTGTGTGCTCCGGGCAAAGGAGTGGGCAAAGGTGTGCTGTCTTCTCAGCACACTCAGTTTTTTGGTTTTGTAGCTAGGTCTGGAGGGGGTTGGTAGAAAACTAAAGATACCTTGGAGTTAGTTTTGGTTCAGGTGTGTGGCTTAAGCTAAATATTGTAGGGGTTTTGATACCTCTGAAAACTCCTATGTACAGAGAATTTCCTGCTGTAAGCACCAAAGAACTTGTTGCAGTGCTGCTGTCCTAGCCCTAATTACCAATAACACATTAATTGTCTGGAGAGAGAGAGGTGAAGAGAGAAGAGAAAGAGAAAGAGAAAAGAGAAGGGAGAAGAGGAGAGGAGAGGAGAGGAGAGAGAGGAGAGAGGAGAGGAGAGGAGAGGAGAGGAGAGGAGAGAGGAGAGGAGAGGAGAGGAGAGGAGAGGAGAGGAGAGGAGAGGAGAGGAGAGGAGAGGAGAGGAGGAGGGAGAGGAGAGGAGAGGAGAGAGAGGAGAGGAGAGGAGAGGAGAGGAGAGAGAAGAGAAGAGAAGAGAAGAGAAGAGAAGAGAAGAGAGAGAAGAGAAGAGAAGAGAAGAGAAGAGAAGAGAAGAGAAGAGAAGAGAAGAGAAGAGAGAAGAGAAGAGAAGAGAAGAGAAGAGAAGAGAAGAGAAGAGAAGAGAAGAGAAGAGAAGAGAAGAGAAGAGAAGAGAGAGAAGAGAAGAGAAGAGAAGAGGAACAAGAACTACTTTGGGATGGGTGCAGTATCACCTCTGATTGCCCAGCTCTGAGAAGGAGAAGGCTGGGCAGCTGTGTGTGCCCAAAGCCCTCAGAAACTGATAAGGTGTGACAAGCAAATGGCAAGAGGTGCTCAGAGCTAACACAAACCATGAAAATATGAGAAAACACGAGGCAACAGTGAGCTGTGTTGTGCTTCCTGACCTTTCTGAAGTTATACAAAGAACAGGCACAAGCTGTGGCATCTGCTTGGAGAACTGACAGGTCTGTGTATGCAGGTTACTCAGTTAGAAACAATTCCATGTCACTGAGGTCTCTTAAATCTCACTCCAAAGTAGTGGGGCTGTTCCTACAATGCCTTTGCTTTTCACTTGCCCTGCTTCATGGAGCTAAACCCCAGAAAGCTTGTGTGGGGAACTGCCCAAATCTGCCTCTGTGCTCTTCAGAGAAGTTTTGTGGCTGCAATCCATCCCTTTGTGTCATGTGAATTCTGTCACTCTTTTAGCAGGGCCAAGACTTGAAATGGTTGTTTTCTCAGCTCAAATAATTATCCTCCTTTTCTGGGTGCCTCTCTGGCTGTGCTGTCCCAGCTTGGGCAATCAACAGCACATCTGGGCTTAGTGCCTGTCTCTCCTTGTGTAAAGCTGGTAGCCTTACTTTGTCTCCCCTGAATTCCTGCCCTCTGTGCTCTTACAGCTGATGAATTTTGCCATTTCCAGGAACATGGGAATCTCATATTTTGCAATTGTTGCTGAAATTCAGCTGGAGCTGGAGGGGTCTGCTCTGCACGGGCAGGAAACCTCCAGTGGAAACTGACTGAATAAGTGCAAAGAGATGAGGTGTCCCTGCAAGCACTGAGTTACCCAGAAAAGAACATAATTTTTAGTATATTTGGGAAGAAAAATTTTCAACTTCAATCTCAGATGTGTGTCTAGAAAAGTTCAAGAAAATGCATCCTGTCCCTTTGGTTCCAGCTCGGGGTGACTTGGTGCTTTGCCTGACTCCCAGAGTACACTGGTGACACTGGTCAAAGCAGTGACACCCGGTGTAGAGATTCACTTGTAACAACAGAAAGAGATTTGTACAAAGGCTGTGGCTAGAAAATGCTCAGAACTGAGAATTCTGCTCATCTGCTTAGGGTAATTCATCATTAGGGTAATTCCTTCCTTTGCAACTGGCCTTTGTGCTTCTTTTCCAGAAGAGACCAAGGCAGGGATCCCGAGTGTCTGTGGGGTTTGAAGCTTTCCTGCAGCACAGCAGTGGTTGTACAGGAGGCTCTGAGCTGCCTGCAAGGAGAAGCCAAGGATTCCTTGAGCAGAAGAAAGGTTGGGGATGGGGTGCAGGAGCGTGGCTGGCTGAGGGGTGGAGGCACTGCTCCCTCCCAGCTACAAGGAACCCTTAGGGATCATTACAAGCTGTTCCACTAAAACTTGTCTGAACCTACAATGAATTATACGTTAGTAACTTGGCTCAGAGGTGATGTTGCAAGGCTGAGCAGCGTCTTGGGATGTGTTTCCTGTATCTGGCAAGAGCCAAGATGTGGCCCAGTCTGCTCCATCTATCCTTTTCTCTGCTCTCCGTGGAGTGACCTGCTTATCTTCCAAAGTGAGGAGGCTCAGATTTAAGTGGGAGAAATAGCAGGAGGCCAGAGAGCTAGTTCCTATTGGAAACCAAATCCAAGGAGACCTGAAGGCCTTTCAGGGCTTTGCAGAAAGGAGCCATACTCCCTGGCTATAGGCAGATGGTTTCCATATGTTGCTCAAGTGGAACTTAAATCTATGGAGGCAGGCATGCTCAGCAATGTGAAGTTATATATTTTGCTGTGAGCCCGGGCTTCAAACTGAATTATGCACAGACATCTTCAGGAAATGTGTGAGAAGAGGGGTTTGCATATCTTTGTCTGTCTGCAGTTGACTCTCTGGCTCCTTTCTATTCCTGGAAGCAGCATCCTTAACTATTTCTGTTCAGATTTACTGCCATGCACATTTAGTTCTCTTAATAACCAACTATCCTTCCCATATGCTGCTTATTTAATCTGAAAGCCTGAATCTCCACAGAGGAGAAATACAGTTTTTATGTGCTCTCTAGCCTTTTTCTGGGGGTTGTAATTTAAATCACACTTAGGATGGCTGAGGGCTCAACATGCATTTTCCATGCAAATTGGAAAGCCCACTGAGCAGCCTACTCAAGAATGGAAATAACAATGAAGAGGGTTTACTTATTTTTTTTTTCACACTTGTTTTGTTATCCCTGCAAGCATCCTTTCTATTTAGGTCCTTTATTTGTCTCCTTGGATGTCCATCTGCTCTGTTGCCAGGGAACTGGATGCTGCTGCGTGTCCTGCCTGCTCTGTATGAGAAGCAACCCCAGCCCATCACCCTCCACCTCGGGGACTTGGTGGCCCTGATGGCTCAGCTGGAGCAAACTGAACAACACCACCTCCTCCAGCTCTTCCAGATGGTGGCCAGGAAAAAGGAACTGGGGGTAAAACTGCCTCGGGAAGATCTTCCTGCTAAGTGCTGCACCTCCTCTAGAAGGGGCTGGTTTGTTTCAGATGCTTGGGGAGGGCTGACTCTAGCTGAGGAGTCCCATAACATGCATGACACTGCTTTCCTCTGCTGATTCCTTGTGAATTCCTTAATTCCATTCCAAACTTTCCACCTAATCATAAAGACAACGTAACAATGGCTCTGCTGGACCAAAACATTTTGTGATAAACCAGTTTTCCATTTTTATAGCTCTTCCTCTGTCAGCTGAGTTTGAGTTCCCAGAACTATGTTTCCATTAGAATGTGTGAACTGTATTGAATTTTATAGGAACTGTATTAAATTATTGCTCAAGGAAAATCAATGAGTTAGGAGCTGATTGGGAGTGCTGTGGAGATACATTAACTAAGGGAAAGACATCATGCTTTGGAACTTGCATGTCACTGGCAGCACCCAGAGCTGATGTGTCTGAAGTTGCTTTTATTGTCCTTACAACCATTATTATCATTTGTTACAACCACCCATTTATCCAGCCTCCCACCTGGGAGGGGGTTTTTCCAGAGCTGTAGCTATCAACTTGATGAACCTGATAATCCTCCAGAAGGATCAGAAGAATGGGTCACCTCATGCCCTCTTTCTGTGTTGAAATAGCTCTTTACACAGCTGCAAGCATCTCACTGAATCAGAGGTGAATCCTGAGCTTCTGTGTTTATATGAAAAACAACCATCCAGTGGATAGTTGTCTATCCTGCATCCTGTTTGGAAGAGGATTTTAAATACTGCACCCTCAACTTCTTGGAAACTCTGTTGTTACAAGAAATGACAACTTGCACGCAGCATCTTTAAATTTTATTTATTTATTTATTTATTTTTGTGCAGTCAGGGTCTTGCTTCTTATTTTCCCCTCTATTCCAACCATTAACCTTCTCTCATTATTTAATTTCTGGTGGAAACCAAAAATTTCTACTAGGGCTTTATCCTTCCCCAATGATACAGTAGATTAAGTCCTATGTTGTTTTAATCAAAAAAGTCTAGGACTGGCCCAGAGCAAGGGAAATATTTGGTGAGGGTGATTTTTAAATTTTTTTGTGTGTGTGTCTTACTTGTCTCTGCATAACTGCAATATTTCCAGGCTCCATCTTACCCTTATTCCATAGGTTGGGCTGAATGAACTTCACTTGACCTCAGCAACAGCCCCGTGCAAAGGTCAGCAAGGGTGGAAAACTTTTATTAAATGGAAGTCTAGGGTTTCATTTTGATCACTCCAGTGTACAATACCTCTTTTGGTTAGGTGCACTCCCAGCTACAACCATTTACAAACAGATAGACATGTGCCCAACTTTTTTCTGCATGGTTTTTTAACAGGTGCTGCAAGAGTGTGTTCCATTTTTGCTTGGCCACCTGAGAGACCCTGAGCACAGTGACATTATCCTCAACATACTCCTAGAAATTGCCAGCTATGAACCCACAGCCTTAGCCACCTCTCTTCCCCAGCTGAAAGAAATTGGTGAGGCTTCTCCCAGTCTGATTGGGCAAACAGCAAAGATCTTTGGAGCTGTTGGGCATATTGATGAGGTAAGTTTCAAACTAAAAGGAGTTGGTTGGTTAGTTTTGTGGTTGGGTTGTTTGGATTGGTTTGGGGTTGTTTTTTTTTTTCCTAAATCTTGGATAAAACAATACATCTAGGTGTTCCTTTCTTTCCAAGTAGCCAGGCTGCTCCAGGAGGACATATTCCTGGGCATGAGACCATCATGGGTCAAAATTATAATAGCAGCCTGGGGAGGAGAGCAAGTGCCACAGAAATCAGCTGTGGTATTTTGGTGCCCTTCTGTTCAGCAAAAAATGGTTGTATAGCAAAGGGGCTCTGCAGACATGGTGACAAGGAAAGAAAATTGCTTGAAGAGAGTAATGAGCATGAAAAAGAGAAATATTTACATTATCATAACTGTATTATTATTTATTATTTACTGTGTATCTGGTCTGTACCTGGGTGCATTCTGGTTACATGACTTGTCTTTTCACTTAATGCCTAAAACTATTTGCTAAAAGCACAGGATTGTCATTAATCCAGGGGCTTGGCTAAGGTAGGTTGCAGGGAAGCTCTGTGTGAAAGAAAAGGCAAAGGAAATAACATATTTTGCACAGCCTTTGCATGAGATCATATTTTCAGTGCCTATAGCCTCCAGGAATGCTGTAATCAGGCAGTGAAATATGAACTTCCTGGTGGAGTGGGATGCAGAGGTTCTGGCTTCCCAGCTGCAGTGAACTGGATACTGCAGACAAATGGCTTGTAATGAGAACACTCAGGGGGCTGCTGGGCTTGGGCCTCAGCACTGCTGCAGCTTGGGCTGGGGTCTGACCCCAGGGGAACATCGTGCCTGGAAAGGATTTGCAGTGACAAACTCCTGAGAAACGATGGCAGCACAGGGAACTGGCACTGACCTGTCAGCTTCAGTGGGCTCTGGGGGCTCTGCTCACTGCCACCAGCAGGCTCAGACACACCTGGGGGCTGCAGACACCTGGGGGCAGCTCTCAAGTCCCTCTGCCCATCCCCAGAACACCCTGAGCATCCCCAGGTTCCCTGTGTCCCCAGGAGTCAGGGACACTGCTCCTGGGGATCCGAGCTTAACTCGGGATCCCTGCTGGGACTGGGAGATGCTCAGAGCCCAGCAGGACCCTCTGCTGTCCCCCCCTCCTCCAGACACAGCCTGGAGGTCACCACCAGCCTGCAAATTACCTGATTGCTGAAGACCTGGGGTGTCCCTGGGGACACCACACTGCTTAGACTTGTGCCACATCGTGGGCTTTAGTGAGGATTGGTTTCTCATTCCCAGGTATGGGATTGTGTGTCTGTCACCACTGGTAATGGGCACTCCCCTTCCACCTCAGTTCTGTAAAGGCCCAAATAATGTTTATGCTGAGCTCAAAGCATTGCTGGCAAATGGTGCAGATTTTTATGGCCGTGGCATCAAATGCAGGGTAGGTCATAAACCCAACACGTGGCACTGGGCTCTGCCACTCAGACACTGCATGCAGGTCAGCAAAGAGCTCCTCAGCTCTGTCTTCTGCCTTTAGGACACCTCTTCTGTTGGCAGCCCTTCTGAAACACATAATAGTGACAGTGGTCACCAGAGGCATGCAGGAAAGTTAAAGGGGAAATTTTCCTGTTTTAAGAAGTCAGAACTGTCTTGGTCATACTGGGAGGTGAAAGAGCTGCAGTAATTTAAGTGGGGATTGTGGAGGCTGAGAGGGGCAGGAGCTGAGGGCAGGGACAGCCCCTGTGTGCTCCTGCTTTTTGACTTGGAGGAATCAAAAGCAGATTTGGTTTGGCTTTGTAAATCTTATTTCTGTTGTGGGAGGAGTGGGGGGAGAAGGCAAAATCACACTGGAGACTGTGAGCTAAAGGGGGTTTCTGGTTCTCTCCTTGTTTCTGTGAGCCCAAGGAGGTTTCTGGTCCTCTCCTTG
This sequence comes from Heliangelus exortis, assembly GCF_036169615.1. Lineage (NCBI taxonomy): Eukaryota > Metazoa > Chordata > Aves > Apodiformes > Trochilidae > Heliangelus > Heliangelus exortis. The sequence goes on from NC_092430.1 coordinate 25,087,488, forward strand.
CTCCTGTGCATCACTCAGTAAGATTTCCCTGTGTAAGAGCTCAGTGGGAAATGAGAGGACAACAGCAGCTTGGAATTGGATTTATTGGCATTTTCTTTCATGGGTGGAGGCTCCTATGGGAAAAAGAGGTGGCAAGGGTTGAGGCTTGGCCCTTTGTGGTACAGAGTGTAGAGATGAGCAGAAAATCATGGAATCACAGGCTGATTGGGGTTGGAAGGGACCTCTCAAGTCCACCCAGTCCAAGCCTTGCAGTCTCAGGGACACCCTCACCCAGATCAGGGTGCTCAGAGCATCCTTAGACCTCACCTTGAACATCTCCAGGGATGAGGCCTCAACCCCCTCCCTGGGCAACCTCTGCCACTGTCCCACCACCCCGATGGCACAGGACTTGTTCCTGACACCCCATCTAAATCTCCTCTTCTCTAATTTAAAGCCATTGCCCCTCCCAAGCAGCAGAACCAAGCTCTTGTGCTCTCACTGAGCTGTTGTCTCCAGCCTGGCAGGGCAGGCCAGGCAGAGCCCTGGGGAGATGAGAGCCCTGGCTGGCAGGAGAGCTCCTTCATCCTTCCATCTTACCCTGTGTTTGTACCCAGCACATCTGGGACAGTCCCTGGGGGGAGCTGAAGTCAGAACTTGTCCCTCCAGCAGGAATCTGTGCCAAGCAAAACACGGGCTTGGGGCGTGGGTCAATCAAAGGTTTTGATAATTATTTTTCTAATAGCTGTGTGCTTGGGAGCAAAGGGAAAGCAGAGTTACTTCTTGAAAGCCTTCTCATCTTTTTGGAGTCTCCCGAATCTGATCTTGAAGGCAAAGCAAACCACACCGCTTTGCCACACCTCGTTCTCTGTGGTTTTAGTCTCCACCTCCTGGCAGATGTCACGCCGTGAAACTCCACGAATACCTTAAATAATCCCTGTTAAAGGTAACAATGGGTTACGGGTATCCAAACAGCCTTTCTGAAACTTCTGAGATAAAAACTGTGGCGGGGATAAGGGTTGCTTTCATGTCGAGCTCTTTGCTGTGATTTTGTTGCGTGTAACAGTCCCATATTATGTTACTCAGTAGAGTTTATTGTTCTTTTACCTCACTCCAGGCGAGTAGCAGCATTTCAGCAGGGCTGGAGACACTCCAGCTGGATCAAAGGGACACGAAAAAGGGTCAGAACTTCTCTTCTGGTTACGTCTGCTGCGGAGTTTGTTTAGGAAACAAAGATGTGTTTTAAATGTTAATTGAGGCTGTGTTTATCTCTAGGAGGGGGGATTGTCTTCCAAATAAACCAGCTGAATGCCACCAAAAAGTCACTTCCAGCCATTGAGGAAAAAGCTCCTTCCCTCCCAGCAGCCCAGCCTGGAGCTGCAGTTTGTCCCCAGCCGGCTGCAGGGAACCAATTTCCCTGCTCAGATTTTCTCATTTATCTCTGTCAGGACACGGTGCAGCAGCTTTTGTTTGAAATAAGTTGTCTTTTTCTTCAAGAAATGTCTCACTCCTGACGTTTGGGTCCTGTTTTGCCAACCCCCCCCTCCCCCCCCAGGTACTTTTGTGGCCCAACTGTACTTGGAATCAAAGTTTCAGCAATTTTTTTTTCTCTCCTGGTCCCTGGTCCCAGAAGAGGAGAACCAAGCATGTGCTGCCCCCAGCCCGAGGATGGCCATGGGCATGTGAATTCCCTGCCTTTCCCTGGCCCTTGGGACAACAGGTTATTTGCCTCAAAAAGCAGAATATCTCCCAGTTTCTGTAACTGGGTGCCCATGGATCCACACCTGGCTCCTCTGCTGGAGGGAGGGATCTCCTTGGAATTCCTGAGTTCCTTTATTCTCTGCTGCTTTTCCCACTTGCATATTTTCAGGCCTGAGGACCCTAACAGACTTTGGGTACCTAGAACAAACCAGAAGTCCCCTAATTTCTTTCTTCACCTTCAGGGTTTCTGGTTTGCTGGGTGAATTTGTCCCTGTACAGACAGAAGTCGTTGGAAGTGGAATTGTGGCCCTTGCCAAGCAGAGGTGATAAAGTCTCTTGGCTAGAAAATATTTGGATGTTTAATATTATGATCCAAAGCAGCCCCTTTAATCCTAATCCAGGAGGGGGGATGTGATGATAAATGGGTGAGATCACATCCCCCCCAGAACTGGCCCCAAAACTCTGGCTTCAGAGGGCTTGGCAGGGATGGGTGCAGCTCCCAGACAGCTCCTGCCCACCTGGGGGGAGATCTGAAACCCAGCTCTGGTTTTAAATGTGCAGCATTAGGCAACCTGAGCATTGCCCCTAAATAAATTGTAATGAAAAGAGAGAAGCCCAGTGAGTTCCCAGGTGCTTTAAGCTCAGGCTGCTGGGGAACAGAGGTGCTGAGAGTCCCACTCTGGGAGGGCTCTGCTGGAGGGGTCCTTGCTGACATTGCTAAATACACCAAATCAGCAACACCCAACCTGTTTGGGAAGGAAGTCCTGGTGGGGAAGCATTTTTAGGGCCCGAGAAAAAAGGTGCTTGGTCCTGGCCAAGCATTTGTAGCAGCTCAGGGAGCAGGCAGGATTTGCTCTGGAGAGCCCATCATCTGCAGAGATGGAGGGGAGAGTCACACAGACAAAGCAAAAGCCCAGAAACCAGCTGAGAAATGTCAGCTTCTTGTGGGACAACTCAGAGTAAACAAACAAACAAAACAAAACAAAACAAAAAAAACCAGTATGGAAACATAGGAAGAAATTCTTTGGTGTGAGGGTGCTGAGCCCCTGGGTGCCCCCAGAAGCTGTGGCTGCCCCATCCCTGGCAGTGTTGAAGGTTGGATGGGGCTTGGAGCAACCTGGGCTGGGGGAGGTGTCCCTGGGCATGGCAGGGGGGGCATTGGGTGGGCTTTAATGTCCCTTCCAACCCAAACCATCTTGTTGATTCTCTGAACTGGGAAGAGGAGGTGAAGTGGGTCAGCTGGGCTCATGGGACACTTCAGAAGTGAAAGGGAGCAATCCAGGGCCCTTCAAAGAGCCTTTGGGGACTCTGTCCCAAGGTTTGAGGAGGAGACAACGTGTACCCAAGTTAGACAATACCAAGAGAGCTGAATGTATCATCAGTCAGCAGGAGCCAGACTCTGTGCTGTATGCAGTCACCTTGCTGTTGGTTATTGGGGGGCAGCCTCACTTCCCCAGTGCCAATGCTTTGCTCAGCAGCCTGCACCCAAACCTCCCTGGCACAAACAAACATTGAGTTCATGTTTCCACGTGTTCTTCTCTCCCTGTCTTGTCTAGGAGAGGGCCAGGATATGCCTGCTGTACCTGGTGAACCAGCTGGCCAACATGGAGCACTCGTTTCACCACATCCTGCTGCTGGAAATTAAGAGCCTGACTGACACCTTCTCCAGCATCCTGGGCCCCCAGAGCAGAGAGATCTATAGGATGAGCAACAGCTTCACTGCCATAGCCAAGCTCCTCATCCAGCAGCTGGAGAACAGCAGCAGGGCAGGAGCCAGGTGATGCTGGGGTGTGGGTGGTGAAGCTGCAGCCATCTCTGTGCCAAAACACTTCACAGACACCTGCTGGGCAGTGTCCCTGCTTGCAGGAATAGCTCAGGGGGTGGGTTTCAAATGGAGGTGTAAGGAGGGTTGGCAGTGGGCTGGAAGCTGTGGGTGCTGTGCTGCCAGGCACAACCAGCACCCCCTGCAGCACTCGTGTCACTGGGCACTGAAGAAGAGAGAAGCTGTTCAGGGTTTAGCACTTGAAGGACAGGAAGAAAGCCACGTCTGGGATAAGTGAGGCAATCTAAAAAGCTTCAGTTAAAAATAACTCAGTGATGTCAGGCTACCCAGTTATCATGGAGTTTATTCCAGAAGATAACCAGGGAAGCTGATGAGAAGAGTGACTGGCATAGCTCCCTGATAAAAGCTGGCTTAAAAAGGCCCAAAAAAATTTTCTCAAGATGGAATAAAAAGATGTACTGCTCACTCAGCTTCCTTTAAATGTGTATCCTAAGCTTAAAATACTGGAAGCATTACTGCATCCATCACAGGAACAGTGTGAGTGTTACTTAAACACATAGTGGCAGTCACTTTCAGTTAGGGAGAGACTTATAATTAGCATTGTGTATACTGGAATAGGTCAAGAGGCAACAAAGGAATAGTAATTCTGGGATAAAATTTAACACAGATGTCAGAAAACTCATAACCATGAAGGATAGCCTTGGAGACAGGCTTGGGGAGCTGGAGCCAAAACATTGAGGTCACTCAAGAAACAATTAATTGGTATCCTGGAGAGAGTTAAAAATGAAAAAGGAGAGGAACCCTGATGCAGTCCCTCATTTTACAGGGGGGCTGTAAGAAACACCCCAGCTTCACTTGATGGCAGAGCTGAGGCTGAGCCCTCAGCACTCTGCTATGAAAAGTTTCATTGGAGAGAGTGAAAAAGCCCAAGCAGAGATAGCAAAGTGAGTGTGACACAACATAGATGTTTTCCAAACTGCTGAAGTGAACTGTGAACAGGGGTCTAGCAGATGTCATCCTAGGGAAGGGTGTCCTGGGAACTGCAGGGAGGCAGGAGGGGAGCTGAGGAGGCAGGAACAAAGCTCAGTTATTCATGCAGCCCACTCTGGTCCCTGGATTTGGGGTAGAAAAATTCCTTGATGCTAAAATCTTGGGATATTTCTATGCCTTATTGTCTTCTGTGCTTCAGATTTCTCTCTAGAGCTGGTAAAAAATTGTGTAAAAAAAAGAAGAGGGGGTTTTCCCTGAGCTGTCATTTCTGTGTTTCCCTTTTTCTCACCCAAATTCCCCTTTGTTGAGGAGTTGCCTTGCTGAGGAGTAGAAGCTGCTTCATCTCTGTGAGTGTGGTTACAGATGCAACACCCTGCTTGGGCCTGGAGTCTAGGGGAGGAGAAGGCAGGAAACAGTAGAATTCTTCAGTGGATTTTTCAGAAAAGAGCCTTCTTTTCCTTCAGGAAAACAAACCAAACCAAACCCTCTTCTGGTTGCACTGAGCAGGAAAGGAGCAGGCTTTGGGTGCTTGCTTGTTGAAGTTGGCTTTTGGGTGACAAGTTTGGACACAGCCACTCATCTGAAGGAATAAAAATGTAACTGCTGCCTTTGGGGTGTCCAAACAGTGCCATGGGGCCAGGGGCAGGGTCTGGAGGACGTGTTGGGGCAGCTGATGGAAAATGAGCCATCTTGAACAAAAATCTTGTTCTTCAGGGGAGCTGCTGAGAGTTTGTTCTGGCTTCAGGGAGAGCAGAGTCTGGGCTCTGTCTGCAGGGGAGGGGACTGCAAATCGAGGTTCCTGCACACTGCTGGCTTTGCTGGTGGTGGTTTTGAAGGTTTCTGTGGGTAAATTGCTGCTTTTCTGAGGCAGGACAGCCCCTGTGACACAGGAGTGCTCCCACAGGGGGGTGTGAGCATGGCCAGAGGTGATGGGAAGGAAAAGGAAAAGCAAAAGCTGTTCCTGCAGCTCAGCAGTGTCCTGGGACACCTCTGATGCACTGGGTTTGCCCCCCCTGGCCCCCTTCAAACAAACCTGTCTGAAATTATTCCTTCTGCTCCATCTGCTGCTTCTTTTAGGTTTTTATTTCATTTTTTTCCCTGCTTCATCTGCCTAACCCTCTGTGACCCCATTCCTGGGACACTTGCAGCTGCCATCATGAGAGATCAGAGTGAAACACTGATTTTTCTCTTTTTATTTTTTGACAATTTCAACTTTTACCTGTTCTTTGGATTTACATTTCAGGCCGGAATCAAAGGTAGCATCAGCTAGATCAGCCAAAGGGAAGTATGAAGCAGTGGGGAAGGGTAAAAGGAGAGATTTAAGTGGAGTTTCTCCTGCCTTGCACCAGGCTGAGTGGGACCAGTCCAGCTGCTGAAATGGTGATACCCTCCCAGCTCCAGAGCTGCTGTGTTACTGAGCTGCAGGGGTTTTTAAAGAGCAGCAATCTAGAGGATTTCAGCTGTGAGGGGAAAGCAGGATTTTAAAATGTGTGGCTGGATTATAACCATTCCTTCCAGAATCATGTGTTTACACAAGAAGAAACTGATTTCTTCAGAGCCATGGCTGGCTTGGCACTGTTTGACACAGGGAATTTTACATGCAGTTAGAGGAGAGGATAATTAAAACCATGTGATGCTCTGTTGCCCCTCACTGTCCCAAAATTGCAAGTTATTCAGTCTCTGAGGTGTTTTTTAAGAACACATACCAAGATTTAATGGACTGATCCAACCAAGAAGTATAATGTGGTCAATTAAAAGGAGGAAAGAAAGGAAGAAAGAAAGAACAGAGCTTCCAAGCCCTCGTTCAGGGTCAGAACTGAGCTTACCAGGCTGTGCCAGTGCTACCCAGAGGAGTGGCTGATGAAATGCTCTTCTCTCCTGCAAGTAGAGGACAGGTCTAGTTCTGCTCTGTTGTGTTTGGTTCTGACCTGGTTATGCTCAGTTCCTAGCAATATTTGGAAGTTCTTGGGCTTCCCAGCTCTGAGCTGTAGGTTTTGAGCTCACCATCATCATCCACCACTCACCTTCTTCACACCTGCTCATCCCTTCTATTTGAGGAGGTGATTACACAGAGATATATCTATATGTCTGATGTCTGGATGCTGACAGACCCCAGGGAGCCTGTGTTTGATCCCCTTGTGCTGCCTCCTTCCCCCCAGGGCTGAAGCCCTGGCAGCAATCCCACTCCAGTGGCTTTGGAGCAATTTCTGGCTGTGCCCTTCTTCCCATTCTGAGCACCTGACTGCTGATGTTGCCTGGGGGGCTGATGAGCTGGGTAAATGCTCTTCAAATTCCCATCTCACCTTGTGCATTCAGAGCTCCTTCTACAGAGCCTGGAAAAGCAGGGAGAGGATGAGCAGCATCTTTGCAAGCCAAGTCCTTAGGATTTCTCAGTAGGCTCGTGCATCCTTTTCCTCTCAAAAGGGCTTTGGTAGGAGCTGATCCTGCTCCAGCAACCTCAGCAATGTAGCAGAGCTCCCTTGCCAAGGTTCCAAACAATAGTTTCTTTTCCTGGGGCTGGGAGGGGAGGCAGCAGGAGGGGCTGCCAGGCGTCCCGTGTGCCGTGGGGTGGAGGCTTCCTTGGAGTTTCCCTTGGGATATGTGTGCTCCTGGCTTCCTGGGGAGAGCACAAAGGGGGCAGACGTGAGAGCAAGAGGTCCTGGGGATGAGCTCTGCTCCTCTCCCCCTCTCCCAAGTGCCAAAACCTTGGGGCCCCCAAGGTCAAACCCAGGCAGGCAGGGATGGCCCTCTCTGTGCTGACTGTACCACTGCAAGCAGGATTCACTGATCTCTCTCCTTAGCAGGCATGTTTTCTTGTATTGTATGGAATCCCAGACTGGTTTGGGTTGGAAAGGACCTTAAAAACCATCCAGTGCCACCCCTGCCATGCCCAGGGACACCTTCCCCAGCCCAGGGTGCTCCAAGCCCCATCCAACCTTCAACACTGCCAGGGATGGGGCAGCCACAGCTTCCTTGGGCAACCCAGGGGCTCAGCACCCTCACACCAAAGAATTTCTTCCTAATATCTCATCTAAATCTCTCCTCTTACAGTTTAAAGCCATCACCCCTTGTTCTGTCACACCATGTCCCCATACAAAGTCCTTCCCCAGCTTTCCTGTCCCCACTTCATGCACTGGAAGGAGCTCTAAGGTCTCTCCTGAGTCTTCTTTTCACAAAGCCATCCCAGCTCAAGGGGAGAGTGCTGGAGAAAAAGGTGCTGCTAGAAAACATCAGTTTGATTTCCAAATGTTGATGCTGGCTGGTGTAGGATGTCATTCAGAACCCCCCAGCCCATCAGTCCCCTCTCTGTATCCTGAGGGCTGTGTCTGTATCTGTCTGCATCCCAAACATCCTGCTTGGTGCTCAGCTCCCACAGTGTTGAGAGGGAGGCTGGAGTGACAGCTTTCTAATAAATTAAATCTTGTCCCACATCTCCAGAAAGATTTGTTATTAAAGGTCATACTGAGGTTCTTTATTACAGAAGAATAATTTTTTTTTTTTCAAAGTGTTCTGCAGTGTTAATATGTTATGAGATCTTGCCTAAATTAAAAACAAAACAAGACAAAACTTGCCAGCTCCCCTGAGAAATACCCTGAGCTGCCTTTATCAAAGCAGATGAAAAAGTGCATTTTGTGATACAGTACTGGTGGGGTTGTTTGTTGGGACTTTTTAGGTCACCAATTGTTTCCACATCTGGTAATTTGCAATATTTGGGAGTTTTTATCAGGCTCCCCAGCTGTGAGCACGACTCGTTGGTTGAGCCTCTGCTGCTTTGGAAGTGAGGTGGCAAAACTCTGATTTGTGGCTTCCCATGGCCCCGTTTGCAGGTTTAGCTATTGGGATGTTTGCTTGTCCCCTCGTTTCCCCTTGTCAGGGGAAAAAAAGAACAGCAAAGAAATGCTCAGCAGCAAAACAATTTGGTCCCCTTGCTGCATGGAGGCCAAGCAGCAGCTTCAGGGTTTGGGGGTCTGGTGAATGGATGGAATAATTTGGGGAGAAGCTGTCTCAGCATGAGCTGGCAGCTGGGGGTGGGGGGGAGAAAACTCTGTTTTCAGGATCCCTGTTTTGGGGAGTCCAGCACTCAGAATTTTAAATAATACCACAGCTTGTCCTGCAGCCCTATGAGGTCACTTTAACCCCTCATTCCCTCTTTCCCTTTTGGTAGACTTCAGTCCCATTGCTCAGAGCTTTCCCCCAGACTCCTTCTGTCCATGGGTTTGAAAGGATTCTTTTCTTACTCTGAATACAGGAATTCTGTAAAACCCCAGACTTCTGCACCCTCTGCAATCAGCTGGACTTTGGGTTTGTGAAAATAATGTCCCGAGTCCCAGTTTAGCAAACTTGGGAGAGTGGTTTGAGTTCAGCTGGAAAACCTTTGCCCTGGGGCTCTTGGGGTTGTGCAGATCCAGCTCATGTGATTTCTAATCCCACATTCTCTGAGATGCTCAAAGTTCCTGATCCATCTGACAGAGACCCTGAGCTGGGAGATCTTTCTCCAGATGATTGATCAGGCTCTAAAAGAATCTCTGCTGGAGCATAATGGTTTTCCCAGGTAGATATTGCTGGTCCCAGGCAGGAATGCAGTGTCAGCATCACTCTGAACCCCCTGTGCCAGAGGTAAATCTCTGTTTCCTTCTTCCTCAGGGTGGAAAATGATACAGGAACAGAATCAGCCATCCCACTGGATGATTTAAAAGCTGTCGTGAGTGGCAAGGAAGAAGATGATAAGCTTCAAGTGAAAATACAGGCTTTTGAGGAGAAAATAAATGTTGACAACAGTACTCCTGGCTCCGTGAGGAGATACAGTTTAGGGCAGGTTTCTAAAGAAGAGAGGAAGGATATGAGGTTTAACAGGTATGGAGCTGGCACATGTGGGGGTGGTTTCCATGAACACCAGGTTTGTAATAAAACCTGATCCAAACACTGAGAAATTGGCCCACCTGAGCAATAGCTGTGGTTGCCATCAGTCTAACCAAGTCTCATATCTGTGGATTCAAAGGATAAAATCCTGGATATTATCCTGGGTTTATCCTGGATAAAATCATCCTGAATTCTTTATTTTGTGTCCAGGCCCAGGGCAATGGAGAGCTGGGGGCTGAAGCCTGAGTTGGGTTCAGGCAGGTTCCTGATGTGACCAAGAAAGCCTGTTCTCCAGTCCTGGGCTTGGAAGTGCCTTGCCCAGCTGCCTCCCTGGCACCCAGATGTTGTGCTATGTGGATATTATTTACTTTCATTTGCTTATTAAAGCTGTGCCTCCAGTTTTGCTTTTTTTGTGCTACGTGGATATTATTTACTTTCATTTGCCTGTTAAAGCTGTGGCTCCAGTGTTGCTTTTGGGACACACATTTACCAGAAGCTTGTTGCCTCTGGCTAAGTGACCCCAGGCTCAGCTCCCTGGGCCAGAGGAGGCCACGTGTTTGGGGATTTTTGTTCACTACTCCTTCACATTTCTCTTCCCTTCACCTCCCCAGGTCCAAAAGCCTGGCTCTGCACGCTGGCCGTGTGAAGGGGCTCAGCCCAGAGAGTGGGCAGGAGGAGGAGAGTGGGGAGATGGCTGCTGGCATCTCCTTCACTGACATCTTCAGCAGCCCAGAAGATGACAGAGTGCCTCTCGCTGAAGCCACCCAGCTGGGAAATGCTTTGGGATCCCAGCAAAGTCTCCAGGACACTGAATCACCTAAAGAAAAGCCCCTGGAAGGGAGTGCAGAGGCAGCCAGGAGCCCCGTGGAATACCAGGACAAGCTCTACCTGCACTTGAAGGAAAACCTGGGCAGAGTGAAATCCTATGTGACAGAGCTGGGGAAGAGGATTCCCATCCCTGAGCAGTGTGTTATTGAAGGTGAGAGGGCTGAGCCTGCCCAGAGGGTTGGACACTCCTTGGGAAGTCCTCTCAGGGTGCCAGAAAATGGGTAGCAAAGATCTCTGAGCAGAGAGCTGGTGGATGGGGAGGAGTGCTGGCTTCATAAACCAGTCTCCTTCACTAATGGGAGTGGTTTGGAAGCTTCCAGGGATGCTGTTGGTTTCCTTCAGGGCTTTTTACAAGGGCACATAGTGGCAGGACAAGGGGTGATGGCTTTAAACTGAAAGAGGGGACATTTAGATTAGAATCAGAAAGACCCTGGTTGCCCAGGCTGCCCCAGAAGCTGTGGCTGCCCCATCCCTGGCAGTGTTCAGGTTGGATGGGGCTTGGAGCCCCCTGGGCTGGGGGAGGTGTCCCTGCCCATGGCAGGGGTGGCACTGGGTGGTCTCTAAAGTCCCTTCCCACCCAAACCAGTCTGGGATTCCATGGTTTGCCTTTTGCCTGTCAGAGAGAACAATCCCCAAGCTCTCTGGGCAGGGGCAGGAGCTGTCAGAGGGAGGTGAGGAGTTGTGGTTGGGTAGTGCTGGCAGTGCCTGTGGGCACATCAGGACAGGCAGGCAAGGGGGATGTCACCCAGCCTGGGGCTGTAGCTGCTGTAACAGCTCTGGGTGCACAGGGCACAGGGCAGGCTCAGCCTTGCAGCCTGTGGGGAAGCATCTGCTGAAACTCCAACCTCCTCTGTGCTCTGCTGCATTCCTCAGGAGCATGTCTGCAGCTCATCATCATCATCATCATCATCATCATATCAAATCAGCTGAGTGAGAAGACAGGAGGCAGGTCAGGACCCCCAGGTGACCCCACTCCAGCCCAGGCTCCTCCCAGGGAACTTCTGGGAGGCAGAGCAGAAGGAGACCCCCAGGCTGGGGGGTTGGGTCAGCTCCTGTCCCACTGCTTCCCTGGGGCTGGGTGATGTTTTCTGCTTCCATGGAGGGTGTGCATTTGTTTCCCAAGAGGAGGAAGCTGGGTTGGTGAGGCTGTGGGTGATGTGCTTTGATACTTCTCTTTGAAGTCAGCTCTTGGAGCTGGGCTGTGAGCAGCAGTCAGTCCCTTTAAGGTGAATTTGTGTGCACCTAACCCCTTGCTGCTGAGCTGCTGGCAGCCCAAGCCTCCAATGGGCCACACTGATCCCAAAGAGTGGCTGACTCAGGAAATTAAATCACTTCTCAGACACTTCAGGCATCATCCTCCAATTCTACACAACTTCAGGCCCATCAGATACCAATTTGTGTTGGTAAAATCTCTTTTTCAGTGGACAAGAAGTTGAAAAGCAGTTTCCACTCGTAAAAGGGATATAACCTGCTGGATTTTAGAAGCTTATGTTTCTGCAGAACTTCCTAAATATCTTAAATTCCAGGTTTGCTGTTTGAAGCAGTTATTTGGTAGCATTAATGACAAACTTCTGCTTCAGTTATTTGGTAGCATTAATGACAAACTTCTTTCTCACAGTGGAAACATGAGAGGTAACAATCTGGAATAAGTGCTGAATGCTGTGACCTTGCATTAACCAAACACAACATGTTGGAAATTTCAAAATTCATTGCTCCATTTCCCTTCTGAAGCACCTATTATGATCTGTTCTAAGCATGTGACTCTTCCTAAACTCACTCAAAGCATTGTAATTTCCTGACAATCCTCAACCAGCATTCTTAGGGAAATTCTTTGAGCAGGGACACATGTGCAGAGCAGGAGATTTATGGGACTCACTCTAAATCTGTAGAAGAAATGCAGCCTGGCTCATTGTGCAGGGGACAGCTCTCCTAATATTTCAGATATTAAATAAACCACTCCAGCCCAAAATCCTGCAATCTGGGGACTTCTGTGTTTCCCACACACAATACAAGCCCATGCAAATGGTTCTGGTTTACTTTTCAAAGAAGGTGTTTAGAAAAGAGGGAGAAAATGTTTAAAGATACCAAGATACAGGGAGAGCAGGAGGGAAGTTGCTGCTGTGTTGTGTTCCTGCACTCCTTGCTTGCAGGGTAAGGTACTGGTGGGACTTGGACTGGAACCAGAATTGCCATTCCAACATCCCCAAAAGGACAAAAAAATGAGGAAATTTGGTTTCTTAACCAAAGTAGAAGAAAACTTGGAAAAAGGAGCACTGGATAACAGTTTTCTGCTATGTGCAAGGCAGTTAAGGGAACAGCCCATGCTGGAGAAGGCAAGAAATAATGAGCTTAAAGCCCAATAAAAAAGATTTAGGGCAAGCAGCAGAAAAAGCTGCCTGGGTCGTGCTGGCAGAGGGGGCTCTGGAGGTGAAGAGGCAAGAACATGAGGTTTGATCCATCTGCAGAAGGCTTGATGGTCCCCAGGACACTCCTGGCTTTTCCCCATCCCTGCAGGTGCTGGATTGCATCCTCTGCTCTGCAGCACTGCCCGGGATGTGCAAATTTTCTTTTTTTTTTTTTTTGCTGTTTTGTTTTTTTGCTGTTAATTCAGGCTTTGGCTCTGGAGGCGTTTGCCCTCAAAAAAGCTTTTTGCTTTGCAGGGTGTATTTTTTCAGTCCCCTTGTTGATTTCTAAGCCCATCTGATTTCTGCTGGGTGTCCCATTTTATGCAATGCTAACTCAAGGGGCTGGGTTTACAGCTGTGAAGGGATGCAGGCTGAGAGCCATAAGGGTGGATCCAGGGGCTGCCTGGGATGGTTGGGAGATGCCCCCTCCACTCACTGGGGAACAGACACATCCTCAGCTCTGGTATCTCCTTTTCTCTGGGTTATTTTTGGTTGCATGTGCTTCAGGCAGAGGAGAGCTGTGAGTTGGGTGATGAACCTACAGAGGAAGCAGGGCTGAGGCTGTTGGCCAGAATGTCTGAGCCTAAGAAAATGGTCAAGGTGAGGGGGTTTTGAAGAGCAGACAAGGTACAACAGCTTACCAGATCCCTGTATGTGTCCTGTAAGTGAATCTTTTGGAATTAAAACTACATGTTAGCTCCAAGCCCACAAAAAAACCCATTTATCTCAGCTTGTTTCAGTTTGGGAATGATGGTTTGGTTCAGTTCCTGCTTAGTGTGAACACTGTGCCCAGGCTGACATCTCTGCTGTACCTTAAGCAATTCGAGGCATCCTTTTATGTCATCTTCATCACCTTCATGCTCTTAATCCTGGAAATCTTTTTCTCAAAAAATATATATTAAAAAAAAAAATAAAGTGCCACCATATTTTTCGGGCACTTCAGCTTTCAGGGAGCAAAGCAAAGCAAAGTTTTCACCAGCCCATGTTTTGCCAGATGGTTTGTGATCTCATCTCTTACCTCTTCCCTCCAGGATGGTGCAGATAGAATTTCCTGAATTCTCCCCAGTTTCATTACTGCTTTTCAGCCTGGGGTGAGCAGGATTTCCACCACCTCGAGGTGGTTTGGGGGGGATCAGAACAGGAGGGTGAGAGCCCCACCTTGCCTCTGCAGTTCCTGCCCTGGCTGCAGTGGGTCCTGCAGCCTTTCTGCCTTCCCAGGACTGGTGTTCCCAGCTGGAGAGACAGGGCTTGCTTGGAGAGGCTTGGGGGACAGGTGACATCCCTGGGTTACCCTGTTTAGCCCCAGTTACCCCCAATTTCTCAGCCCTGGAGAAGCTGCCAGGCTCCCCCTGCTCTCACCTCGCTGGGTCTCACCTTCAGCTCTGCATGTTGGAGGATTTTTGACTTCTTGCTCCCCAGATGTGTAGGACTGGTGGATTTTTGACTTCTTCTTGCTCCCCAGATGTGTAGGGATGGTGGATCCAATGCATGGCTGTGTGTATCCTGGTGTCAGATGGTTCCCAGACAGCAGCTACACAGCTGCTGGATTTGGTTACAACCTGAGGGCAGATCCCTGTTTCCCTCTCTAGTTCTATGTGCTCTTAAGGATAAAGATGCCACCAGTAACCCCACCAGCTCAGAGCACTGGGTGTCCAGTGAGCTATTGAAAGGGAAGCATTTGATAATAAAGTTGTGCAGAGGATGCTGAAGGATTTTCCCATCTCCAGCTTTTTTTCTGACCCGGACTGAGCCCAGGGAGCTCCAGTGCACCCCTCGGTCGTGGGTCACTGGAGCCACATCCAAAGCACGATGCCATCCAACAGAAAATATTCCAACCATTCCATAGTAGTCAGTCCCTCCCGGCTCCTCGGTGCCCTCCAGGAAGAAATCCAAACATTCTGTGGGATTCATGAGAGAATGCTGAAAGAGGAGGAGGGGGCACAAGGGGAAACAGGTTGCAGGAGGCTGGCCCGAAATCTGCTTCTTATTACACTTGATGCTGTGCTGAGAGGTAATGGGGACCATATGAGGGTGTAGATGGAAAAGCTCATTGCTCCCCTGCAGTGCTCACCCCTGCACCGGGCTGAGAAATTCCAGCATTCCATGAGCCAAATGTTGATTTGGAGCAGATGGACCTCTGCTCCTTTGCTGGAACCACAGAGCTGGGCAGGCTGGGGCCGGCGTTTCCAGAGCTGAACTCCGCTGGCCCGAAGCGAAACATTATCTGGCATTTTTCTTCCAGAGGACTGGGATTTTCCAACAAATCCCAAGTGGCAGGGCTGGCAGAGAAGTGCCACCGTGCTGGTGGGTGTCATCAGACCCCCACCCAGCTCCCAGCTCCACAGGGATGGGAACGTGAACACACTCATCACTTCCAGAGGTGATAACAGCAAATTTCCTCCTCTGCCCTCCCCAGTGCCAGGGTTTGCACTGCCCTGGTGGTGGGGGAAAGGGAACAGAGCAGTTTATCAAGGCCAGGTGAGCTGTACACCCTCAAACTTGGCTTTTGCCACTCAGGTTTGGGTCTGTGCATGGAGGGCATGCTGGTGGCTGGCCAGCCCCCTGTTACAGTCGTGCTTTCTCTGTTAATTTTTGTGTAAATCACTATTGGACTGAGTGGTGGCAGGCAGGCAAAGCTAGGCTGAGAAAAAAATTACAAATCAGCATTTCTTGAAGCTGGTTGCTCTAAAATGGAGCCTTTTCTCCTATAAACATATTTATTGTTTGCATACTTATTTGCAACCCAAACCGAAGGGCAAAGGAAACCAAGGAAGCCAAAAGTGGTTTAAAACTGAGATTTAAAAAGTTGTTTCCAGTTCTCATTCCCTAATTTCATTTTACGGGTGGGTTTGATTCTATTTGGGAAGTTTATAAGCATGCTTTTACTCCCATTAACAGATTTTATTTAATAGTAAAGGATTACCAATGTAAATCAAATAACACATTAATTGTTCCCAGAACCAGTGGCTCTCTACCTACTCGCACACGTCCCTCCTGGTGTAGCCCAGCATGCTAAGCTGGGGTAAACAGCAATTAACAACTCCACCAACATTCTTCTGTTTATATTCTGTTCTTTTTCCCCGGGCACAACCATTTAGTGGTGAACTTTCAAATTGCAACATATATTCTCCTTTCCTGTAGGAAAAAACAAGTTGTTGCTTATTCTCCTGCTCGGGTTCCCTTCCAGTGGAGCAGCAGCACTGATTCCTGTCCCTTGCACATGGTTCCTCTCAGCTGAGGCCGTACAAACCCTGTGTGACAAACAGGCTTGGAATTATGCTTGGTAGGAGGGGGATTTGTAGCACCTGGAGCCCCTGGAAGCCAGGCTGGAGCCAGAGCATCCTTGCCCAGCAGCTTCAGGTGGACCAGAGCTTGGCTGGGGCTCCTGGGTGGCTGGGCAGAGGGACAGGAGCTGGCCCAGGGCTGGTGGCAGAGGGCTCAGGCTCTGCTCCCAGCTGCACAGGGAGGAAATCCCACAGATTTCAGGGCCCTCTGTGGCTGTTCCTGACTTTGGGATGGGTTTTTTCCAGCCAACTCTTTGGAGAAGAACGGGTGCTGCCTGGTTTGGACAGATCTGTCTGGTTGAGGCAGCACGAATGCTGAATGCAGGCTGGAGCAGGGAGGTGACAAACAGCCTGGCCATGGGTGCTCTGGCACCTTTTGGTGGTTGTTGGGTAAGACTGGAAGCCCAGGAGAATGTATTTCTCTGGTGCTCTCAGGTGGGGTCCTTCTGAATGCCACAGGAGCTCACCCAGACCCAGAGGGAGCAAACACTTGCCCGGGCACTGCAGGGCTGCAGCCACTTTATGGAGTTGATTTTAATATTCTGTACATTTATTTCTAGATACTGTTAGAAGCTGTGTAGCAAAGCTGTTCTTCAGCTGTCCCTTGAAGGGCCACTACTGCCTGTACAGTAAATCCAGCTTTACCCTCATCAGCCAGCAGCCTCCTCTCTGGATCCACATCATGTTCCTCTTCCAGCAGGTATGTGCCATGCCAGCCAGTGGCACCTCAATAGTGTTCACCTTGCACAGGGAAAAAAGAAAAAAAAAAAAGGTTTTGAACTCTTAAATCTTTTCAAATAGGCTTCTAATCCACACTGCTTTGCCACCCTCGTGGTTCCTCAGAAAGTCCTTATCATAGGTTGAAGTGATTTGGCTCTTTGTAAGTTTTCATATTTCTGTTAAATATAAATTCAAACTGTCTGGAGAGATGAAGACACCTGGGGATAAAAAAGTGGGACCAAATCTTATTGTCCTCATTCAGATGAAACTTCCAGCAAGCCCCAGGGCATTGCAGAGGGTTTGCAGGGGAGCAGAATTGGCCCCAGGGATGCAGGGGGAGGTCAGGGGTCCATCACCCACTGGGACTTTTGTTCTGCAGGGGTTTTGCAAATCTGATCAGTGCTGTTCTCCTACCAACCCTAAAGCTATTTCCTCCTGTTTAACACCCCTTCCAAATACAGCCCAGTGTTGGGACACACATAGAATTTCCTAAGAAGTTACAAGTAGTATGAAATTTTAAGAGAAAACCTTGCATTCGTGCTTCAAGATGAAACAGAGTTTTGTGTTAAAATAGTAAGGTTCAGGTTTTTAACCTCTGTAGAGCTGGGCCCTGTGGTTCATCCCACCCTCAGTGCAGCCTTGTAAATCCAAGGGATTTATCTGAAATTCAAAACACACAAAGCAAGCAATGCTGTGAGTTGAACAGCTCAAATCATTCTTCCCTGTGTTCGTTCCAACATTATAAATACCCCCTCCCCCCAAAAAAACCCCAGGTCAGTAGGAATGTTTAGGTGCTTCAGGACATAAAGTGGTTCCTCTGGATCCAGAGGTGCTGTAGGTGAGGAATGGGGATGGTCAGGGAAGGAGAAGACTGCAAGAGAGCAGAGCAAAGGAAGCAAAGGAGTTCAATTTTTATCTTTGCAAACATGCTGTAAACAAGCACTTAATACTCTTTTCTTTAAAAAAAGAAAAAAAAAAAAAAGTTCCTCTTGTGTTGCACTGAGCTCTCGAGCCTGCTGTGCATCAGGGTGGTGTTTAATGTCAGATAATTTATATTCTTTTGTTTGAAATCCAAAAGCTTTGAAGTACTGGGTCTATAACTATTATTAAATTAAATGCAGGGCACTAAATTCAGCCCCAGGATAATGTGATTTAAGCCTGTGAAATTGGACAAGGGATAAATTCAACATAAAAGGTATTTATAGTGTGTCAATAATAAGCTAAATGAAAAGCTGGTGATGAAAAATGTAGTTTTCAGCTGAGCCATCACAGATTCACAGACAGTAGAGTAATATATGTATGGTTTCTGAAGATTTCAGTACCAGTTCCTGTGTTTTTATTCCCTTTTTGGGCTGTCGCCCCCTGCTCTGTGTGACCCTGAGTCCTGCACAGGGAAGAGCCAGGAGAGAGACTTCTTCCCTCAGATCCTTAACTCCATGAGCCTGCTTTCTAATTGATCCTTTAAAATATTAGGGAATCGTTTGGAAAACCTTTGCCTGGAAGTTGTGAAAAGGCAAATTATTAGTGTGGGGCCCTGGGGAGAGGGGGCAGTGGGGACCTCAGAGATTGTCTTCCAGCTAAGTGACGATTAAAAAATCGGAATTAATTAGGAGAATCCTAGAATCCTAGAATGGGCTGGGTTGGAAGGGAGCTCAGAGCTCATCAAGTCCAACCCTTGCTCCACTCCCCCCGTGGTTCCCAGCCCATGGCACTGAGTGCCACAACCAGGCTCTTTTGAAATAGCTCCAGGGATGGAGAATCCACCCCTTCCCTGGGCAGCCCATTCCAATGCCTGATCACCCTCTCCAGAAAGAAATTCTTTCTCATGGCCAACCTAAACCTCCCCTGGCACAACTTGAGCCCTCTTGTGCCCTCTTGTCTTGCTGAGAGTTGCCTGGGAAAAGAGCCCAACCCCCCCCTGGCTCCAACCTCCTTTCAGGGAGTTGGAGAGAGTGATGAGGTCTCCCCTGAGCCTCCTCTTCTCCAGCCTCAACACCCCCAGCTCCCTCAGCCCTTCCTCACAGGACTTGTGCTGGATCCCTTCCCAGCCTCCTTGCTCTTCTCTGGACCTGCTCCAGCACCTCAATCTCCTTCCTGAGCTGAGGGGCCCAGAACTGGACACAGGACTCAAGCTGTGGCCTCCCCAGGGCTGAGCACAGGGGCAGAATCCCTTCCCTGGACCTGCTGGCCACGCTCTTCCTGAGCCAGCCCAGGATGCCATTGGCCTTCTTGGCCACCTGGGCACACTGCTGCCTCCTCTTCAGCTTCCTGGCAATCCAGACTCCCAGCTCCCTTTCTGCCACTCTGTGCCCAGCCTGGAGCTCCCCATGGGGTTGTTGTGTTGAACCTCATCCCCTTGGGATCAGCCCAACTCTCCAGTCTGTCCAGGTCCCTCTGCAGAGCCCTCCTGCCTTCCAGCTGATCCACACTTCCCCCCAGCTTGGTGTCATCTGTGAATTTGCTGATGATGGACTCAATCCCCTCATCTAAATCATCAATAAAGATATTAAACAGCACTGGGCCCAACACTGATCCCTGGGGGACACCACAGCCGCCATTTTGATGCAGCCCCGTTCAGCACCACTCTCTGGGCCCGTTCCAGCCAGTTCTACCTAGCCTCTACCTCTAGCCTCCTACCACCAGAAGGGGTGATGGTAGAGGTGCTGTTTGATAGAAATTCCCTGCTTGGAGACTGAGTGAGGCTGGCTGTGTCAGCTGGATGCCAGCCAGGGGGATTTGGGATTGCTGGGGAAGGAGAGGCAGGGACATCCATCCCGGAAAGCTCTGCTGGGAGAACATCCTTCCCCTTGCCAAACCAAATCCTCGGAATACGGAGAACGGGCTCCACTCGGGCACTCCTCACTTGGCTCCTGCCTGCAAAGAAATGCATTTTTTCACTGCAAGATCACGCAGCAGATGGAGCAGAGGCAGCTGAGCTCTGCCAGCCCCAGAGCTGTTCCTGTAACACAGACTGGGGTCTGCCTCAGACCGGGAAAAACTCCACGCTCTTGAAGCAGGAGAGGGATTCCAGGCAGCAGGGTAAGGTTGGATCCCCCCTGTCCTGGGAAACTGGGGCTTGGGAAGTGAGAGCAGCCCAACTTTCATCTGGTTTTGTGAAGCTGAAAACCCCTGCGTCCTGCCAGCCAAACCTGTGCTGAGGGTTCTGTGGGGTTTTTTCTCTCTTCCCTGCCCGGTGCTGTGACGAGCCTTGCTCTGTCACCCTCCCCTGGGCTGGGACCTGGACCTGTAAGGGTCCAAATGAGCACACCCAAACCTGTGGAGCATCTCCTGGCATTCCCTGATAAATGGTCTGTCTGTTCCAAAAAGATGTGTGTGCTGGGGAGATCCCCACCTGGCTCACAGGAATAAAAAAATACAGATTTCAGCACAAAACTGAGATGCACCTTGCCATGTGGGGGGTAATGAGCAGATTGGTGAGCCACAGACCTTAGGGACACAGAATGTACAAGACAAAAAAGCCCCAAAGGTAATTAAACATTTGAGGATTTATCTGATTGTGTGGGTATTGATCCAATGTAACTCCTTACAGAAATGAACTAATCCCTGGTTATCCACATGGCTGCCCCCTGGAAAAACAAGATGCTCTTTGTTACTGGCCAAGAGAAAAAAAACCCACCACGTAAAATCCTGTTTCCAACATCTTTTCCAGAGCTTGTTTGCAGAACCTCTGTCCATAGAGAGTCATTCTGTGCAGGTCCTTAAGGCCCTGTGGGAGAAGACCCAGCTCAAGGGGACACACAGTTTTGAAACAGCCATGATCCAGTCTACGTTTCCACACCAAAAGGTAAGCTGGTTTCTTCTCAGAAAAATGAATAAAATAGGAGAAGAACTTTGCCCTGACTTCTAGAACAGTTCTCAGACCTTTACAGTAGCTGCAGCTTCCAGTTTGTTCTCCATCCCTTCCTCCATGCTTCCTGTGGATTGTTCCTGGCCTGATGAAAACCAATGATTCTACACAATTATTTTTTTTTTCCTGCTCAAAGTTTAAAGCTTGAGAGTCAGATTAGCTGGCACCATGGGCTGGTTGGCATGCTTGGTGATGCTTGGTGATTCACCTGCTGAAACACAGTCCTGGGCTTTATGGAAATGAGCATTTTCACACTCACCATTAGTTCACAAGATTACTCTTTCAAAGCTGTTTTCTGTCTCTGGGATTTCAGCAAATGCTGTTTCAAAGCTATTAATCCTGCTGCTGGGGAAAAAAAGAAGCTGTAGGACTGTAAAACAAATATCTCTTTATTCCTGAAGAGCTCCATCCAGCACAAAGTGGATGAAATTAATTGTCCAACATGAGCCAAACCAGCTCCCTCTTGGAATATTGCAGGCAGGGAGATGTCTGGCTGAATGAAATTCATTCCCTGAGCTCATGGCTGATTTAAAAGGAGGAGTTTGGTTAGAAACCCCTCCTGAACCCCCATGATGCTGCTGCAGTGAGGCAGGGGCTCCTGGAGGAGTGGGAAATATCCCATGGGAGACCCAGCTCATGGGCCAGTTTTACCTGGAGACAGTGGAGCTTGCATGGAGTATTTTAGCTGCTTCTGGAGTCCCAAGGCATTAGAACTGCTTTCCTCTTCAGCACTGGTTTAACTGGAGTCCATGTAAGGTTCTACCAGCCCAAAGCCAGAGCTGGTGGAGTGTGAAGGAGTTTGGGGTGAATAAAGGGCTTAGGGCAGAGTGTGCCTGCATGGGGAGGAGTAGATGGAGTGCTACCAAAGGTGCCCAGCACCCAAGCAATGGGATCAGTCCCCATCCAGCACATGGGCTGCATAATCCTACTACAGCTCAGATCTGCCCTATTTTGGGAAGTTTCATCCCTCCCCTACAGTAACAGTATCTCTGAGTTCCCAAAATAGCAGAGCTGGGAAAGGAGCTGCTGATCTTCAGTGATTTCATGAATTAAGCTGCAGATTGAAGTCTGGAAAGTCTGGGAGCTGGGGCTTGCCCAGGAGCTTTTGGAGGCTGAAGACAAGCAGACACAACACATCTGAGCTGATAAAAAGCTGTCATGTTCAGCCCTGGTCTCCAGGGTATGGTGCTGGATTTTCTGTCTCAGTTTGGGGTTTGCTTATTGATACAGAACCTGAGTTTGTTTCTGGTGCCACTTCCATTCAGAAGAATCCAACTGAGTTTTCTGGGCCTGCCATAGGGAAGTGCATTCCCAAAAGATCCACCTGGAGCACTTCCAGCATGACCCAGTCAGTCCTTCCCTTCACCAGTTTAAGCTTCCACCACCATCTGAACTTTTTCAGTTCTTCCCTGATTGTACTTGAAACACTGAGAATTATTTGACCAGATCCCTGTAGCTGTTACCATTACCCCTCTGCCAGCAGCCCAGGGAGCAGAACCATGGGGGTGTGGTGGTTTCAGCAAGGGCTTTGGGTTCCAAATGCCTGGAAATGTCTCAGCTGTGAGTGCAGCATCAACGTCATGGGTTGTATTTTATAGGAAGTTTTATGCATCATGTTACAGCCATGTCCTGATGCTGTGTCAGAACTGAAGAATTTCTGGGCTGGGAGCACGTGGGGAAGTTCTGACTCCCTGCAGGAACCACAGTACTCAGCAATCACCCTGGGTCTAAGCCCACTGATTTATTATTTATTCAGAAAAAAAAAAAAATGGAGCTTAGGCTGGTTTTGTCAGTACATATTCCAAAGTGTTTTGCAAACCTGGAGAAGGAAAGAAGAAAAGTGTTACATCAACCTTTATTCCAGCATAAATTCTGAGAAATGTTTTCAGATTCCCAGCCCTGCCAGGGCTCTCAGAGCTTGGCCCTGGCTGGGGGTGTGAGGAAAGGCAGTGAATACCTGGCTCAGGAGCAGCACGTTGGGCTTCACTGGCCAGCCCACTCATGCCACAAATAATATTTATGCAACACGGCTCAAGATGGGCCAGAAGTAAAACATTTCCAGATGCACAGCCTGCCAGATTTCCCTTCAGTTGCTTCACAGCTCTTTATCAAAGTGCAGGCAGGCCACAGAGCAAAAACTGAGCCTGGGTTTGGGCTCCTTGCTGGATTCTTTGTGTTGACTCATGCTGTGTCAGAGCAGTGAGATGGTGACTTCTTTACGAGCCCCATGCGATGCCTTCGGAGAGTCTTTTGTTGAGCAGCCTTGCAAGAGAATAATTAACATTTTTAGGCCATTGTTGGTCCTGTCCTTCCCTTTCTTGGCTCTGCTCTCTGGGGCTGCTCAGCAGAGGAGGCAGCAGCTTGCACAATGGGCTCACTGGAGCTGTCAGGATGATGGAGCACGGGGCTGAGATCAAGCCCTCCTCTCCAGTGAGGATTTTCCCCCTTGCTTCCCCTCCTGAAATAAGTGGCTTGTTTCAGGTTATTTCCAGCCTAACGGAGCACAGGGTGGAAAAGAGTGATCACTGCAGTGATATTTTGGTGACATTTGCTCTCTTTCAGTCTAGAGCTGGCTCCTTGCAGCCCCTAAGAGATGGATGGAGATGCTCCAAGGCTTTCTCTTTGCTGTGATGCATCTGCCCTTACAGTGTCCTGCACCAGCCCCCTGAGAGCAGCCCTGGGGTCATTTTGCCCATTTTGTGGCCTCCCAGGTGCCCCTCCAAGATGAGGCTTGAAGCAGGGGGTGCTGCTGGCCATGCTCTTCTCTCTTCTCCTCTCCTCTCTTCTCTCCTCTCTTCTCTCCTCTCTTCTCTCCTCTCTTCTCCTCCTCTCTTGTCCTTCTCTCTTGTCCTTCTCTCTTCTCCTCTCTTCTCCACCTCTCTTCTCCACCTCTCTTCTCCACCTCTCTTCTCTTCTCTTCTCTTCTCTTCTCTTCTCTTCTCTTCTCTTCTCTTCTCTTCTCTTCTCTTCTCTTCTCTTCTCTTCTCTTCTCTGCTCTTCTCTGCTCTTCTCTGCTCTTCTCTTCTCTGCTCTTTTCTTCTCTGCTCTTCTCTGCTCTTCTCTGCTCTTCTCTGCTCTGCTCTGCTCTGCTCTCCTCTCCTCTCCTCTCCTCTCCTTACCTGTCCTCTCCCCTCCTCTCCTCTCTCCTCTCTTCTCCTTCTCTCTTCCCCTCCTCTCTTCTCTCTTCCCCTCCTCTCTTCTCTCTTCCCCTCCTCTCTTCTCTCCTCTCTTCTCCTCCTCTCTTCTCCTTCTCTCTTCTCCTCCCCTCTTCTCCTCTCTTCCCCTCCTCTCTTCTCCTGCTCAGGGTCCCACACCCCACACCAGGAGTGGGAAGGGAGTCAGGGAGCCTCAGGCTTGGGGGTTCCACTTTTACCCATGGAGAAAGAGGGATGGAAGCTGCACTGCTCTCCTTGCTGCACAGCACAGCACAGCAGGAGCTGAATTCCTCCAACATCTCAGCTCCTTTTGGGAGGAAAAGAGCTTCAGCAGTGCCCACAGAGCAGTTACAGGGCAAAGCAACCAAGCCTTGCTCCTCTCTGCTTTCAGGCTGGGAGCTGTTAGCTGTGCCCTGGCTCACCCTCCCCTGTTTGGGGTTTGGTTTTTTTTTCTCATTCTTGGCCTAGGACCTGGACCACGTGCAGATGCACCTGGAAGAAGTGAGGTTCTTTGATTTATTTGGCTACAGTGAGGAAGCAGGGACTTGGCAGTGCTTCATGTGCAACAACCCTGAGAAGGCCACAGGTAGGTGGGTCCTGGGGTGGTGGTGGAGGCAGAGGCTGGGGAGAAGGGGCAGCAAACCCAAACCAGTGCCTGTTTGAACTGGAATTTGCCATCAAATGCATCTCAGCATCTCTGTGAGATCTCGTGTCAAGTGTAAACCTCACTTGAAGTGTGCTTAGAGGACCACAATCCCAAACCCATAAATCTGCTTGACTCCCAACCCCTGGAGAGTGGGAGGGCCCTACACCCATCCCAGTGTCCAGATAAGGGAGCTGCATCTTCTGGACCCTGTCCCAGCTCCTCTGAGGTGGCACAGGGGATGCCACATGCCAGGGGACATTGGCACAGGATTCATCTTGGGTTTATTCTTGGGCTTATTTGCTTTACTCTGACTGAACCCATGGCAGGCATCTCCTGAGGAGCTGGCTTAGAAACCAAACTGAGTGGAAATGACACTTTTTCCCAGGTGAAAGATCCTGGTGACCTTTGGTTTTCTTTGATCTTTTCTGACACCCACGTGCTTTAGATCAGTGCACTGAAATTCAGAGCCATGGCCTGTTTTTTCTTGGATCTTTTTTGCCACTCTGTAAAGGCCTGCACAGTTCTGGCCAAGAATTGTGAATATTTTGGCCAAGCCTTGGAATAATTGGCTGTCTCAGCTATTTATTCCAACAGCTAGCATCTCCTTCTATTTCATCACTCCTGAATTTGCTAAGTCTTGCAGGAGTGGCACAGCCTCTGCTGCAGGCCAGGCAGCCCGTGCTCATTTCAGGAGTGTCTGACCCCCTTCCTGCTTCCACAGCTCCCGTGGGACTCAGTGACCACGAGGGAAATCATGCTTGGAGCTGGGATTTCATCTCAGTGCTGGGGTTTTACTGGGGTTTGTCCATCACAGTAGCAAGAGACGTGTCAAGTTGCAAAGGACAGGGTATCTGTCTTGCTTAAAATTTCAAAGCTTAACAAAATAGCTTTGTTTTGAATTTTCAAAGGCATTTAAGTCGCCCAAAAAGGGGGCTGTTTGTGGCAAGCTGCTGATTTATGCTGGTAGGGCAGCTGGTTTGGAGCCAAGGGACCAGATGAAGGTGGCAAAGATGACCTGAGTCATCTTGGGGTGACCTGGGGCACCAGCTCCTTCCTGGATGGTGCCAGGAGTCTGGGGACATCCGAGGAGAGGTGACCTCTTCTGTCCCTGTTGCTCTCCTGCCCAAGCACTGTGTCCTCCAAGGAAAGTCTAAGAAGGGCTGGAAGGAGGCCATGGGGTGGGGAGGCCAAGGAGGCACTAAAAGAGAGCAGGCAGTGATTCCCTGAGAGCTCTGCAGTGCTCCTGGGGTAGAAAAAGCAGAGCCTGGAGGCTGGCTCTGCCCCACCAACAAGAGGCTCTTGAGGTGACATCTGAAGTAGGGTAAGCTTGTGGGGGCCCTGTCCCTGTCCCTGTCCCTGTCCCTTGTTGCTGCTCCAGTGTTGCTCCAGGCTGGTGAAACAGCCACCATTCTATGATTGCAGGAGTGGAAAAACAATTTATTTTTTTTTTAGATGTTCCCTTTTTTCTAGCTTGGGTCTGTCTGGTGTCAGCTAAAGCCCAATGGGGGGAAAAAATGGAAATAGAACAGTTCAGTGATATTTTCTTGCCTTGTGAGCAGAGGCAAGGACCTGAGGCTTTGCTTGCTTTTTCTCACACAGAAGGAGTCCCTGAGAGCAGGTGCCTGGACATCAGGGAGAAGGGGTTCCCTCTTCAAGCACAGATGGTACCCAGGGTGGTGCCTGTCCAGCTCCCACACCCCAGGGAGGAGGGAGAAGCCTTTAATAAACACCAGCATGTACAAAATCCCCATTTTCCCTTTGGTTTAGAGCCAGGACTGAGAGCTGGGTATGTCTTTGAGGATGGGCAGGAGCAGGAGGAACGAGGCACAGAATATTTTTGGACTGTAACTTCCCCTTTTTAAATCACAATTATTCTCTTTGTCTTTGTGTCAAGGAAATTTTCTGCAAAGGGTACATTGGGAGTATCATGATTTGCTTCTCAGCTCTAAAAGCCTTTAGTAGCCCAAGAATAGAAAGTATTGCATGGGTCATAAAAAAGGTCAGGTTTAGGAAAGGAACTTGGAAGATAATGCTCAGAGGAATAAAACTCTGCAGGTGAGTGACAAATTCACCTTCAAATTGGAGCTGGGAAAAGTTGTGTCAGAGGGGGAGACACTCCAGGGCCTTTTGGGGTCTGTAAGATCTGAGACAAGAAAAAAGACTCCAGAGGTCTCCCTGGATGGGTAAGAACTGTGCAGGCTGTCACACATCTGCTGCCTTCATCCCCCCTTGGAAACCTCAGATATTTGTGAAAGACAAGAAGACAATTCCTCCCTCTCAGCAATGCTCTTTAGCAACCCAGTTCTTCTTTAGAAAGGAACTCAGAGGCAAATTCTTTTCCTATTATTGTCTTGTGGGTTTTGCTGTTAATGTTGGGGTTTGTTGCATTTTTTGGATGCCACGTTGCAAGATTCCACTTATCCCCCAGGCTGAGGAAAGCATTTATGCCACAAAGCCCCAGCCTTGCTGCAGGATGCCAGCTCAGTGGTGGGGTTTTGGACATGGTTGGGAGGATTTTTGGAGCTGGGCTCCACTCAGAGCTGGAGGGAGGCAAGAGGCAAAGTGGTGACCTCCAGAAGGTGGCAATTCAGGGAAAGTTTGAACATTGCTCATGCATTCTCCTGCTTGTAAAGCATTCCTGGTACAGCCACACTTTTCCAGAAGTGCTGTTCAGTCAGACTGAATTGGCTGGCTGGGTTTTTTTGTCCCCTCTGAGCCAAGGGGGAAGAGAATTCCCACAAATCCTGCTCATCTGCTCAGAGACACATCCGTGTCCTGAGTGTGGGGCTGGGAAAGCCAGGCTGGATTGTTTGGGCTTCTTTCTTAAGTGACAACCATTCCAGCAGAGATAGGAGGCACTGGAAATGCTGGTGATGGCAGCTTGTGCCTTGCTGGGAAGAGCTGGCCCTTAAAAACCTCACTGCAGCATCACCTCCTGGACTGACACTTGGCTGCAGAAATGTCAAAAAAAAAAAAATAAACTCAATGAAACCACTTGATGGCTGGGGAGGGAATTGCAGCAACATCTTCCATGTTCTGGAAGCTCACAAAGGAATTGCAGCAACCCCTGTGGGCTGCAGAAAAGCCATCGTGCCCATGGTCTGAGAGAGAGGGGCTTTTATTAATTCCTCTTTAAAAGAAAAAGTAACTTGCTCAGAAGAGCCTGCACCACATTCATTCTGAATACACTTATTTTTGCTAGCAGTGGTGGTTATCTGGTGAACTGGAGTAGCCTGGGGACTCTAAAAGGTGGCATTCAGCAATGGGTCCTTCCCAGGTTTCCAGCAAACCCAGTGTGAGGATGAATGGGAGAGAGTGAATCCCAGTTCCCTCAGGTTAATTGCATTTTTCTCTGTCCTCTTGCCACCCACACCTCCCATCCTTTCAAGTTAAGAGGAGGTTATTATCACTGAGATCATTCAGGACTGGACTGGATTTTTGTGGATCACTTTATGTTTCATCAGACGTGGGATTTAATGCTTCTGGGGTTTTATCTGCCTTGAGTTCATCTTGGAAGGGTTTGGAGGGTATTTTCACTTCATATTCAGTACCCTGAATACCTAAAGCTTGAGGCACTGCAGAGAAAGCAGAGAAAGCAAGAGACAATTAATAGAAAATAATTTCAATGGACACAGCAATGGGTACAGCTCATTAATTAAATTGATTTGGGAGTTAGTGTCTCTGTATTGAGATGGTTTAATAGATGTTACAGTAAATAATTTTTCATTTTGAGTTTAGGCAGTATTTTTAGCTTTATTGTGTGTTCTGCAGGAAAAAAAAAAAAAAAAGCAATGACATATAGTAAATACAACCTTGTGAATCTTTGAACTTCTTTTTCAAGCTGAAGATCTCCTCATAGCTCAGGCAGTGGTTTCCCACCCAGCTGCTGTGATCATCTGCTCTGACCTTCTGTCTGACAACAGCCAAAGAATCTGATGCAGTAACACTCAGATCAAAGAAATGTTTGCTCTTTGATACACACCTCTTGAACATCTTGTTCTAAAGATGTCTAAACCTGACTTCTAAAGGTCAAGTGGAGGAGAACCCCCCTGCAAGCCTTGGTTGGCACTCGGGTAATTTAAGCAGACTGTTAAAATTGTTATCTGAAATTCTTTTTAATTTATTAGTTATTTAATTTATTAGTTATTATTAATGGTTATTATTTATTCAAAGGGTTCTGCCTGTCCCTGGCATCACACAATGCCCTTCCCCACTATGTGCAATTCTCTCTTTGTGTGCACTGGACTGTTGGAGCTCAGAGATCTTTTCCAGCTGTGACCATTCTGTGACTTCATTGTCACCTTTGCCCGGGCAGATTAAGGAGAATCCACTCTGTCAGCTGCTCCTGATACCAATAATCACCTGGAAGATCAGTTTTACACCATTCTTGTATCACTGTTCTGAAGTTTTTTAATTTATTCCTGCCCATGTGAGGAGAAGGAAGCAAACCCAGACATCATTTGCTGATCATTCCTGTGTGTATGAGGCAGGTGGAAACTCCAACTCCAGCTGGCTGCATTTTTAGAGCCTCTTCTAAGTGTCTTAGGAGTGCAGATCCTCCTCCCACACAGCCCTGGGAAGGAGCTGGGGGGGGGCAGTGAGTTTTGGGTTGGGAGGAGTGGAGACAGAAGAGCAAAGCTCAGGATGCCCCTTCCCCCCAGAGCTCTGAGCTCTTACCCCTGGCACACAGGAGGCACTGGGGGGGCTGAGTGGAGTCCCAGTAAGGACTGGGACAGGCTCCATCAGGAGGTTTGGGGGGGGGAAGCTCTTACCCTGTCAGGAGGGGCTGAGGGTTGGTGCAGGCAGAGCTCAGGGGGGATTTAACCCTGGTACCTATCAGAGGTCATCCTGGTACCCTGATACCTACCAGAGGTCACCCTGGTACCTTGGTACCTATCAGAGGTCACCCTGGTACCTATCAGAGGTCACCCTGATACTTATCAGAGGTCACCCTGGTACCTTGGTACCTATCAGAGGTCACCCTGGTACCTATCAGGAGGTCACCCTGGTACCCTGATACCTACCAGAGGTCACCCTGGTACCTTGGTACCTATCAGAGGTCACCCTGGTACCTACCAGAGGTCACCCTGGTACCCTGGTACCTATCAGAGGTCACCCTGGTACCCTGGTACCTACCAGAGGTCACCCTGGTACCCACCAGAGGTCACCCTGGTACCTACCAGAGGTCATCCTGGTACCTTGGTACCTATCAGAGGTCACCCTGGTACCTATCAGAGGTCACCCTGGTACCCTGGTACCTATCAGAGGTCACCCTGGTACCTATCAGAGGTCACCCTGGTACCTACCAGAGGTCACCAAGAAGACAGGGCCAGGGCTTTTCTGGGGGATGCAGTGAGAGAGCAAGAGACAAGAGACATGAACTGGAGCAGGAGAGGTTCAGGGGGGGCCCAGAGGAAAGGTTTCCCCCCCAGGAGGATGCTGAAGCAGTGGAACAGCTTGCCCAGAGAGATTGTTGAGATTTCCAAGTCCCTGCTGGATAAATTCCTGAGCAACCTAGAGTGACCCTGTGGGTGACCTGGCTTGGGGCTGGAGGAGAGGTCCCTTGAGCTTCTTCCCAGCTGAATTATTCTGTGAAGTTAACTGCAATGAAAATAAGCAAAAGGGCTTAGAAAAATATTGGAAAAGAGCTTCATCCTTATCTTCCGTGGATCTTTTTCTTCTGATCAGCCCCTCAGACACACTGGCATCAGACTTATTACCATGACTTTGGAAGCTGACATCAGAATGTTCCCCCCCATGGGCTTCTCTGGGGCTGTACAGGAGTGCTCTGTGGGCACTGGGTGCTTCAGGAGAGATCAACATTGCTTTAGGGAATCCTGCTTTGGGAAGATTTGAGTGATAAAAACCCACATTAGGCCAAAATTGCACGTTCACTTCCTTTCTCATGTTGCATTCCTGAGCACCATCCCTCTGACCTTGACACCTTCCCAGGTTCAATCACGTTCCCACTGCACTGGGGTCAGGTCACAGCTCTTCCCACAGGACCAGGGGCCAGGTAGATGAGCAAAACCACTCTCATTTTATATCATCTCCTTCTTATGCTGCATCCAGAGGTTTCCCCAGCTGGCATCTGGCTCTGGAAGTCTCTGTGCACATTAGGAATCCTTCCCTGTTATCAAGTAGGAGTCAAAATTCTTTTCCTGTCCGATCTTTGTCATTTTTTTTTTTCAAAGGGGAGTTCTCTCCCCCCTTTTTTTTTCTTTTTCCAGCATGCTGGAGGAAAGCTTGCTGCTGGGGGGGGTGTCCCAGCCTCAGAGCTCTTTGCTCTCTGTCTCTCCTTGGGCAGACCTGGTGACAGGACCAGATGGGGCCATGTCCCCTTGTCCTCAACCCCCTGCCACAGAGATGGGGATTTCCTGACTCCAAACCCTGTGCTCCCATGGGAAGAAGACATCCCCCACCAAGAGGGTGCTCCTGGGGATGGGGAATTGTGAGAACCACAGGGCTACTGACCTGGGCAGCACTAAGCTGGAAATTTGATGAGGCCTTTGCAGCAAACCATCAGCTGAGAAGCTCCCTAAACCTTCCTAGAACTCAGGAAAGCAGAGCCTGAGCTGGTTTTATCCTGGAAATCCCAGCAGTAGCTCCCCACCAAAGCTGAAACTTGGCCACCCCTCTTTTTATTCCCTCCATCCCCTTCCCCATCTCCAGGGACAGAATCACTCAGTCTCACACCAGGAGGTTGCAGTAGAAGCCCCCCCAGCCTTTCCCCTCTGCCAAAACCAACAGTAGTGGGGGAAAAAAAACACTTTTCATCTCCATCTGATGCATTGTGTTTGCCTTGTTCGGTTCCCCCCACACCAGACAGGAGGCAGCAAAGAGAGAGAAGAGCCCAAAAAGCTACAAAGCCTTTGAAACCCCCCAGTGCCACCTTTGGTGCCTGTGCTTGGCCACCCCAACCCCTTGTGTCCTCAGCATGGCACCCACCTCCTCTGCTTTGGGTCCCAAAAGGCTCAGGCAGAGGCTGGGACAAAGATTTAAAAGAAAAAAGAGAAAACTTTTCGTGCTGAGGTACGTGGGAATGGGCAGGCAGAGGATGACTGCCCACCTGACAGGGGCTGGGAAGGGCTCAACCCAAACATCACAGCAAAAAACCCATCAGCTCTCTGCCATGGGCTGCTCTCCAGTCCATCTGATCCATCCTGGCCTCTCTCTGATGGGCAAAAAGAGAAGAGAAAAGGAAAAAAAGAAAGGCAGCCCTCAGACTGGAGGAGCTTTAAACACCTTTCCCCATCCCTGAGGGGCAGTGGCTCCAGGATGCTCTGCAGGGCAGGGTCTAAAGGCCACGGGGATGCTCTTGGTCGTGGGGCTTTTCTTGCCCTGGAAAATCCCTTTTTGCCTGCGAGGTCTGGGAATGCTCTTCCAGCTCCTGAGGCCTCCTGTGCTCCAGGCAGGGTGAATGCCAGAGCCTCTGGATCCCCCTGGTCCTTGGGCTGCTGGCAGAGGTGCCCAGAACCATGAAGAGGCAAATGCAAGGCTTCCCAACCCTCCCTCCCTGCTCTGGATTCTGACATTGATTTTAAATACAGCAATAATTTTGCAGTGTGGGGGGGGGAAGGGAGGAAACCAAAAAGTTTTTCTTTTTCTAGAGGTTTGATTTGGTTTTTGGCCTCCCAAACCATGACTAAGGGCTGAGAAGTCCTGAAGTGGGGGCTTGGGAGGAATGTGGTCTCAGAGCTGACACAGCTCAACTGCAAAAAAAAAAAAAAAAAAATTAGAAAATCCACATTTTTCCATCAGAGCCAAAAGCTGGGGTTTGACTGGGGCCAGGGGTGGTCAGGAATTAACCCCCTGGGGGTGTCCTTCCCTCCCCAGGTGTCAATGAGGAGGGGCAGCCCCTGATGGAAGGGAAGCTGAAGGAGAAGCAGGTGAGGTGGAAGTTCATCAAGAGGTGGAAGACTCGATACTTCACCCTGGCTGGCAACCAGCTGCTCTTCAGGAAAGGGAAAGCTGTAAGTCAGGAGAGCACCACCTGCATTTCTCTCTTTTTCCCCTCCTCCCCACCACCATCTCCCAGAGGTTTTGCCCGCTCAGCTTTTCCTGGGGTCCCTGCCAGGGCCTTGCTCACCCTCCTGACTTGGAGTTTTCTCTCTGGATCAAGGGAATGAGATTTTCCAGAGAGCTCAGCCTGGCTCTGCTTCCCTTCAGCCAACAAAAGCTCAGGGCTCAGCACCACCTCTCAGTGACTGAGCCCCAGCATTGTCCCCTCCACCCCAAGGCATCACCTCTCGGGAAGGAATTCCAGGAGGTCAAAGCACAATTCCCAGGGCTGACCAGTGAGACTTTATTTCCTTGAATAAACACAAATCCAATATATGCTGCTCAGGTAAACATATTTTTTTCCACTTGAAAAGTCTTCCCTGGCCCAGGGTGTGGCAGAGCAGGTAATTGACTCCAGTCCTCATCAGTTACTCATTTTCAGCTGTTAGAAATTCATTTTCTTCAGCTTTTTGTTTTCTTTTTTTTTTTTTTTTTTTTCAATGTGAATCATCAAACATTGGGAAAAACAGTCGTTTGTTCTTTTTACAAGGGGTCTCTCTGAGGTAATGCAAAACTTAAATAACCCAAATGTTCTAACTACAGCTGAGCCTTGATTTTTCTGGTAAACAATCTCATTTTTTTTAATAGAAACATAGTGAAGCACTTTAAGCTTCTGAAATGGCTTCCTGAGCCCCAGCACCCCAGGGTGTCCTGCCCAGGAGGAACCTGTGCTTTTTGTGGGCTGATACATCCCCTCTGGAAGTCAGCAGCCCAGGAAACACCCTTGTCCTTACTTTCCCCTGACTTTTTCTGACATTTTGGTTGAGATTCTGAGGTCAGCCTTATCCTTTGGGGTGAGGGTGCTGAGCCCCTGGCCCAGGATTCCCAGGGAAGCTGTGGCTGCCCCATCCCTGGCAGCGTTCAGGGATGGGTTGGATGGAGCTTGGAGCACCCTGGGCTGGTGGGAGGTGGCACTGGTTGGTCTTTAAGGTCTCTTCCATCCCAAACCAGTCTGGGACTGGGTGGAACCAACCAGTTCAATTGTCAGGCAGCAGATTTTGCCCAGCAGCATCATCCCTGCAGGTGAACTCTGTAACTGCCCACCCCAGGCTGCTTTGGGTTTTCTTTTTTCAATACCTGGCCTGGTCCCTCAGGTGCCAGGCTGGCATCCAGCCCCCCAGAGAGGGGTTATTGGGGTTATTGCTCCTGGGTTTCCAGCCTCTCAAGTTGGTGCCTTCTCCCTGGTTACTGCCACGTTTTTTGGCCTCAGTTCAGGAGCCAATTCCTGCTGTTAACCAGTGCTGGGCTTGCAGCCTGGAGCCACCCCCAGCCCAACACTTTAGGTTGCCCCAGGCTGACCAGACACCAAATGTGACATTTAAAGCTCTTTAAGCAGGGCTGGAGGTGGGAAGCCTCTTTTGGGCACTAAAAGTGGGATTTTTCAGATCCTACAGGAGGTCCTTTTCCAGGGAAAAGTGCCCAAAGGAGTCCCCATCCCTGGAGAGGTTTCAAAGCCCTGGGGATGTGGTGCTGAGGGACACGGGGTGGCACTGCTGGGGGAATGCT
Source organism: Heliangelus exortis (assembly GCF_036169615.1). Taxonomy (NCBI): domain Eukaryota; kingdom Metazoa; phylum Chordata; class Aves; order Apodiformes; family Trochilidae; genus Heliangelus; species Heliangelus exortis. The sequence goes on from NC_092430.1 coordinate 25,121,271, forward strand.
TGGACCTGGTGATCCTGAAAGGTCCATTTTAACCCAAAATAGTTCTGAGGCAGAGGGCTACAGGCTGTGGGCAGCTGAAGCCATGGTAGAAGGTCCTGGTGCTGGTTTCAGGCTTTGGGGCTGGCTCTGCCCCAGCACCCCTGGAGATGGGGAGCGGGGCCGGTGCTGTGTGGGTGTTTGGACTTGAAAACTTGGAAAATCCACACTTGGATTTTCACTTGGAAACCCAGCCCTGAGACAGAGGAGGTATTGTGAGCTGGCCAGCTGGCTGGGGGCTGGGTCTGCTTGGTGCTGGATCCCCCCCCATGGAGCTGCCCTGCAGCAGTCACTGCATGCACAGGGTTTGCTCTGTGGGACACGGGTACGGGGGAGGCTGCAGAAACCCCAAAAAAATGAGGGCTGGAAAAGAGTCACATCCTTCCCTCCTGGGAAACCGTGGTAAGATCCTTCCACAGGAAGGTGCCAAGGGTGCAGTCAGCTTTGTGTAGCAGCTTGAGGAGAAACCCTGGGTGGAAATGAGGAGAGAAAACCCTTTTTCTGCTCAATGGGCTGCTGAGTGTAAAGCTCTGGCTCCCAAGGTGCAAAGTTTTGGTTCTCGAGTCCGTGGTTGCATTTTTTAGTGATAAAACTTTCAAAATGCTCATCTCAGGTCAGATGTCAGGGCAGAGCCAGGTTTCTAAAAGGAATAAAGCCCTCCCTTGGGGTCTGTGGAAGGGGCACGGGGAGTCAGGGAGAGCTCTGGCAATGGGGATGCACCTCGTGGCTCCTGGAAAACCATTTGGTCAGAACTGAGCTTTTTGGTGGGCAAGCAACCATTTTAAGAAAACTTCCCCAGTCTGGAATAAGGCTCCCTGATAAATAAAAACCCCAGGAATGAGGCAGGCAAGGGGCAGGGGCAGGGGGTGAAGGGTGTGAAGGGGGTGAAGGGGGTGAAGGGGGCTCTGGCTCCGTTTGTGCTCCCTGTGTTTCAGAAGGATGACCCCGAGGAGTGTCCCATCGAGCTCAGCAAGGTGCAGAGTGTCAGAGTGGTGGCAAAGAAGAGGAGGGACCGCAGCCTGCCCAGGGCCTTCGAGATCTTCACAGCCACCAAGAGCTACGTGCTGAAGGCCAGGGATGAGAAGAAGGCTGAGGAGTGGCTCCAGTGCCTCAACGTCGCCGTGGCCCGAGCCAGGGAGCGGGAGAGCCAGGAGGCCACCACCTCCCTGTAAGGCTGCAGAGCCACCCCCCAGCCTCAGCCCTCCCTGCTGGGAAGGATCCCACCCCCGGGATCCAGAGATCCAGCACTTTTGGCCTTCCAAACGGGAGGATGTGGTAGGAAGCCCCCCCAGAGGTGCCGGGGGATGGAGGGCTCAGCACCCCCTGCACGGGGGCATCCCACGGACACCCCCGAAACAGAAGTCAGGCTGAGGGCTGTGGGGCAGGAGATGGGGTCAGAAACCAACCCTAAAGCCCAAGTCCTCAGCCCCTGCTCCCAGGACACCCCAGGGCTGGGGGGCTGGGGGGCTGCAGACACTGCCCGGGAGCAGCCAGGGGTGGAAGGACTTTCTGCTTCCCCCACTCCCTTTGTAAAAAGATTCTTTTCCATCTTATTTAATCTCATGCTTTGTCTTCTGACTGGTGCCACGTGTCTGGGGAAGGAAAAAATCAGACTTGCTGCTTCCTTCGGGTCTGAGATGGAGCAATTTTAAAGAGTTAATACTGCTGAAAAAAAGAATTTTAAATATTTAACTGCTTTGATTTTCCCTCTTATTCCTGCTTCTTCTCCCCTTCATAACTGAAAGGTATTTTTAAAACTACTTTCCTTCTTCTGTCTCCTACATTCTGTAACTTTTCACAGTTTCTCCCAAACTGGAAAATCCCCATTTTGCTTGATTCTTCACATCCCCCTCCTGTGAGGTGCAGGACTGAGTGCTTGGATATGGGGCAAAGTCAGCTCTGCTTCTCCTGCTGCCTCCAGACTTTGTCACCAGAGTGTGGCTGTCACCAGCCCCTGCCACCCCTTCAGTCTCAGGGGGATGGAGCCAATCTGGGATGCACAGTGGTGGAGTTAGAGAGACCCCCGTGTCCCCTGCCAAGAAATAATTGCAGACAAGAAGCAGCTTGGCCACACTTCTCCTGCCTGACATTAAAAGCTGGAGGAAAATAAAAGAGAAAAGCTCCTCATCCCTCCTGAAAGGAGAAGCACAGAAACCAAACATCTGATTACAGTGAGAGCGGGGAGATTTATAAGAAAGAAATACACAGAAAAAAGCTAAAAATCCCACTGTCACAGATTTTCCTTTTGAGCAAATACAGAAGTAGCTTTTATGGGGTTTTTTTTAAGACTCTGGATACTGGAACACCTGAGGGTGAAGCAGCTGCCACCCCCTGAACCAGGGACATGTTGGGAACTCCTGTGCTGCATTGTCATGGGTTGTCCCTTGCTGGAATCATCTCAGCCCCAGGGGCCTGGAGTGATGGGACAAGGGGGGGTGGCTTGAAACTGGGAGAGATTTAGATGAAGTCTTGGGAAGAAATTCTTTAATTTGAGGGAAGCTGTGGCTGCCCCATCCCTGGCAGTGTCCAGGTTGGATGGGGCTTGGAGCATCCTGGAGGTGTCCCTGCCCATGGCAGGGGTGGCACTGGATGAAAGGACTGCTGAGTCCTTTCCAACCTGAACTGTGCTAGGATTCTATGATGCTTATTTTATTCTATTATTCCCTGAAAAATTCTGCTCTGAAGTTTTTGTGATTGGCTGTTTCTGATCACACCCGTGCTGGTCAGGGTTTTTTTTGCTCAAATGGACATTTCTGAGCCCAGACCACAGGACTGTACTCACTGGAGGCAAGTGATCAACAACAGCCATCTCCTCCAAACCTCCTCAGGAAATTCTTGTGTCCTTCCCAGAGCTGATCTGCCCGTGCTTGGGGGAAAAAAAAAAAAAAAAAAATTCAGGTTAAAATTTGGGACATTTTTTGGTTGCACTTCCTGAGCCTCCAGTGGGTCACATTCCCCAGAGCAGCCAAGCAACCATTTCCAGGGCAGCTCTGTGGCCACGGGTTCCTGGGCAGCTCAGCTTGACAGCATTTCCTAGAAACATGAACCATAGGTTGTCCCCTAAAGCTGCCTTCCCAGGGCTTGTTTACGAGAGCCTCAGCCCTGCTCTGGGATGTTTTCCAAGGAAATTTTACCCTCCGAGTCCCTCCTGGACAAATTGTTCCCCGGTGTGTTTGGCAGGGGGGGGATAAAGCAGGGATGGGAGAGTGGGGATTGCTCAGACACCTCGGGGGCAGAAAGGGAAGGAGCTGGGATGTTATTTTTCCAGCTTTTTCCTCTTCCAAGCTGAGAGTCCCACGGGAATAACCTTGCCTGCTTCTTGTTGACAAGTGGTCTGATTCATCTCCAGCCTGATGAGTGATGCTCCTCAGGTAAAACCCTCAGCCCCCCCCGAGGTCAGGGGCAAAGCTCCTCCTGGGTAAGGCTGGGGGGTGCTCAGCTCCCTGCCTGCTCCTCTGCAACCTCTCAGGTTCCTGCAGGGCTGGGCTTCTCCTGGGCAGGAACACAAACTCTTCCCTCCTCACCTCGGGCAGCCAGGCAGCTCCTCGGGCTGAGGTGGCAGAAGGAAGCAAGAAACAGCCCTGATTTCCTTCATTTGGGGTTTTGTTTTCATGAAAACACATCTGGAGGGGTTGGGAAGCGTTTGCATTGCACCTGTGGAGGAGCTGGACGTTGATTAATTAAATGTCAGGTTAGAGAAGCAGTGACTTGGCTCAGTTCTGCCATAAATCTTCCCCTTGTCTCATTAGGTAAAGAAAGAAGCAGAAATCAGCCTTGATTCCTCTGCCTGCCTCACCTGCAGCTACCTAAAGGGTCTGTATGTAGGGCCCAGCCCCCCCTGGAGCCCCCAGCCCAGCCCAGGGGGTTCCATCCTGTCCCAGTGATGCTGGAGGAGCCCAGCCCAGTCCTGGGGTCTCCCTGGCTCCAGGTTCCACAGAAGCTCAGGACATCAAGAGATGCAGATTTATTTGCTTCTCTAAATGCAGACACCCTGATGTAACTGCCCTGCCCCATCTTCTGGGGATGAAAGCATTTAATGAACTGCAGCTTCTCTTAGACACAAATCACTTGGCCTTTTTTTTTAGGACAGGAGCACAGTTTAAGCAATAGCTGTTGCTGAAGGGTCAAGTTCTGCTGGCTGATTTCTGCCCCATCCCACTTCTTCTGCCTTCTTCTCAGCTGGGGAATCAACCCAGCTCTGTGCTTCCTCTTTGTCCTGCAAAGAAACCTTGGGGAAGCTGAGTCCTCCTGATGCTGGTGGTGCTGGAGGTGGCACTGCAGCAGCTGCCTCTGCCCTGGCTCCACTGTGGAAGATGATGAAAAAAAAGTCTTGGTCACAGAAGGGATGGCAACACCCTCCAGGTCAGGAGCAAAATAAAACCTGCTGTCTGGTTCCTGGCAGCTCCTCGTGGAAAATACATGTGTCTGTGAGAGGGTCCTTTGTTCTGCTTTATTTTATTTTTTTAAAGCTACCTTTGCAGTGGGACAGGAGGCTGGGGGCTGTGTTGTGGGATGACTGCTGGAGTAAACAGCAGTGTCACTGGGTGGCCAACAGACCTGCACCCAAAGGTCCCTGCCTGGGAGGGGCCTGCAGGAACACTGGTGGCAGGGGATGTTGTTTTTCCTTTGAAGAACCCAAGTGTGAGGAGCCTTTGGTGCAGTGCAGGGGGTGTCAGGCAGCAGCAGAATGTTTGTGTCCCAGCTCTGAGCTGGAGAAGGCAGCACCAGGGAGCAGGGGGCCCAGTCCCACGCCAAGGGCAGCCCTGCCCAGGCACTCCCACAGCATCCACTGCTCCAGCTGGGGGTCAGGAATCTCAATTCTGGTCCCTCACCCTAGTGATGTTCCTCTGGAGTTTTCTGAGTCTTCTCCTCACGCTGTCCTGGTGTCCCCAGGACAAACAACTGGGCTCAGAGGTTCCCCCTGGCAGGACAAGGTGGATTTCAGAGGATCTCCTCTCTCCTCCTGCCCTCCAGCTGTGGGGAGCAGAGTGGTCCTGCTGGCCCTGCTCAGGCAGATGCTCTCCCTTAGCAGGAGAGGGAAAGGTGGCTCTGAAAGGCCCTGCTGGGGACATCCTTCCTTCATCTGCCCTGAGCCATCCTCTGCTTACCCAGCACACCTTCCCCAGGTCACAGCTCCAGCCCAGGAGGTGATTTGGGAAAACAAAGGGGTTCAGCTGGAGCAGGGCACTGCTGCCTGGGGAGTTCCCCCTCATTCTGGAGCAACCCAGGAGCTCAGCTCCTCAGGAGCCCCTGAGGGGGATGTGGAGGTGAATTCCTGGGCACATGGAGCTCATTGAGGAGCAGGTGCTGGGGCTTCAGTGATGAGCTGCAGGTGGCAGAGAGCTACAAATGGGCTCTGGGGTTCCCTCAGTGTGTGGGGGGTGCTGGAATTTCATGCAGGCTCCTGGAGCAGAAATGTTCCCTTGGTTTGTCGGGGGGTGCTGGAATTTTATGCAGGCTCCTGGAGCAGAAATGTTCCCTTGGTTTGTGGGGGGTGTGTTGGAATTCTTTGCAGGCTCCTGGAGCAGAAATGTTCCCTTGGTTTGTGGGGGGGTGCTGGAGTTTCATGCAGGCTCCTGGAGCAGAAATTTTTCCTTGGTTTGTGGGGGGGGTGCTGGAGTTTCATGCAGGCTCCTGGAGCAGAAATTTTTCCTTGGTTTGTGGGGGGGTGTTGGAATTTCATGCAGGCTCCTGGAGCAGAAATGATCACCAGGAAAAGCCCCCAGTCCTTGGCTGCAGTCCCTGAAGCTCCTGGATTTGCTGGAAGCTGGGTGACCCCTGAGAGAAGCCCTGCTGTGTCCTGCTGGGGCTCCTCCAGCAGTGTCCCCTGAGCCCAGGAGCAGGATGCTGAGCAGCAGGGATGTTTGCTCTGAGCTACGGAGGTGACCCCAGAGCAGGGGCAGGGACAGGACGCTGTGTGGCAGCTGGGTCAGGCAGGCTCTGCTTTGGGACAGGTGGGGCTATTTCTGAGCAGCAAAGGTATTTTTGGGAGGCCTCATCCTGCTCTGGGGGCACTGGGGGAGAAGGATTCGGGGAGCAGAGCTGGGAAATGTGGTATCCTGAGGGTGACCTGGGTGGGGTGTGGGCAGGGGGACAGCAGGAGTGTCCGGGTGGCTGCTGGAGTCTGGTGCTCCCAGGGCACTGAGTGATTGAGTCTGTGAGGAGGGGAGTTACAGGAAACTTGGGGTTATGCTTGGGATAACGATGGATGCGACCAGGGAAGCCCTGAGTTATCCTGAGGGTTACACCCCAGCACTTCCCCGGGGGATGTGGGGTCAGGGTAAGTCTTGTTCTGCTGCTAAAACCCAAAAGGGTCAGAGGAGGGGTTTCCAGCTCTGCTGGACATCTGAACAAGGCTTTTGTTCCCATGCTGGGCTCTCTGGAAGTTCCCAGAATTTTAGTTCCTGGGGCAGGGATGTTTCCTGTCCCACTCCTGGCAGCACTCTGGGGTTCTGCTGTAACACTTGTGGTGCTTGGAGATGCCTGGGAGACCCAAACCCCCTTCTCCTTACAGTGTGTCCCCAGGCACAAAAGGGCTGCAAACCCCAAAATAACTATTTTTAAATCTGCTGGAATCCATTGCTGGTCCAGTCAGTAGCCACGTGGCTGGTTCAGGTCAGTCCTGCAGGATCCACCTTTAGCTTTGGCACAAAAAGAGATGTAAGGTGAGGGGTTTTATTTTGATTTCTCAGTTCCATTGATTTTAAAAATCCGGCTGTGCCTGGGGTCACACACAAGTTTTGGTTGGTTTTGTAGTAAAGTGCTGCCTCCTGCTGGGTAAAAGCCCTCTGCTAAAGACTTGCTGCAACAATCCACCCGAAATTTAGTTTTTCTTTACCTAGGAGAAGGTTTTGCAGAGGTTGCTCAGCTTGCAGTGGGACAGGATATCTGGTAAAGAACTAAAAAGCAGAGGGAGATGAGGATTTTCACTCGGTTTTATTTGATACCCGAATATCAAACTTCACCCACGCTTGTCAAACCCTTTTTTTTGTTTTTGTTTCTTCACTAATTTAGGGCAATGCTAGCACGTGGCATGGTGGCCTTTCCCAGGACCTGGATGAGGCTTAGAGCTTTGTGCTGAATCTCCTGGTTTAGCCTGTGACCTGTTACACAAGTAAGTGACAAAAATGTTCATTTCTGTTGGAGACTTTTACTAAACATGAACCTGACTCTACCTCCTGGTGCTGCAAGGTAGGAGAGGATGCTGATGGTGATCAGAGCAAGCCCTGGGTTGGGCAATTACTGGGTGAAATGTGTCCACTTCCCCTCAGAACTGACCTCTCTGCATGGACTCTCAAGTCTTCAATTCCATTTATATAACTGGTGCTGAAAATATTCTGGGAAATTGGTATCCTAAATGTTTTTGCTGGAATTTCCCTGCCCCTTTGCTTCCAGCCCTGTGGGGACAGGGAGCTCACTGATGCTCATTTTTTCCAGCTCCCTGTTGCTTTTCTTTGCAGGAGGCTTCTGGTCCCTCGGTGCCAATAGCTCTGTGTTGGAATCAGGAAGGAAAATCCTGCCCATATGTTAATTTAATTTCCTCTTCCTTTTGCTGCCGAGGCCCTGGGGATCTCAGCACCTCCTCCTGCCGGGTGTGATGTCTGATTTCCTGCTCCGACCCACTAGGTGGCAAACAACCCCTTAACAAAAACCCACTGGATGGCAAACAACCCCTTAGCAAAAGCCCAGGGGTGCCCAGGCTGCACAGCAGCCCCACCGAGCTCACCCACTGCTGGGGGGAGAGCTCAGGGAATTAAAATGCAGCCAGGCTTGGCCAGCAAAGCAGATCATTAAAACCTCTTTCCCACCCTTGGATGAGGTGTGAGGAAGGGCTCTGGGGTAGCTGCAGTCACTGCAGCCTTCAGCATCCTTCTGCTTTGACTCATTCTCTGGGGTGGGAAAAAAAAAAAAAAAAAAGAAGAAGAAGAATAAAAGACCTCTTGAGGTGAATGAGGCACTTGGAAAGGCTTTGATGGCAGGAAAAGCTTGCAAAACTGTAAAGAAATGCTTGAAGAGGCCATTACACAACTCCTGGGGTGAAAGCAGTGCCCAGCTGACACCTCTAACTCCCCCCAGAGCCACTGCCCCTCTGTGCCCTGTCTGCCAGCTGCTGTTTTAGTGCTGGGATAACAGGAATTAGCTCTTTACCTGCCATACACCCAGCAGAGGAAGCTCTTGCTGCAGAGAGGAACCCCCAGACCCGCAGGCGTGGAGCAGGAGAGGGTGCACAGCCCCCTGTGCCCCTTCCAGAGAAGTTTTCACAGCCCTGGAGCCCTCCCTGCTCACCCCGGAGTCCTCCTGAGCTCAGAGCCTGGCCCTGCCCCACACCTGAGCACCTGGGGGAGATCTTTACAGGAGATCATGGAATCATGGAATGGGCTGGGTTGGAAGGGAGCTCAGAGCCCATCAAGTCCAACCCTTGCTCCACTCCCCCCGTGGTTCCCAGCCCATGGCACTGAGTGCCACATCCAGGCTCTTTTGAAATAGCTCCAGGGATGGAGAATCCACCCCTTCCCTGGGCAGCCCATTCCAATGGCTGAGCACCCTCTCTGCAAAGAATTTTTCCTAATATCCAACCTAAACCTCCCCTGGCAGAGCTGAAGCTCTGCCAGGGGAGGTTTAGGTTGGATATTAGGAAAGAATTCTTTAGTCCATGCCCTCTTGTCCCACTGATATCTGCCCAACCCCCCCCCGGCTCCAACCTCCTTTCAGGGAGTTGGAGAGAGTGATGAGGTCTCCCCTGAGCCTCCTCTTCTCCAGCCTCAACACCCCCAGCTCCCTCAGCCTCTCCTCAGAGGATCTGTGCTCCAGTCCCTTCCCCAGCCCAGTTGCCTCCTTTGGACCTGCTCCAGCACCTCAATCTCCTTCCTGAGCTGAGAGGCCCAGAACTGGACACAGGACTCAAGCTGTGGCCTCCCCAGGGCTGCTGAAGGGTTTTAGGGGCACTCAGCAGGTGGAAATGCTGCCTGGCTGCAGCCCCAGCTTCCCCTGCCTGGGCAGAGCTTGTGCTGAGGAGGGGGTTGTCCCCCAGCCCCCTCCCCACAGCAGGGTGTGACAGGGGTGACACCAGCCCAAAGGCTGCTGAGTTCCCAACAAGGGGTGGGCACCTTCATCACCTCCTTTTCTCAGAGCTGTTTATTCTGGGGTTGGAATGAGGCTCTTGTTGGGTCTGCATCAGAGTAGGATTTCAGCTGCTGGGTCACTGTCTGAGCAGGAGAAGTTCTGATAAATCAAAATCCACCCAAACACCAAGAAATCTCAACAAGAAAAGCAAGAGTGAGCTTTGAGAGTGCTGGAAGGCAGGTTTGAGCTGGACTGGCTGGGAATGTTTTATTTGTGGAATAGAATTGGATCCAAAAAGGGATCAAATGAGTGGTTTTGAAATAGGTGAGCACCAGTCTGGAGGAAAAGTTTTCCAGGTGGGGTATGTGGTGAGTATTCTTTATTTAGACTTATTTCCCAGATGCCTTGGACACCTTTGAGGACAGGCTAAGCAGCTGGGATGGGAAACCCAAAGCCCTGAGTCCAGACACTCAAAAAAAAACCAACCCCAAGAGCCTCCAGTGAGCACCCAGATGCTGCAGGGGCTGCACTGCAGCCTCCTGGAAAAAAAAATCTGTAAAATTTTGTACAGAAAAACAGCTTTTCTGAGAAAGCAAAAGGCAGCAAACACTGTATCTTGAGTGCAGAATCTGAAGAAGACAAATTTTATACTTAAGTTTTTACCTTCTAGGTGACAGAATCCTTGGGAAAGTTTGTTTTCAGCCAGATAAAAGGTTTTTCTTGCTAAATATTTCATGCCAGTCACCAGCAGGAGCTTCAGTGGAGCAAGAGGCGAGCAGTGCCAGGAGGAGGAATTCCAGTGACACCACCTGAGAGATTTAGGGAGTAAAAGGTGAAGAATCAGTGAATGTGGAAGAGGGAAGCAATTATTTAAAAAGCTGGGCTCATAATTACACTTCTGCTTTCACCCCAAGTTGTTGGTGGTAAGAACTGCAGGGTGGAACTTACCCCACCCCTCTTTTCTCTTTCAAAACCAGCAAGAGCTTAAAGAAATCTGGGAACAATATCAAATAATCCTCATTGTTCCTCTGAGCTGTTAATTGATGAGCCCAAAATTGGAGGCTCTGTAAATCTTTTTATAGAAGTAACTAATTCCTCTGCAAGTCCCAGTGTGACACAGTAAAACACTGTATCTGCAGTGAATTTCAGTAAAAAATTTCAGTAAAAAATTTCAGTAAAAAATTTCAGTAAAAAATTTCAGTAAAAAATTTCAGTAAAAAATTTCAGTAAAAAATTTCAGTAAAAAATTTCAGTAAAAAATTTCAGTAAAAAATTTCAGTAAAAAATTTCAGTAAAAAATTTCAGTAAAAAATTTCAGTAAAAAATTTCAGTAAAAAATTTCAGTAAAAAATTTCAGTAAAAAATTTCAGTAAAAAATTTCAGTAAAAAATTTCAGTAAAAAATTTCAGTAAAAAATTTCAGTAAAAAATTTCAGTAAAAAATTTCAGTAAAAAATTTCAGTAAAAAATTTCAGTAAAAAATTTCAGCAAAAAATTTCAGCAAAAAATTTCAGCAAATTTCACCCAGGCTGGGGGTGCAGCTGGAGTGGCAGCTCCCAGCAGAGCTGCTCAAGCATCTTTTGTCACTGACCAGCCCCAGAGCCTCAGTGAATCCATCAGCTGCAGAATGTAGAACTGAGCTCTTCAATTATTTTATTGACAAAAAAAAATCAACTTTCTGAAATCTGCAAAGCAGAAGATGAGCTGAATGCAAGGAGCAAACTGATCTGGCATGGTCTGTGTTCTCTTGACCTGCTCCACTTCAGAGGACAGCAGGAACTTTCTGATTTCTGCTCAGATCAGGGGGTTTTACTGCTTAATTTCCTCCCATTTTGGTTCCATCCATACCATCTATCCCTGGTTAGGGAAATCAGGGTTTCTGCCTTTTTTCCAACCAGGAACCCTTCCAGTTCCATCACGTTGCCCTCTGCAGGAATCAGATCCTGGGAAAGCTCTGCTTGGGCACCACACAGCCCACGTCTGCAGAGCTGACCCCAAACATGCCCCAAAATACACCCAGAAACCCCCCAGAAAGGGATGGCAGGAAGGGTGGGAGCAGGCTGAGCCCCCCAGAGGGTTTCCAAACATCCAAGTGCAGCCTGGAAAACTGGAGAAAATTCAGAATATCAGCCACTGGGGTTGGGAAAAACCCAAACAGAAGAATCCTTGCAGGATTCCTGCTTTTCCTTCTTTCCTTTGGCACAGGTTGCCAGCTCCTGGGAAACAGCAAGAGCTGCTTAATACCAAGGTGCTTTCACCTTCAGAATGATTTGAGGCTTAGAGATTGGAGCCAAACATGTTTTGGTTTTTTTTTTTTTTCCCCCCCAACTCCTCTTTTTATGACTATTTCTCTCATTTTCAGCATGTCCCCTGGACTATAAATTGCTTTTGCCCTTGCAGAGGAGCTTAGCACTGGGACTGTGCCTTTCTTGGCTGTGTTGATGGAACACTGAAGAGTGTTGGGAGGTTTTTAAAAAAACCAGAAATGTTCTGGGTTGGTGGTGGGATTTATTAATTTTTTTTTTTTTTAAATCCAACTGCTGTTTGAACCTTGGTAACTGGTTCAAACTGGCTCCCTGGCCAAAGGGAGGGAGCTTGGAAAAAGACCAGGAAAAGGGTGAGCCCAGTGGTTCTCCCAGCTCACCAGAATCCCTGCTGAGTCATGGACCTGCAGGTACAGAACCTCCCAGCTGAATGAAAAGAAAAAACCCCACTGCTTCACTGATAGACACACAAGAGCCCCCTAACCCCAGGCTCTAACCAGAAAGGCCAAAAAGCAAACATTGTGTACTCTGGAAGTGGTGATCTTTCCAAAAGGCTTGTTGTTAAAACTGGGAATGTTTGACTAATCCTTGTACCTGTGACACATCCAGGTGGCACATCCAGCCATGCTGTGATGCTCCCAAGGAAGAGCCACCCAGACAACAGCAGACCAGGCTTCTGCCTGGTTTTATTGTTTTTTTCTTGCTCTCAGTTAAAAAACCCTGGCTTTATATCTCTCTACAAATGCTTTTTATCTTTTTAGCACAGCAAAAGGTGGCAGCAGTGAATTATCCCCACCCTTTGCTCAGTTAATGATTACCCTGCAACCCAGCCCTGTCCCATCACCCAACCCCACCCTCTGTTCCTGGCCCTGTTTGCTCACCCTCGACAGCCAATAAAAAAATAAAATAATGGCTCTTCCTTGGCTTTCTGCAGCCTTGCCCTCCCTCTCTGCAGAGCTCTTGGCTTGTCCCACAAGGTCAAAACTCCACTGCTGAGCCTGTCTGACTGGCAGGTGTCCTAAATGCATACATTTACCTTGTGGCTACCTACCCTGAGCAGCCTGGGCTGGGGGAGCTGTCCCTGCCCATGCAGGGGGGTGGGACTGGATGAGTTTTAAGGTCCCTTCCCACCCAACCCATTCTATGTCCCCTCTTAACACATCCTCTGGGCCCCTCTTCCAGACAGCCCCTGCTGCAGGCTTTCTCTTGCAGTCTGGCAGCTTGTTGCTGGGTCATGAAGCAGCCCTCTCAGCCATCTGCCTCAGGGAAGAGCTTACGATGTGCAGAGCTGCGAATGAAAAGGGAGAAAGGAGAGGGTGAGCCCTGCTCCACACAAGCCCCCTCAGCCCCTTCCCCTGCTCCAGCCGGGGCCTGCTGAAGGCGCTGAGACCCTCCCCTCCGGAGGAACCCAGCCGGGACGGTACCGCCCGGCACCCCCTGCCCCCAGAGGCGGCTCAAACCCTCGGAGCGGGTTTTATTCAGCAGCGGAGCGGCTGCCGCCAGCCTGGAGCGGTTCCCGGCGGGGGCACCCGGGGACACGGCCCCTGAGGCGCCGGCCTCCAGCCTCCCCCTCACAACATGGCGGCGGGGGCGGGGCAAGCGAGCTGCCACTCACCCCGAGCCAGCCAATCAGATCGCGCAGCTGCCCGCCGGGGCGGGATTTACCCCGTGGTTACGGCAGCGGGGAGTTAGTCCCGGCAAGGGCGGAGGGATACAGCCGGCGAGGGCGGAGAGGGTGAGAGTTCCGAGAAATGACGTCAGCGGTCGGAGTTTCCCGGGCATTGCGTCACGGGATGGTTGCGTCACACCGGGCAGCGCTGAGGGGCGCCGGGGGGTGCCCCTTCCCCCCGCTTCCATCCCTGCCCCGAGCGGCGGGGACGCGGAGACCATCGTGGGGGTGTCCCCCTCCGCCGAAGGGGCGTTCGCAGCAGTGTCCCTGGTAAGGGGGGGGGGGGGCACCCGACCCGGCAATTTTTCTTGTAATTAAACAAAAAAAACCCAAAGCGGGGAGTTGGGGAGGGCGGGGGAGCGCTGCGATGATGCGTTTTGCGGGAGTGGCGCGTGTTTTGTAGGAATAATGAGGAGGTAACGAGCTCCCCAACCCTCCCGACCCGGGTATCAAAGTGTGACGTGTAGTACCCCGGAACGTGACGTCACCGAGACGCGGCGGCTGCTAAAAAACGGCATTTTGAGAAAAAAAAACCCGGGAATACCGGCGAGGAAGCTGGCGGAACCCTCCCGGGTGTTGCCACGGGGTGGTTATGGAGGGGAAATCCCCCCCGAATCGGTCCGGTGGGATCCTGAGGCGGATTCTGGGGGGGTCCAAAGGTCCCGGGGGGACGCGGGAGCCACGCGGGGACAGGGGGTACCGGGGTCCTCCCCATCCTCTCCCCTCCGATGCCTTCAGCCGCGGCTTTAACCTTTTATTTCCCGGTAACATTTAGTTTGCTTCCCGCCTGACACCACAACCACGCTGGTTTGGGTTTTTTACTCAATTTTGAGTCAATTTAATTTAATTTTATTTTTCACTCTCCAGGCTGAGCATAGTCCATAAAACGCTTTTTTTTTTTTTAATTTTCTTTCGGTTCCTTTTTTCCTCACTTCTCGGGAAACCTTTCGCGACGGAAATCGCCGTTTCAGGGGCGATCCGCACCCCTCTGCCTCCATCCCCCCCACGGCAAAGCCCACGCGTGTGTCCCCACCGGGGACCAAGGGGGACCCCGACGGTCTCCGGGGGGAATCCCTCAGTGTCCCCGGGGGTGTCCTCAGTGTCCCCGGGGGTGCCCTCAATGTCCCGGGAGGGGATTCCTCAGTGTCCCCGGGGGCTCCTCAGTGCCCCCGGGGGTGCCCTCAGTGTCCCGGGAGGGGATTCCTCAGTGTCCCCGGGGGCTCCTCAGTGTCCCGGGGGTGTCTCAATGTCCCGGGGGTGTCTCAGTGTCCCCGGGGGTGTCTCAGTGTCCCTGGGGGGCTCCTCAGTGTCCCCGGGGGTGCCCTCAATGTCCCGGGGGGGGTTCCTCAATGTCCCCGGGGGTGTCTCAGTGTCCCTGGGGGGCTCCTCAGTCTCCCGGGGGGGGATCCCTCAGTGTCCCGAGGGTGTCCTCTGTGTCCCCGGGGGTGTACTCAGTGTCCCCGGGGCTGTCTCAGTGTCCCGGGGGCGGATTCCTCAGTGTCCCCGGGGTGTCCTCAGTGTCCCGAGGGTGTCCTCAGTGTCCCCCGGGATGGCCACCACCACGGGGGGTAGGGGCCCTCACCCTCCTTCCCACGGCGAGTGGAACGCAGTCCCAGTACCGCCGAACCGACCCTCGGTACCGTGGGCTGGGGGGGGGGGGTGACATTCCGCTGTCGCGCGGGGCGTGTCCGGCGGGACTTTTTTTTCCCGTGGTGCCTGGCGGAAGGGGCGGCGGGGCGCGGTGCGTCCGCGGGACGGCACAGTCTGTGCGTGCGCGGCTGCGGGAGCGGAGCGGCTCCGCCATCATGGCCTCCACCGCCGCCACACACCCGGCCCCCGCCGCCGCCTCTGCCGCCAACGCCGCCGCTTCTGCCGCCGCCGCCACCGCCCCGACTGCCGCCGCCCCGCCGGTTCCCACCCCTCCGGGCATCCTGATCGGTGACCGCCTGTACTCCGAGGTGTCCCTCACCATCGATCACTCGCTGATCCCCGAGGAGCGCCTCTCGCCCACCCCTTCCATGCAGGACGGCCTGGACCTGCAGTGCGAGACCGACCTGCGCATCCTGGGCTGCGAGCTCATCCAGGCGGCCGGCATCCTCCTCAGATTGCCGCAGGTAGGGAAGCCTCTCCCGGATGTCTTCCCGGGGCGGGGGGAAGGGGAAGGAGGAGGAGGAGGAGGAGGGTGTGAGCCGCCATTGTGGCGCGGCGGGAAGGGCGTGTGAGGCGGCGGGGGGGGCGGCGGCGCCAGCTGGTGCCTGACACAAAATGGCGGCGGACGGGCCCGGCAACTGACTCCCGCTCCTTCTGCATCCTCCTTCCCTTCTTCCCTCTCTCCCTCCTTCCCCTTGCCTTCTTAGGTGGCGATGGCGACGGGGCAGGTGCTGTTCCATCGGTTCTTCTATTCCAAGTCCTTCGTCAAGCACAGCTTCGAGGTGAGCGCGGCAGGGCCCGGAGGGGAGAGGGGAGGAGAAGGCGCGGTGGGGCCTGCTCTGGGCAGCCGGGCGGGATTGTTCTCTTCGAACCTGAAAGGGGTTTTTTTGCTATTTTTTGTTTGGTAGGGTTTGGCTTTTTTTTCGGGGGGGTGGGTTTTTTTAGGGCTTGTTTGCCGTTTTGTTTTGGGGTTTTTTTTGGGTGATTCTGGTCTTGCCGGGCGTAAAATTGCTTTTCTCACGGCCCCGGGTCTTCCTTTCAGATTGTTGCCATGGCCTGCATCAATCTCGCCTCCAAAATCGAAGAGGCCCCTCGGCGTATAAGGGACGTGATCAACGTGTTCCACCACTTACGTCAGCTCAGAGCAAAAAGGTAAGATCAGCTTCGTTATGAACCCCAGCACCTCTTGTCACTAATGTGCACCGCAGTTTTCAATTCACAGTATTTTTCCAGGCTTAAGTTCAACGACCTAAAATTGAGAAAGGAGGAGTGCTCCTTGGCTGCTGTGTAGGCAGTACAGTTCAATCCCGACTTCTTCTGCCGTTGCTTTTGTTTACTTGGTAGACCCGTTCTCCTTCTCTTGTGTAGCTCCAAGTCACGAGTATCAGTTCTAGTTTTAGGTCTCTGGTTGTAGTTTTAGGTCCGTTGCTAATTGTTTCTTTGTGTCTTGTAGTTCTCCAAGGTAGCCTCGGGTATGAGTAGCCAATTAGTTGGTTGTTGTGTGTTCTGCGGACTTCTGAGGGTGTTCAGCAGTCCTCGTGTTTCTTTCTTGTTAGAATGTAGCTGTGGTGCCATCAGGCAGCCAAAGATGAAAGCTGAACTTTTCCTGGGGGTCATAGAAAAAAAGCAATCCTAGAAAGTACCAGGAAAAGGGTGGTTTGGCTGCAGTGGTTGCAGCTTTAAGGACACAGAATGTGTAATTAATTCCTGGGAACTGCAGACATCTGTAACTGCAGAAAGTGAGATGTTTTCCTGGTGTCCTGTGCTTGTGTCAGTGGAGTTGGAGTTGCTGTAAGTTTCCCTGATCTGGGTGCAGGTCTGGAGAAATGCTGAGCTGTAGAGTCCTCCTCAGTGCCTCGTGCAGTTCTTTTGTCTGCAGCAGGACGTGTGCTTTGGTGTGTAGAGCAACATAACTTGCCATTTCTGAAGGAATGGTAGAAGGGAAGGAGTTTTCTAAATACAAAACTCCTTTAAACCTGTCCTGAAGCAGTTTTATAGTCTGTGAGACAGGAGACATCAGCTGTGGTGGAGTGGCTTTGCTTTGAGTGGCTGATTGCTTGAAGGTTAAGGTAATCCAGAGTTCCAGAAGGATTCAGTTGTCAGCTAGATCCTTAAATTTGGTTTCATTTCCCTGCTCTGTGCAGGAATTTAAAACTTTGTTGTGTGGTGTAGGCCTTTCTGAGGAGTAGCAGTCCCTTAGGGGGAAACCAGCTGTTTCTTGGTGTCCTCATCCTGTTAATGCTTCTGTTGCATGTAAAACCTTTGCTGCCTCCTGCTCGTGTTTTCCTAGGGAGATTTAGAAAGATTTGGTCTTTGCAGCTTAGCTTTGTAATTTTAATGTTCTTTGTGTTTTAAAGCTGTTGCCCCCAGAGAGTTTTGTGAAGTTGTGCTGCATGTGAGTTTAGTGGTGTTTGTCCCTGCAGTTGAGGGAGCCTGGTTACTGGGATTGTTGAAGCTGGTTCAGTGGTTTGGAATGGTTTGGCCTCCAGCCAGGCAGTGAAGGTTAATTCATCATACATGCAACACTTTTTTTTCTTTGCAATGAGAACACAAATTAGTTGTTTGTGCTGTGTGGAGGATCAGAGGAACTGAACTTAACCTGTGAACTTAAATCTTTCCAGCTAGCCTGTCCCAAATCAGAATGTCCCTTGTGCATGTTACATGGTGCCTAAAATGCATCATGTCCAGAGAAACCGTGCACTGCTACCCAGTATGTTCTGGAGACATGGGTATTGTTGCTCTGAGATTCTGAGTGAATCTGCATGAAAGTAAACTTAAAAAACACTGAAGTCTGACACTCAGACTCGCCTTTTTTATTTTTTTTTTATTTCTTTTTTTAGCAAAGCAGGATGTAAACGTTTTTTCTGTACTTTTGACAAGATGACAGTTGCATAAACTGTACACGTTATTAACTTCAACTCTTTTTTCCCTTGCAACCGACTATACAGCGACCAGCTACATTTACCAAAGCCTGGGTGATGTGGAGTGGTACATAAAGATGAAGCTGTCGTCATGGCAACAGTGAGTGAAGTATGGAAAATCCCCAAGGAGAAGCCAGTGCTCTGAGAATAGGTCACTGGAACCGGGGGACTAACAGGTTGGCCGCTGGTGAACCATTTGGAAGAACTCCTGTATCTTGTTATAAGCTTTTTTCTTTGCTGTCCAGGTTTTTAGAATACTAGCTTTATCTCTTTTTATTTTATTTTTTTGTTCTGTTTTACCTGAAGCTAACACTTAGGCTGTAGTTAGTGTCTCACACACAACCCAGAACTGAACCAATCAGGCTGCTGTGCTTTTATTTTTTGCCTCTAGCCTAGTTATTTGTGTTAACCACAGCTCTTAACATGCACACAACATCTGAGTAGTTCTGAGTAGGCTTGCTTCCTCCCTGAAACAGTTTTGGGGTTTTAGTTCCCTTTCCTGGCTCTGTACATGCTGAATCCTCAGTCACACACCTTCCCCAGCAGACAGAGGCCTCAAATCTGTCCCTATAAATCACTGTCCCTTACATGGACCTGTTTGCAGAACTGGGAATTGCGTTGGAATTGTCTTTCTGTAAGCCCTGTAGTCAACTGAGCTACTGCTAGGTGGTATTCCTAATACTGAGAAGTAAGAAAAAAGGTTTTTTAAAGAAAAAAAAAAAAGAAAAAGTGTTCTGGACAAGCCTGTTGGGATCTTTGAGGAGCATATGTCCTGTAGTACTGCATGTAAAATGTTTGTGTGCATGGAGAAAAGCTCATATGATGAAATTACTGCTGCTTTAAAAACTCTGTGTGGAAACATCTGTGTTCTGAGCAAAGTGCAACTGTTGTTTACCATGTAGAATGCAGTTGGGGGTTGATTTTGTTTCTCTTCAATGTGCCTGAAAGCTGCAGAAAGTCCTTAAGAGACTGCAACCAAAGGTGACTCCTGTCATGATGTCATCTCACAAATGCTGGTTTGAGGTGCTCAGTCAGCTGTCCTGCTCTTCTTTACTTGTGTTGCAGCAAACAGGTTCATGCAGTTGTTGGAAGTGGCCTGTATTAATAACACACACTACTTAGTGGTCTTCAAACTGTTCTGTCAACCCACAGTGCTTGTATTTACAATGTTGGAGACAAATACAGAACTTGCTTTTTTTTTTATTTTTTTTTTTATTTTGAGAGGTCTGGTCTTGGAACTGAGATCCTGATGTTGTGCTGTACTTACTAAAAGTGCTTTTTGCAATCTGAACAAAACTACACACAGGGCACTTTGCCTCCAAAGTACCAGGCATTCCAAAGACATGGAATTTTAATACTACAGCAGATAAAGGTATAGCTGTGTCCAGAACTTGGGCTTCTTTTGTCAGAGGGATTTAAAAAAGAAAAAAAGAGGTGTTTGCAATTGATTTACTGTTCCAAGCACGACAGTGTGTTAATCTTTTGAGTTGTTACTTGGAAGTTTTGGGACCCAGTGCTGTGCCAGCTTACCAGGCTGGGCACTGTCCTCTGTTCCTACATCTAAAGGCTTGCCTGGAGCTTTAGTGCTCATCTATAAAATTCAAAATAAGCATTTGTAATGCTCCTTGGCTGGTGAGGGACTGAAGCTTATGTTTTATACATAAGCTTACAAATTGTGGTTCTCTGGTTTGTTACTTGGACCTAAAATTCTTACTTCTCAGACTGAGAACCAAGTGCAGTAAATGCAGCAGTAATGGTTTGAGTTTTATTTCCTCTGTAGGAAAGCTAACAAGTTTCCCAGAGGGGCATCTCTGAAGTTTCCAATAATTCTGCATACTTCAGAGTTTCTGGCAAAAGTACTAAAAACTCAGTGCAGCTGGGAGCCTGACCTCTGCCAGTGATACAGAGGAGTCTGCTGCAAACTTTTGTTTTTGCCTAAGTGGATAAAAGGCTGCATTTGTCTTTCTGTTTCTGGAAATACTGTGTGGATAAACTCCTTCCAGCCTTAGATCTCTAGAACTTGTGTGTCAGGAGGGACAGGAGTAAGGTGGGATAACAGAGCCAGGCACACTTCCACCTGCCTTTAATTTTGGGATCCCTGTGGCTTTGTTGTTGGCCATAGAGAGTGTGAGCTGTTTGTGCTGCTCCTCTGGCTCTGTAGGACAGGGAACATTCAGAATATGCAGTAAGGCTCCCAGTATCCCCTATTTCACTCTTTATTTTCATAATACTCATTTCCTGGCATAGCTTTCTGAGGATGCAAAGACCTGTGGAGAGCAGTTGGTTGTTGGATGATCCCATGCAGTCATATTTTCCCACAGGTGATTATTTTAAGATTAGAAGCCATAGCTGCCCTAACTCCTAAATCCATCAGAGGATTTATCTCTGCTGACAAGATAAGCTGAGCCTAAAATCACTGAGTGATGCCTTGCAGATCCTGCTAATGCCAGTGATCTCGAGATAAAAGCAATGTAAAGTTATATTGGGAGAGATATTATTATAAAACCCAGTACAGGTAGTGAAAACCAGAGGCAAATCAATCATTTGCACTCATTTAATGGACTTCAAGTTGGTTCCTTTAGTCTCCCACTTCAGAACATTGTGTTCAGACAGCCTTTGGAGTTGCTGAGGTTTCAGATAAAACCAGCCTCTCCACTGAAGGAGTTATATAAAAAAAGCTTCAAAAGTTTTTGTTTCTATGTCATTAAAAAAAAAACAAACAACCCAATGTATTCCAACTGGGTTATATTTGGAGTAGATGAAATCACAAGCTTCATGAACTTAGACTGATTGAGTAAATCTCAACTAGAGAATTTACCTTTATATAACATAGATCATGTAATTTTGGGGCTTTTCTTAGGGAGACAGAAGTAGTAAGGCTTGTAGTTGAGTTGTGGGTCCTTCCTGGCACCAGGAAGCTGCACAAGTTCATCTCACTCCTCCTGGGAGCTGTTTCTCAGCCCTTTGGGAAGAGCAGGGGGAGCTCACCAGGGCATGGTTGTACACCCTGATGATTTTTTAGTGAAGTGGGTGCCTTGTTGCACCTTTGAGCAGAGGAAATAAGCATCCTCCCAGGTGACTACAGAAGCATAAATTGTGAGTTACTGAAGTTGGGGAGCCTCCAGCTTACCTGGAAATGCAATTCCCCCTTCTTGGGGTGGAAACCTAGGTTTCCTCAGGGGCTTTCTGCTCTCTGACCTATCAGAGAAGTGTGATCAATTCCTGGAATTCTCATGGAATAAAGACAAGTTAGTAGTGAAATACTTTGAGAAAACAGAAGCTGCATTTGGATCCCACTTTGCTTTTTTCTGGTTTTTTTTTTTTCAAAAGAAGGTCATGTAAAATCTGTCACTGGTGCTTGGGCTGTAACCAGACTGTGGTTTATTAAGAGTAACTGCTTGCAAATCCATTCTGTGCTGCTGTCCTGGAGAGCACATGGAGTATTACAAAGAGGGAAAAAGCTGGGCTGTCTTCAGGAAGAACTGGATTAAAATACAGTGTGGAATGTGGAATGACACAAAATGGAGGATGACACTCGTGCATAAAGCATACAGCAAGTTGCTTCAGTTAAAATTTTTTTTTTAAACCCTGCTTTAATGCTTTGGGTATTCCAGGTGTTGAATTTGGGAGGAATGAGGAGATGGCAGAGCTGTGAAATGAACTCTTGTGTTGCAAATGCAAACATCAGAACTGAGAGGGCAGGCAGTGAGCAGAGGGTGCAGAGCCAGGGGCAGAGCTGCCACCACTGCAGAGCTTCAACTCTTGGCTTGATGAGGCTTTCCCTGTCTCCCAGCAGCTGAATGATCTTGTCTCCCAGTGCATGGGAAAGCACAGTTTGTGAAGCAGAAGCTCACTACTACAGTGTCAGGAAAAAGAAAGCAACCTGTTGTAGCTTACTTCTGCTTTGAGGGCTTACCCAGGAAGGGATCACAGTCAGGACCTCTAAAGGTGCTTGGAGATCTTCAGGGTGAAGTTGGATTTTTGTTCCAGCAGCTGGACCATCCTAGTTTACATACACAGCAGCAAAATTTTTATTTATTTTTTTTTTATCTTAGCCATCTAATCTGTAGCTAGCCAAAAGCAGAAACTAAACTAGTTTATCTAAACTTGGACAGCACAAGATTAATGCTTAA
Organism: Heliangelus exortis; assembly: GCF_036169615.1. NCBI lineage: Eukaryota > Metazoa > Chordata > Aves > Apodiformes > Trochilidae > Heliangelus > Heliangelus exortis. The sequence continues at coordinate 25,143,006 of NC_092430.1, forward strand.
ACTTGGTTGCAGGAGTTGAAAACCGGTTTCTGTTGCCATTAGTTGGTTGGAAGGGAAAACAGAGGTGCTGCTATTTTTGGATATGCAAAACAGTTTTGATTTTATTTCTTGCAAACTATAGGACTCCAAGCCCCCTGATACTTGATCAGAACTACATAAACACCAAAAATCAAGTAATCAAAGCAGAAAGGAGGGTACTGAAGGAGTTGGGATTTTGTGTTCATGTCAAGCATCCACACAAGGTGAGTTATCAAAAATAATATAATTGTAAATATTATTCTACCTTGATGACACCACTGTGAGCTGTGGGACAGAGACACAGGTGGAAAAATGACCTGATTCATTCTCTTTATTCTTTATTCCTTTATTCTCTTTATTCCTTGGTAGCTATGATGAATGCTTTGGCCAGAGTGCTTGGGAAAAAAGTCATTTTGGCTTTAGTAGAAACTACTTCCTTGGGAAGTGCTAAAGGTGACTGGTTTTGGAGATCATAGAAAAGTAGTTAATAATTATCTGGACTGGATTGGATGATTTGTGAGCTTGCAACATCTGTTTAGAAAAGGAGCAGAAACCATTGTTTGGGCACTCTGGTTATACATAGTTACTTCCTCACTGTTGCTTTATGTGTTAAAACAGCCTTTTTTTTTTAATTTATTTTCCCTCCCCCTTTTTTTCCTCAGATCATTGTTATGTATTTACAAGTCTTAGAATGTGAACGTAATCAAACCCTGGTACAGACAGCCTGGTAAGTTGCTATTTTTCCATCCTTTTCCTAGCCAGGAAAATAGTAGCAGAAATAACAAGCCTGCCGATCCCTAGACAAAGCAATCAGCTGTAAGTCATTAACCACACAAATCTGTGCTTTGAAAAAAAAAAAAACACCCTGGTGCTTGTTTCTGCTTACTATTTTCATGGCTTGATTCCAAGAGAGCCACGGAGAACTCAATTTAACTTTGTTCTTTTTTCTACTCTTTAATTAAAGGGTAGTCCCTGATGGTAAGTCATAGAGCTCTGCCCTCTGCACCTCAGCCCATGGCCTGTTTGGCTGCCCTTCTCTCCAGCCAACCCAGTGCAAGCTCTCATCCGAGATTCACTGAAGTGCTCCATATCCATCGGGCAGCATCTTCTAGTTCTGTCTGGGTCTCAAAGGATTTGTATATTTGCTTTTAGAAGTAACTGTTAAACTGTTTCTAAATGTCTTTGTTGCCTCGCTACTGTGTACTGTAGTGTTTTTAAAGGACACTCGGGGTAGAGTTTTTTTGCCAATGTTTATTTAGTTCGGTTAACATTGGGCTAAACTCAAGTTAAAAAAACAAAACAAAACACCAAAACAGGCAAGCAAATAGCAGTGCATGCAGCATGTTCCCTCAGAAGCCATACTGGGCATGGTTTTCTGTAGAGTCAATACTCCTGACTGCTGTTCCTTTCTTTCCTGTAGCTGAGTGATTTAGAAAGGGCTGGAGGTCTCTGCTGTGTAACTGAACCTCTTGGCATGTGTTGCTTGGCAGTGCCACTGCAGGGGAAGGAGAGGAGCTCAGGTGGAGTGGGAGACCCAGTAATTCCTAACTTCCAGGTCTTTTCCAACACTCAGTGAGCAGCACACCCCATGCTTCTCTCTCTGGATGATGAAGTCATTGTGACTCAGGCACATGTAGGATTTAAATGGAATGTTTCATGACCTTTATAGGTTGCATCAAGCCTCTGGAAACTGGTAGGTTATAACTATACCACGCTTTCATGCTTGCATTTAACTTTTAAGCATATTGATGTTTAAATACAAACCCCATTGGTGTTTAAAGCAAAGAGCTGGGCAGATGAAAAGTACTTGTGAGTTTGTTAACTCAGTGGACACTTCGTGGTGTAAGGAAGTAGCCATGACAGTACTGTTACTTGCAGTGGGGTCTCAAAACAATGGCAGTGGTGCAAAATTTCTGTGTTAGAGAAGTAGCAAATGTAACCAGCAAACACAGAAATCCCAAAGAAACCCAAGGGTTGGACTTGATGATCTCTGAGGTCCCTTCCAACCCAGCCAATTCTATGATTCTATGAAATGTTTAATACCATAGAAAAAATAATAAAGTCAATTGAGTCTCCAGTATTGTTATCCTCTAAAAAAACCTGGCAACCTGAGGATCAAGATTCCCTACTTTTCTTTTCCTGTAGGAATTACATGAACGACAGCCTCCGGACAAACGTCTTCGTTCGCTTCCAGCCAGAGACCATAGCTTGTGCTTGCATCTATCTTGCTGCCAGAGCTCTCCAGGTGAGGCTTTGCCTGCCTTTGGCCAGCCCTGCCTTTTGTTGCTAGCCAAATTATTGAAAATTCATTATTGAAAATACTCCTCAAATTCTTGAAAACAAAATGCTCTGTAATTCTTCTCACTAAGTCTGTGGTTGCCTTACTTTCCAGATTCCACTGCCTACCCGTCCTCACTGGTTCCTGCTCTTTGGCACCACAGAAGAGGAGATTCAGGAAATATGCCTAACAACTCTCAAGCTTTACACCAGAAAGAAGGTGAGTTGGAAAGGTTTGTTGCTCCTGCTCAGTGGAGCTTGAGCTGTCTCGTGGCTGTTGTGTGCTTGGCAGCACCTGCATGCAGATCTCCTGATGGCAAAGGCTTTGTAAGGAATCTGAAAACAAATCAGAGAAGTTGATCACATCACTGGACAGATGATTAAAAATATTTTTCAGAACTGAGATGAAAATGTGGATTGCATTAGTTCTGCTTCTTAACCCTGTTGTTAATTTAACAGCCCAATTATGAATTCCTGGATAAAGAAGTAGAAAAGAGGAAAATGGCACTACAGGAAGCTAAGCTGAAGGCAAAAGGTTTAAATCCAGATGGAACTCCTGCCCTCTCAACACTGGGTGGCTTTTCTCCTGCATCCAAACCATGTAAGTTTGGGGTTTTTTTTCTGAAGAGAAACTTGCATAATGCCATTTGTGATAAGTATCCTGAATCCATGTCCCAAAGTGTTAAAAAAGTGAAAATAAAGGTTTGCTTCTCAAGCTGATAAACAACTTAGGCTTTCTGGCAGGGCTAAGAAGCAAGGCAAACTTTTCATTTTAAAGGCAAATTTTAAAACCAGTCTGAATATCATGAAATAGATTAGAGGGAGGCAGGATGCCTTGCTCCATAGTTCCACAGGTGGGACAGAAAAATTAATAACAAATGCACTGTAATAATAACAGGAGTTTTCTGTATGTTGCTGTGCTGTGAGGAGAGGCTCTGGATTTAATGTGCAGTGGGGTTTCATAATAGCCTTCAGGGTTCCTTTTGCAGCAGGTATCTCTGAAAATTGCTTTCTGTTGTTCTGTTTTGTTTTTTTTTAAATGTACTTGTCAACTGTTCAAGTATGGTGAAGGAAGACAGCTTGTGGTCAGGAAATGGAGGAGGGGAGGTCACAGTGCTGGCTTGGCACCCTGGTGAATAAATTGTCATAAAGCACATCTTGAATCAGCCAATAAATCTGTCAGAGCTCAGGGATGCAAACAACAGACACAACAGAACTGTGCTTGGTGCTGTAAACTACAAAAAATGTACAGGCTCTCAGGAGCAGCTGGGTGATGGAGAAGGGATAGGTGCTTGTTACACGGCCTCTCCAGAATGTGTTCTGACAGAGCAGTATTTGGAGCTGTTATTTCTCCTTAAAAAGTGTAAATTTCTCACTGTGGAGTGGGAGCCTGGCTCAGAAGAGTTGGGAGTGAAAGCTGGATCTCTGGTGGGGCTTTGGGAGACTTGTAGGGCAAGCTGCTGGCAGAAGTGTGTGTTTTTACAGCAAACCTCTGACCCCTGAGGGTGAGGAAGCTGTGGTGTAGGTCAGAAATGCCTCGTGGCTCTTCCATGCTGTCCCAAGCCAGGACACAGGAAGAGGTGAATCCATCCCTGGGCTCTGCCAGGCACAGATGGACTTCTTGAGGAAAAAAGTTGGTTATTCATTACATTTGCACCACTAATGCCAAGAGGAAATCTGTAGTTTTACTGCTTAGTCTTAATTTTTTCTGCAGCACTGGGAATTAATTACCTGCCAAGGTAACAATTCCAGTTTTGGGGGTCATAGGGACAGCTTTAATTTTGTACCCCTGGTGGTGGAGATCTTGAAGGAGCCTGGCTGCTTGGCTTGAAGGTCACTGTGTTCTTCTCCCCCCTGCCAGCAGCTGGCTTCAAACCCCACTGCATCTCCCCACAGGCATCTCTCTCCACTGCTCCTTTCCAGGAGTGTGCTATAAATGGAAAGATGGAACAAAAGAGCAGCTGTGGAATTCTTATTTACATCTTGTGCAGCCCCTGCTGAAAGGTGTCTGAAGTGCATCTGTGTATCAAGTGATGTTACAAACAATGTGTTCGTGACAAAGTCTAGGCATAAACCCCCTAATTAAATTCCAATTATATTCTTAGCTTCCCCGAGAGAAGTGAAACCTGAGGAGAAGTCTCCAGTATCCCTGAATGCCAAAACCATTAAAAAAGAGCCAGAAGAGAGGCAGCCAGCTTCCAAGAGCCCTTACAACGGGTGGGTAGAGACCTCTTCCTGACAAACAGGAGACTCGTGTAAAAACAGATCCCTCTCCTGAAGTACAGTGGACTGCTTCTGAGCTGCTTCATGGGAGGAATGAGTGCCTCAGAATGATAACCCTGGTTTGGTTTTTTTGTTTTTTCTCCCCACCAAGCCTGAGGAAAGACAGCAAGAGGAGCAGAAGCAGCAGGAGTGGCAGTCGCTCCAGGTCGAGGACAAAGTCCCGGTCCCGGTCGCACACTCCCAGGAGGCAGTAAGTGGTTTGGGTTGCTTTGGGAGGGGAGGAACACGTTTTCTTGTGAGGGTTGTCTTCATAATTAGTTCTCTGAGATATTTCAGCAGTGCTTTTCACTTTGGTGATGCAGGGCTACTCTTAAGTAGCCTGTGGTAGGTGCTTAGCAGCAAGGTTCCAACTGCTGAACAGCAGAAGTGGGGAGCCTCGGGTCTGGATTTTGGTTCTGGGTGTGAAGTGGTTCTGGTGGCAGCTGTGCCATGAACAGTTCAAGCTGTAAAGCAGACACCTCAGCCTGTCCTAACTCCAGGTGTACACGAGGAGTCTGTGGTGGAGGGAGTGTAAGGCAGTTCCACCCTGTGCAGTGATCTTCACAAGGAATCCACCATCACTGGAAGCATCACGTGGAGCTGAGTCCCCTTTGGGGTGGGGAATCGGTCCCATGTGGTGCAGCTTTCTGCCAAGCACATGGCAGAAGGGATCTTGTGTCAGTGTTGGCCTGGTGCCCTGTCTGGCTCCTCAGTGCTCTGCCTGTCTGCTCTAGCTGGGGCAGAGGGTGATGCAGTGAGAGCTGCTGGCATGAAGTATTTTTTTTTTTTTTAATGAACCTTCAGCCTGACATTTAAGTTGGAAACTGCCAGCTCAGATCTCAGTGAAGCCTTCCCCTAAGTGTGGCTGACTGTCAGATTGCTGCAGGAGAAGAGGCAGGAACCAATCTGCAGTCTGCTCCTGAGGGGAAGATGGTTGACAAGGTCAAACAGTTAGGAAAGACAACGAATGCTCTCTGGGTCTGGGGTTGCTCCGGGCTTTCTGCTTTTAAAGGAACTCAACCCAGAAACATCTTCTGCAACAGCTGCTCCTCAGATACCCTCTGGGAGAAAGTGCTGAATCATGGAATGGTTTGGGTGGGAAGGGACTTTAAGGATCATCCCAACCCCTGCCATGCCCAGGGACCCCTCCCCCAGCCCAGGGTGCTCCAAGCCCCATCCAACCTTCAACACTGTCAGGGATGGGGCAGCCACAGCTTCTCTGGGCAGGCAGCCTCTGATTCCTTCCAGTAACTTGGGAATTCCTCCATATAATGATAATGATGATGATAATACTAATTAATAATAATTTCTCTGTATTTAACTTCTCCCCTCAGCTACAACAACAGGAGGAGCCTGTCAGGGACCTACAGCTCGAGGTCGAGGAGCCGGTCGCGCAGCCACAGCGGCAGCCCCCGCCGCCACCACAACCACGGCTCTCCCCACCCCAAGGCCAAGCACGGCCGGGAGGAGATGAAGAGCACCAACAGGCACGGCCACAAGAGGAAAAAATCCCGCTCCCGTTCCCAGAGCAAATCCCGGGAGCACTCCGAGGTGGCCAAGAAGCACAGGCACGAGCGGGGCCACCACAGGGACAGGCGGGAGCGGTCGCGCTCCTTGGAGCGGTCGCACAAGGGCAAACACCACGGCAGCGGCCGCTCGGGGCACGGCCGGCACCGCCGCTGAGCCTGGCACAGCCCCCCACGGACTCCTGGGCTTCAGAGCAAACAAACCCCTTAGAGTTTTAATTTAAACCCAATATGTTGGTTTGTTGTTTTTTTGTTTTTTTTTTTCTAAACGCATAGAAGTGTCTTTTTGTTGTTTTGTTTTGGGAAATAAATTGTTACCGACTTTTTTTTTTTTGCACATGGTACCTTGGCAGTGTGGAGGGGGTGGCAAGCAGCAATCAGGTTAAACTGTACCTATTAGAGTTGTGTGTTGGTTGTTGAGATGAGAAACTGGAGAGTGGGTTTCTGTACAAAAGCAAAACATACCTTATTTTTATACCAGTCAACTGCAGACACTTATATTTAAGTATAGTTATTTGTTTAAACAATGGTGGATACTTTCTTACACTGGTTTTAGTCTGCATGTGTTGAAAGATTTTTACAGGAAATAAAATATAAAGCTTTTTTTTTTTTTTTTTTTTTTTTTTTTTTAAACAACTGCCTGTTGGATGTCAAATACAGTGAAACTGAACTTAATTTTCTTAATTGCATCACTGACCATTGCAGATTAACCCTGAAGTTCAGGGGGATGAGTGGCTGCTGGGGAGAGGAGGGGGATTTGTTCCTTGCCCAGCTCCTGCTTCAGGCAGAAGCCAAGGAGGGGTCAGATCCTGAGGTGATTTCCCTTTTTCCAGTGCTGGTGGCAGGGTGATGGCAGCAGGAAAGGTGCTGGGATGATGCTCCTGGGATAGAGGGGTTGGAAAGGTTTGAGGAAACTCCACCTCTCCCACCCCAAATGTCCTGCAGAGACCTTTGCCTGGCCTGGGACACCTTGGAGAGATGAGGAATTTGGGTTCTTTTGTTATTCCTCAAGTAGTAACAAAAACTTGAACTTAAAGGTTCTTGCTGGCTTTGGTGTCCCTGGTGCTGACCCAAAGACTGCTGCCACCCCCAGGAGCTCTCTGCTTTCCTTACAGGGGTCTGCTGGCTGGGGGTGACCCCACAGCTGGGAGGGTGAGGGAGGAAGGGGTGAAGTGTCCTGTGGTGCTGCAGGAGTGGGGCCAGGCTCTGCTCCCCATCTCTGCTGAGCTCAGAAGGGAAGGAAAACATTTCTGTTGTGGTTGAGCAAAGGTTCAGTGGAACTGCTGGGTTGTGAGCAGCCTGCCAGGGCCCCTCTGCAGCTCCTCTCTAGAAGGGCAGAAACTCAGATTTCTGGAAAAAGAGAAAATGTCTCTCTCTGTTTCTTGGTTACCTCCCTGTGTTTGTTTGGGGGTTTTCTTGGGTTGTGTTTTTGTTGTTGGTTTGGTTGCTTTTTGGGGGTTTTTTTTGGGGTTGTGTTTTTCTTGGTGGCTTGGTTGCTTTTTTGGGGGGTTTTTTTAATGAATTTTTTTGAATTTTTTGATTTTTTTGATTTTTTTTATTTTTTTGATTTTTTTTTTTGATTTTTTGATTTTTTTGAATTTTGAATTTTTTGAATTTTTGAATTTTTTGATTTTTTTGAATTTTTTGATTTTTTTGAATTTTGAATTTTTTGAATTTTTTGAATTTTTGAATTTTTTTATTTTTTTGAATTTTTTGATTTTTTTGAATTTTTTTATTTTTTTGACTTTTTTATTTTTTGAATTTTTTGATTTTGAATTTATTTTTTTATTTTTTTAATTTTTTTATTTTTTTGAATTTTGATTTTTTTATTTTTTTTATTTTTTTGATTTTTTTGATTTTTTTTGAATTTTTTGAATTTTTTGAATTTTTTGAATTTTTTGAATTTTTTGAATTTTTTGATTTTTTTGAATTTTTTGATTTTTTTGAATTTTTTGATTTTTTTGAATTTTTTGATTTTTTTGAATTTTTTGATTTTTTTGAATTTTTTGATTTTTTTGAATTTTTTGATTTTTTTGAATTTTTTGATTTTTTTGAATTTTTTGATTTTTTTGAATTTTTTGATTTTTTTGAATTTTTTGATTTTTTTGAATTTTTTAACTTTATTTTGCTGTTATTTTGCTGTTATTTTGCTGTTATTTTGCTGTTATTTTGCTGTTATTTTGCTGTTATTTTGCTGTTATTTTGCTGTTATTTTGCTGTTATTTTGGCTTTTTATTTTGGCTTTTTATTTTGACATTATTTTTACAAACAGGCCTCCTGTGTCTCTCCAAAGACCTCAAGGTGTCCCCATGTGCTCTTTAAACTCAAGATCACCCCAGCTGAGGACCTGAGGGACCTCGAGTGTCCTCGCTGACCTCCAGCAGTCCCGGGCTGACAGATCCCGGTAGCTGAGGAGCGTTTGGTGCCGGTTCTTCTGTCCCAGGCACCTACAGGAACCCTTCTCGCTGTCCCTGCAGGACGTGGTGGTGGCTTTGGTGGCTTTGGTGGCCTTGGTGGCTTTGGTGGCTTTGGTGGCCCTGCCACCCCCCTGTCTCAGCACCAGCTCCTCCTTGCAGAGCAGAACCCGCGGGTGGAGCCCTCAGCCGCAGGACAGGGGCAGATATTGGTGTTTTGGTCCTTCCTCTGGGTGGTGCCGGCACCCCCAGCTCCTTGGCACGCGTCCTGGCTCGGGGTGGCCCCGGGTGGCCACTGGCCAAGGGTTGCCGAGTGCCAGCAGAGCAGGTTGTGCCCTGCTTGGGGTGGCAGATGGCACCTGGGACACAGCAGGAGCCGCAGCCCCGTGGTTTGGGGACATCTGAGAAAGGCTTGGTCTGAGAGCCAGGGGCTGGGGGAGCCTCCGGGTGCCCGAAGTGGGAGAAAATGTTTTCTTTTGGTGAATAATTTGAGTGCTGAGCTGGGGATGTGGGAGCTGAGGGGTGGTGGCACCTCTGGGACCCAGCGTGGTGTCCCCAGTGCCTGCCCCATCACTGGGGGTTGCTGGGTTCTGCAGCCCCTGACACCACAACTGGTGCTGGAAGCAAAAATCCTGCCAGGGAGCTGGGATCCTGCTGGAGGGACTGGGGGAAATATTCCAGCTGCTCAGGGTTTGGCTGCGTTGGGCTCAGAAGAGGTGGAGCCTTGTCCTCAGGAAAAAAGGTTTTGCTCAGGAAAAGGGGTTTCTTCAATTATTGTTCAAATTTTGTTCACTTTTTTTGACTGGTGTTTCAACCAAACCATGCAAATCCCTGGAGTAAATTCAAGCTGTTGTGGCTGCCTCGCAGACATTGGAAAGGGGGGGAGTGTGGACCAAAAGCTTCAGGTGCCATGGAAAGAAAAAGATTCTGAGGAACCCAAGAAGATTCTTGAGGGAAATTGCCCCAAAAAGGAGGACTTCAGCTCTGCCCACTGCCCCCAGGTGAGTGCCAGCAGAAAGCTGCAAAGTGGGGGATCCCTTTCTGGGGGATCCCTTTCTGGGGGATCCTTTCTGGGGGATCCTTTCTGGGGGATCCTTTCTGGGGGATCCTTTTCTGGGAAATCCCTTTCTGGGGGATCCTTTTCTGAGGGATCCTTTTCTGGGGGATCCTTTTCTGGGAAATCCTTTGTGGGAGATCCTTTTCTGGGAGATCCTTTTCTGGGGGATCCTTTTCTGGGAAATCCTTTCTGGGGGATCCTTTTCTGGGAAATCCCTTTCTGGGGGATCCTTTTCTGGGAAATCCCTTTCTGGGGGATCCTTTTCTGGGAAATCCTTTTCTGGGAAATCCTTTTCTGGGGGATCCTTTTCTGGAGAATCCCTTTCTGGGGGATCCTTTTCTGGAGAATCCCTTTCTGGGGGATCCTTTTCTGGGAAATCCTTTTCTGGGGGATCCTTTTCTGGGGGATCCTTTTCTGGGAAATCCTTTGTGGGAGATCCTTTTCTGGGAGATCCTTTTCTGGGGGATCCTTTGTGGGAGATCCTTTTCTGGGAGATCCTTTTCTGGGGGATCCTTTTCTGGGAAATCCTTTCTGGGGGATCCTTTTCTGGGAAATCCCTTTCTGGGGGATCCTTTTCTGGGAAATCCTTTTCTGGGAAATCCTTTTCTGGGGGATCCTGTTCTGGGGGATCCTTTTCTGGGAAATCCTTTCTGGGGGATCCCTTTCTGGGGGATCCTTTTCTGGGAAATCCCTTTCTGGGGGATCCTTTTCTGGGGGATCCTTTTCTGGGGGATCCCTTTCTGGGGCATCCTTTTCTGGGAAATCCCTTTCTGGGGCATCCCTTTCTGGAGAATCCCTTTCTGGGGGATCCTTTCCTGGGAAATCCTTTTCTGGGAATTCTTTCCTGGGGAATCCTGCCCTGGTCCCTGTTCCTGGAGGTGTTGGTGTGATCCATCATCTCACATCAGCCCCAGCATTCCCAGCCCCTCCATTCATTCCCTCCCCTCCCAAGGCACAAACCCATTGCTTGAGAGCTCTTTGGGGCAGGACCTGACCCTGGCTCAGCCTCCCCCTGCTCCCCTCTGGAGAAAATATTTGGGGAAAAAAAAAAAAAAAAAAACCAAACCAAAAACTACTTGTGTTAAGGAAATGACTTTCCAGGCCCAGCTCCTGCCTGCCCACAGCCCAGAAGAAGAAGAAAAAAAAATATATTACAGTGCAAGAGGGAGAAAAAAAAGAAAAAAAAAAAAAATTAAGAGAAAGAAAGAAAGAAAAAAATTTTTTTAAAAAAGCTTTTTTGACCCAGGAAAGCAGCTCCCTGTTCCCAGGCTCCAGCTTGTCCCGGGTCCCCAGAGCAGTTCTGGAGTTTCTGCTGTAGGTGGAAGTGTTGCAGAGCAGACAGGAGCCTCCCTGGGACACCCGGGCTGGAGCAGAGGAGGAGGAGGAGGGGACAGTGTCCTGTCCCGGGGCCAGGAGAAGCCACCCCTGATCCTTCAGGGCCCAACACTCCCGTGAGAACCCAAGGGGAAGCAGTTGAGCATCAGCCATTGCCCCCCCTCCATCCCTGGATCCCTGGAGGTGTGGGATGCCCATGGCTCAGCCAGGAGGGAGCAGGGGAGGTGAGGCTGAGGGGGAGCTTGGGGATGTCCCAATTCTTCTGGAAATACAACCACAATCCCACAGGCGTCTCCTGCCACTGCTGAGGTGTCACAGCTTCCCCCTGGCCCTGAGAGGACACCTGGCCTGATGCCACCTGGCAGGGTGATGGGCAGAGAGCACAGGGTGGGGGAGAGGATTCTCAGAGGTTTCCCTGTTCCCAAGAGAACAAACTCAGTGTTCCCCCATCCTCTGCTCCCAGGGTCTCCTAAGGACAGACCCTCCCTCCAGGAGCTTTCTCCTTCCCCAGGTCCTCAAGGGGATATTTGGAGAGTCCCCCCCTCTCCTCCCTCCCCTCAGATGCTTCCAGGCTGTTTCTTGCCTCATCCTCAGCCCCGTTTCCTGGGAAGGGATGGGGCTGCTCAGGTTTGCAGCATCCTGCAGGGATGTGGGATGTGACCACTGCTTCCTGCCTTGGCTCCCCCTTTGCTTTTCAGGAGGTTTTTGCTGCTGAGCACAAGGCTGGGCAGGGGTTTTACCCCCAGGTGTCAGCCAGGTCCCCCTGTGCTGGTGATGCTTTTGCTTGGTTTATTCCTCAGGGAGCAGAGGGGATGACCCCAAAGCAATCCCAAAGCTGCTGCACGTGCAGTGAACCTCAAGAGGTTCCTCTCTGACCCCCAGAGCTCTTCAGGGACTCTTCCCCCAGAGCCCCAGGCAAGGACTTGCCAGCTGGGCACTATTCATGGCAGGGAGGTGGTGGAAGGCCCAGATAAATCACTTCCCACGTCACAGAAATCGGGAGATGGAAAATCCCGTGGAGGTCACACAGTCCCTGCTCCCCACAGCACATTTTCCACAGCTTTTTTCCTGTCCCCTTGGAATGACTCAAGCCCAGGAGCTCCACCACCCTTCCCCCGAGACCTTCCGTGGCCTTCCAGGGCCTGAGGACATTTTCCTCTGCACTGCACTGAAACTTTCCTTTCCTAAACGTCAGCCCCTGTCATCCCCCCTGGAATCCTTCCACCTTTTTGCTGATTTTACCAACCCCAGCTCTCACTCTGTGCCCATCACCCTTGTGTCTGGGGCCTTCTGAGCTGCAGGGCTGTTCCTACTTGAGGAGAGGAAGAGGAAGAGGAAGAGGAAGAGAGAAGAGAAGAGGAGAGGAGAGGAGAGGAGAGGAAGAGAAGAGGGAGAGGAGAGGAGAGGAAGAGAAGAGGAAGAGAAGAGGAGAGGAAGAGAAGAGGAGAGGAAGAGGAGAGGAGAGGAAGAGAAGAGGAGAGGAAGAGAAGAGGAGAGGAAGAGGAGAGGAGAGGAAGAGAAGAGGAGAGGAAGAGAAGAGGAGAGGAAGAGGAGAGGAGAGGAAGAGGAAGAGGAGAGGAAGAGGAGATGACAAGAGAAGGTAAGACAAGGCAAGACAGAGTGGTGCCTGGTCTTGTGCACCTTGTACAAAGCTTCTCCAGCCCCTGCCTCCCACTGACAAGCCCAGGAACCCTCTAAATGAAGGACCTGAAGCAACCAGCGTTGCATGGCTGGTGTAGAGGAGTTCAAACACTTGATACCCACCAAAATTCAGCAAAAAAAAGAGGTTCCAGGGTCCCTGGAGAAGTGTTGAGAGGCCCAGTCCTGCTGAGCAGGGTCACCCCCAGCTTTTTGCTGTTTCTCCTGCTCAGGGCCTGGCAGTGATGGGGTTGTGCTGACAAACCCCATCCAGGGGTGCTGGAGATCCCATTCCTTGCAGGTGTGGCCTCAGGAGCAGTGGCTCTGCCAGGCAAAGCTCCCTGAGAGCTGTCACTCCAGGGACCCCCAGTGAGGGGCTTGGGGTGTTGGGTCCCACTGCTCTGCCCCCGCTGGGTCCCACACCCCAAGGTCTCTGTGAAATCCCCCACTCCTCAGAGCACCCCCTGCATCCCCTGGGCTTTGCACCACTTTTAAACTCCTCTGAGATGTTGGCCTGGCCAAATCACAGCCTCAGCAACAAAAACTCCAGAGCCAGCTTTTAAAACCTCATTTCATCCCATTTGGTGATTGGTTTTTGTTGTTTTTTTAGCAATGAGGATGGCAAAGGGCTGGACCTCAGGGTGTTGGTGTGATGGTGTTGGCACCCAAACCGCTGCCATGAAGGGACCCCTCTCCCCCCCTCCTTGCAGACCCAGCTGCCTCCTCAGCTTCTTTTGAACTCTCTCCAAAAACCATTTGCATCACTCACAACCTTTTCCACCCCACTGACCACTTTCAGCTCAGCTCCTGGGTTCTGCAACCCCCTCTTCAACACTTACATCAATCAGTACCTTGGGGAGCTTTGAAGGGTTTCCAACCATTGCCCCAGGGATGATTTCCATCCCCAGGGAATGGTTTCCATCCCCAGGGAATGGTTTCCATCCCCAGGGATGATTTCCAGCCCAAGGCAGTGTTTTTTCTGCCCTGGCAGAGTTTAAGATTTCCACAGACAAGGAAAGGAAAAGTGAAACTTTCCGGTTTTGCTGCGGAGCCTCCAGTTTCAGTTTGCATTCCAGCTGCTCCCAGCCCTGCCTGAGTCACTCACTGAATTTTGGCATTTTTTATTGGTTGGTGGTTTGTTGGGTTTTTTTCCAAATGGGTTAAGATAGTTTTTAAAATATCACCTATAAATGTATCATCCAGCAGGGGCCAAAGCAGGGCATCCTGTCAGCTTGCAAACCATCCCAGATCTTTTTTTGGAACTAGGAGGCTCCCCCCCCCCCCCAAAAAAAAAACAAAAAAACAAAACCCCAAGCTTCCCTGGATATTTGTGGGTTTGAGGAAAGAGCCCATCCAGGGTTTCCCAGGCCTCTGTGTCAGCTCTTGTGTTCTTGCTGTTTAGGGCTGGGCTGATGTCTGGAAGGCCCCAAAATCTCTGCAGCTTTCTCATCACTCTGAGACGAAGGGAAGAGGGGAGCAAGGGCCAGCTGGTGCCTGCAGTGGGGCTGGGGACTGCTCTGTCACCCTGCTGGGTGGCAGTCACACCTCTCACACACACACAGAGCTCTTAAATCTGATTTTTGGAGATTTAAGCAGCACTCAGCCCCAAGCCAGGGCCTGAAGGGCTGGAGCAGCCTCTGCATGGCCCCATCCAGCAGGCTCCTGCTTGTCTGTGGTGTGTGACAGCAAAGAGAGGAAAATCAGCCCCCCGGGAGAAGATCTGTTTGCTCCTGAGCTGTGGGGAGCTACAAACCCACCCAGGAGATGTGCACAGAGCAGGGACACCCCGGTACCATCCTGCAGAACCCCCCTGCCCAGCCCTGAGGGGGTTGTTGGACCCCAGCAGAGCCTGGGGAGGGCAGTCCCTGCTGGGCTGGGGGCACCTGGCACCCAGAAACCTCCCCAAAGAGCCCCAGAACTGCCCTTGTGTCCCACGGAGCCTTGGCCAGCCAAGGACAGGAGCTGCCAGGCACAAGGACAGATGGGGACAAGGTGCAGTACACGCTGCAGACATTTCCTCTCTGAATACATCTTAAAAATGGACGTTTTTAAGAGCTCTGCATGGTTTTGAGGTTTTTTTTTTTTTTTCCCTGGGAAGCACCCTGAAGGTGCAGCAGGAGGAGGCAGCCTGACCCTACCCAGGGCTCCCCAGGCTCTGGAGGCTCCTGGGGAAAAACTGCAATGGGAGAACAGGCTGCTGGGCCAGGGAGAGAGGAGCAAAAATCATCTGCAGGAGCTGCCCTGCTCTCTTGGAAAAATTTTGTTGGGGTTTTGTTTTGTTTTTTTCCATTCCCTGGGAAGGGCTCAGAGTGCAATGCCAGATGCTCACAGTTTCCATCACCCAAATTCCATTTCCGGTGTTCAAAACCCTCTTCAGCATTAATCTCTTGCAGGACCCTTTTTATTGTCCTATCAAAATTAATTTTGTGCTGTGCTTTGAGGATGAACAACCCTCCCCAGAAGTGCTGGGCTTGTTGCTCTCAGCTCCAGGTGTTTGTTCTTCTGCAGCACCAAGGACCCAGCCACCTACACACCCCCCCTGAGATCAAATCTTAGCTAAAAAAAAAGCATTAGCTAAATAAATCCTTTTTTTTTTTTTTTTTTTTTTAAATGGCAAAAAATAAAGATGTGTGGGTGCTGTCTGAGGAAGGAAACTGCCCCCCCCCATCTCATTCTTCCCAAATTTTTGTGTTACACAAGCCCAGGGTTTCTGCAGCACACCAAGAGGGATCAAGGGTTATCCCACAGCACAAGTGTTTCTTTAAATAAAAAAGGGAAAAAATGAAAAGGAAGACAGAGTAGTTTTTTCCTGATTAATACATTTTAATGCTCTATGACTTCGGGGCTGGCTCCAGGTTCTATTTTCATACACTTGCAACACTGCTAGGATACTGAGAGGCCTTTCTTTCTTTTTTTTTTTTTCTTTTTTGGAAGTCTAATTTCTTCCTTGCTGGAAAAAGCCCGAGGCTGGGATCCTGGAGCACACACACACACACACACACACACACACACACACACACACACAACTCATCTGGAAGGCTATTTATCATTTTTTAATAGCTGAGGCACATTGCTGCTTTATTCTGTAACATCCTATTAGCAGTAAAAGTTGGCTACCTCTGGCAAGCACTTAGAGCCAGGATGCAGCTGGCAGCACCCCCAGACACACAGCAAGGAAAAGCTCCATCTCCTGCCAAAGGGGGCAGAGGGAAAACCCCTGGATTGGAGTCTTTGGGCACTGTGGGGAGCACAGAAATCTGGGGCACCTGGTAGTGGGGCACCCCCTGAGGAGGCACAGAGGGCTGGAAAGGGGGTGGCTGCTCCAGGGAGGGCAGCAGAGAAGGGGGGGAGCATGGGCTACCCCCACCCACCCCTTTGAGTTGGGGATTAATCCTCTCTGGAAAGATTTAGGGCTGCAGGAGTTGACTTGTCCCTCAGCAGGCAACAATATGAGCTCTGTCAGGGAGGAAACAGAAGTCTTGGCAGGAGAGAAGGACAAGGCAGCCACGGGACATTTGCTTGTGAGCTGGAGTGGCAAGAGGGTGGCTGAATGCCCAGCCCCACGGTGCTGGTTCCAAGCTCAGAGGTTTTATTTGTTTTTCAGTGCTCCCTGGTGCTGTGAGTCCTGGGGAACAAGGTCCAGCACACGAAGGACTCGCTTGTAGCTGACCCTGCTGGGAGAGATGCCTCCAGGAAGGTGAATTTCCTGAAAATGTGGTGAGACAAGCAGGCATCTGCCCTCCCCAGGGTGCTTTCTGCTCCTGTGTTCCATGCTCTGACAGCTCTCCTGGGCTCTCTGAAATTAATGCAATTGTTTTGAAAAGGTTTCCTGACATTGCTCTATTTTGCCTATTGCTTAGCAGCAGGCTAAGTTCAGGGCTTGTGTGAGGGAAGGGAATTATTTGTTCTTGACCTGGATCTGAATTTGTTCTTGGTTGGGATCCATGATTTATGTTCCATCACAGAGAAACAATATTTCTGGGGCTGCTCTCATGGTTGTTTTTTGTTTGTTTTTTTTTTTTTTTTTTTTAAATGCTATTTCTTTCTTTACAATTAATGACCACACAGTCACCCTTGACTACCACAGCTGCTACAGGACATAAACACCCAAGTGGTGGCCAGGCATAAAATTAGGCAGTGGCATTCAGTAGATTTACACCAGTTTAAAAAAAAAAAAAAAAAAAATCTCACCAGGCTGCAAAAATACAATCCAAAATTGTCATACAACTGAATTTCTCAACTTCAGTTGAAATACAACCGAAAGCTGAAATACTATTGAAGCTCATCTAAAAATTTGATGGAAAAATCTATTTATTAGAGCTCTGACCCCATTGTTCTGAGAACTGCCTGAAAAATCTGTTGCTTTGGCACAGGGGGGCAGGGCTGCTCCCCACAGACACAGTGCCCAAGAGCAGAGCCCCTTATCCCAGGAACAGCTCCACCTTATCCCAGGAACAGCTCCACCTTATCCCAGGAACAGCTCCACCTTATCCCAGGAGCAGCCCCAGTGCTGCCAAGGATTTCTCAGGGCTTTTCCTGCTCCTCAACAACCCCCCAGCTCCACAGCTTTGGCAGGAAAATAAAAATATCAATCCTCCTGGGTAACAATTTGACAGAGAACTCTGGCACTAAAAGTCACACAACACAAAGACACTTTTTTGGTGAAATTCAGGAAGCAAGAGAGCTTTGGGACAAAACCTGTGAAGTCTGCAGGTGATGGGCAGAGGACGGGGTGGCCCTGCCAAGGGCTGGGGCTGCTGGGCATGCAGGGCTGCCCCAGGGTCATGCTGGGTGATGTACACCCCACAAGCAGAGTCTCACTGCCCTAAGCAGCAGTGTTTGCAAACAGAACATTAAATAGTGGCAAAAAACCTTAACTGAGCAAAGGCTGCAGTTGTTACACCAGAAAAGAGCAATCACGTTACGGGGGAGAACACACAAAAATCCCAATAACACCCAAACAGGACAATTCCAACAAAGGGGGTGGGGAAAAGGGGGTTTGCAGTTGGCAGGTGTTTGGATCACACTTATTGAAGACGTGCTCCTCTTGGCTTCTCTTTTTCCCACTTTTCTCGTGGGAAAGGCAGGCAGCTGTCAGGACACCGAGACACAAGGGACGAGGAGACATCATGGCACCAAAACCACACCAAGCTGACCCGATTTGGAGCTGCAGCAACACGGGGCTGGGGAGGGGGCTGCCCCTCGCCCCCTGTGCCGGGTGCCCAGGTGTCCCCCCGGCTCTCAGAGCTGGCTCAGCTGCCTCCTGACGCCCGCGGCGATGCTGCCCCGGGGCTCGGTCAGCGAAGCCGCTCTGCCCCGGGCTGGGGCCGGGGGGCTGAGGGCTGGCAGGGCCACCCTGCCACTGCCTGCCCGTGTCCCTCTGGAGCTCCCAACCTGCCCCGAGAGATGGATTTCCCTGCCGGCACCAGGGCCGGGCCGGCTTTTCTGCCCGTGCTCGGGCAGGCGGGGTGCGGAGGAGGCGAAGCTGCCCCGAGGCAGGGAGCAGGCGGACAGGGGGAAGTTTCCACTCAGCTTTTTCAGTTCCAGCACTTGTTCCCTGGCTCTGCTCAGAGCTGCGGTCAGCTCGTAGCGTTCCTCGCACTCCCTGCGCACGGTTTCCTGGAGAAGGGTGTTCTGCAAACACAAACAAACGCTGCCCTTGAACAAACGCCTCTGGCCGGGGAAAAAAAAAAACCTCAGCCCCAACCCTTCCCCCCCACCCCGGGCTGCAGCCACACGGAGCCCTCCAGACCCCAGCTGGGGGTCTCCCGGCCCACCCGGCACCTCTTGCACACCCTGCCTGCCCTGGGGACAGGTATCTGAGGGTATTTCTCATCTCCTGCTCGGGGGGAGCTGGGAACCATAAAATCATCATGATGGAATGGAAAGGATCTCAGAGATCATCTGCTCCAACCTCCTGCCACGGGGATGCTCATCCAGAAAGGATGCTCAAATGATGGTTCCTCCTTCACTTGGGAGACAGGGAGGTACCAGAGGTTATTTCTCAGCTCAGGGGGAGCTGGGAATCATAAAATCATCATCATGGAATGGAAAGGATCTCAGAGATCATCTGCTCCAACCTCCCTGCTATGGGGATGCTCATCCAGACAAGGATGCTCAAGTGATGCTTCCTCCTTCCCTTGGGAGACAGGGAGGGACCAGAGGTTATTTCTCAGCTCCTGCCCACCCTCCAGCTCAGGGGGAACTGGGAATCATAAAATCCTCATCACAGAACCAGCACCATGGAATGGAAGGGCTCCCAGAGATCATCTGCTCCAACCTCCTGCCATGGGGATGCTCATCCAGACAAGGATGCTCAAATGATGCTCATGGAGAGAAAAATGGAGCAGCACTGCTCCCCTTCCTTCTGGGAAGGTGGTCAAGGAGTTCCCACACCCCCTCCTGCTTCAAGAATTTTGCACTGATTTATTTCTTTTTTCTGTGCCAGCACTATTGGTTGCTAATGGCTTCCCAAGGAGTTGGGATAAATGCTGGTCAGGGTTGTGGTTGGCACAAAAAAGAATTAATTAAAAAGAATGAATTTTTTGCCTGTGTGCTCCCCTCAAAACTTGAAAAATGAGGGAGAAATGAAAAGTCCTTTGCTGACTGATTTCTTTAGATCTTAAAATTTTACTTGGCTCAAAGCATCTATGGGCACAGAGTGACAGAACTGGACCTCAGGCTGGACCTCTGAGCCACCTGCAAGCAAAGCAGCTGCTGGAGAAGGAACACAGCTATGTGCAGAGGTAGAGGTGGGAGTGATGTAAAGATCCAAAATAAATTATTGTCCAAACACCTCAACTCTGCAGACAACTTAGTGAAAGAAAATCAGATGTTTCTCTCCCTGCCAGCTCGATGGTCACTGATAGCCCAGGAGATGGTCTGGGAAGTTTGGGAAGTGTTTGGGAAGTGTCCCCTGTAAATCTGAGGCACTTTCCTGGCAAGAAATTTATCTTCAAAACCAGTTCCAGCTTTCCACCACTCTTCCCTCCCCTTTTCTTCTCCTTTCCCCTTTTCCCCTCTGCTAGAGGAGGAACTCTGCTCCAGAGAGGGGAAAGACCTGAGGGGTGAGGGAGTTCCTGCCCAAGAGGAGCCTTTTCCATCAGCACAGAGCAGAACAAGTGCCAGCACCATCCTGATTTCCCCAGCACAGTGTTCCTGAACCTTCCTGAAGGAAGAACTAAATATCAACCCAAGCCCTAATTCATCTCCAGGAGTTTTATTTTCACTGTTTACCCTTTTTTTTCCTTCTGCCACTCCATTACTTTGGACATTCCAGCCCAGCCTTACCTGCAGAGCTGCCTGCACTGCTATCACACTGCCCATGGAGCAGCACAGCTTGCTCTCCTCCCTTCCCATTATATCCCAAACATTCAGCAAGTGCTTGTGGCAAAAATATCCATCAGTCAAGTTCCTCTTCCAGTCTAACTGTGTTTTTTAGGCATTCCTGTGCTAGAGAAAGTGGCTTTGCTGGTGGGAGGTGGGACCAGCCATTCCCAACAGGATTACTGCCCTAGGGACAGCATGGAAGGGCTCCTTCCAAATAATTTCCCAAAGAAGTGGGATTACTGGGAGAAGTGCTGCTGTGAAAGGATGAGGGATGTCCTTGTCTTCTGCTGTACAAATGTGAAAACTGCTTTACTGGTGACTGATGCTTATGGAGCAGTGTGTCAGGCTACAGACTAAGAAATAAATGTCTTGACCTAAAAAAAAAGGACCTAAAAACTAGATGTATTTTCAAAATAAAACACTAGTTCCAGTGCTTGCTGAATTAAAGCTTTCACGTGGTTTGTGGTATATGATATTTATGTGATTAGGAGGGGTAAAAACCTTCACATTTCAGTGGTTTTTCACTTAAGAGGCTCTGAACCCTACATGCTTTGGGGGACTGCAGAAATCCCAAGTCTCTAAGGAAAACCAGCAAGGCATCTCCTCAGTCATGCTCCTACCTCCTCTTGAACTTGACTCAACTTGTGAATCAGCTGAGTCCTCTCCTGGGTTAATTTTTCCAGTTCATCTGACTTGTGTTTGATTTCTTTCCTCACATTATCCCGAAATGATTCATTATTGTTCTTTTCCATCGTCAGCTGAAATTCAAGTTCTGTAATCAGTCTTTTAAGACTCTGAATTTCTTTTTCCTTGTCTTCATCTTTCTCTGCCAGTTTGATCTGAGCGTCTTGGAGCTTCTTCTCCAGAATCTCTGTCTCCATCCTTAAGCTATTGGTGGCACTGGATATTAATCCTGGTATCTGCAGCATTTGACAAAAATTGCACTGGTCTAGGTTCAGTGGGTATTGTTAGGGATGTGGGGTTAAGGATCACAACGTCACAAACGTTGACTTTGGGAGAAAAAAAAAATACAAATGCAAAAAAAAATACAAATGCAAACATACCTGTACTTAGAGACCAAAAATAAATCTCTTTCAATTGCCATCATACCCTGAAAGGACCCCTGGGAGCTGGGAGCTAATCCAAGCTCACTCAGGACAGAAAGGTTTGTTAATATGCCCAAACAGAGAAAAAGAAGCAAAAATGGGAAAACTCAACTTCTTTACAGCAAGTCAGGATTTCCTCAAGGCTCTAAAACCCCAGTCCAAACCCTGTACAGTGACCTAAGGCAAACTGCTGGCTGCAGCTCTCTAAAATGTAATGTAACATAGTTATAAATAAAGCCACAATTTCTTCAAATTTCTTTGTTCCAGAATTCTCAAGAAATGTGTCAATTAATTTGAAAACTAAGGCTCTAGGTACATTTTTCAATTTCTGCCTGAAACCTCCAAACCTGTAGGTCTGGGTGGCAAGAGCCACCAGTACAGACATGAATGGAGCTCACTGGGCACCTCTCTGGTGCTGAGTGAACGTTGAGTTCACCAAATTAATTTTTAAAAAAACAATTAATTAAAAAAAAACAGCAGTGTGGATGGTTTTGTGCCAATTTGTCACTAGTCTGAAACATTCCCAAGCTTTTAAAAATTGTATCAGTTTAAAAATAACTATAAACTACAGTCTATAGGTAGAGATGAACTCTGGGAAGGGAAAATGTGAGAAAAGGAAGAACTTCCACAGCATTTAACTTTAACTGGTTGCTTTTTAGCCTCTTCCATTTTAAAACAAGCAAAGAAAAGCAAAAGTAAAGCAAAAGTAAAGCAAAAGTAAAGCAAAAGTAAAGCAAAAGCAAAGCAAAAGTAAAGCAAAAGCAAAGCTCCATGCCACATACTAAGACTGGGAAAATACTGTATCCTCTCTTTTATTTTTAAATAAAAAAGTTTTTATTCCTGCACAGAATATTTCAATATTTAACATTATCTGCTGCCACAAAACTTCTCTCTAGTGTCACCCACCTTCTTCTGGAGCTCCTCGTGGTCTCTCTGATATTTTGTGATTAATTCTTGCTGCTTTTGCCTCTCAGTGTCCAGTTCCACTCTGGCCTCCTCCTTGACTTTAAGAATTGCTTCTTTGTGTCGTGCTTCACCCTTAGCCAGATCGATTTCCATCTAGAAACAAGTTGATATTTATTTTTTTTTTATGAGATGTAGCAGTGGAGTTTATAATATTGCTCATGTTCCACAGGGAGCAAGGAGAGCTCCTGCCCCAGAGCTGGGAAGATGCTGTCCAGGTCATCCCAGATGCCTACATTTAATTTAGGTGGTTGAGCCTCCCAGTACATCCCTGTGAGACCACTGAATTCCAAACCCCTCAGCTGGTTCTTCAAACAGAGGATTATTTTGCTGGAAGCATTTGAACTGGGGCTAAAACTCAGCTTGTTGTTATTTTCAAATGCAGCAAAATGATACAAGTGGCAGCAAGTGACATCTGCAGGGCTAGAAACAGGCCCTGAGCTCAATATTAAAATATAAGCTCAGTATTAAAATATAAATAAAATGCATTAACTCTTATAAATTCCTTTTTTTCATTCTTGCCAGTGAATTGCAACTTACTGTGCAAAATGTTCTGGACAAGCTCTGGACCAAAAACCTGGAGGAAGGTAACAAGAGAGCTGCAAATTCTGGGTAAAATATCCCAAACCTTGAGGCATCTCCCATCTTTAATAGAACAAACTCCACTTTAACCATTCAGCCATCACCTCCTGAAAAGAAAAGCCTGGAAGAAATGCTGGGGGCTGAAAAATCTTCCTCCTAAAAGCAAGATGCTAATGTTGGACCTCTGCAGGCTGGATTCTAATGGGCTTAATTGCAGCACACTGACAGAATATCCAGCAGGCACAACACTAATTACTTCAAATTATTAAAAGCAGAAAAGCCCAGAATGAGCTTGATTACAATTATCTAATTTCATACACCCCTGATGAGCAAAAATAAAACAAATGCCTTTAACTCTTCTTGGGGAAAAAATAAACTGGAAATATTCTTATTATTTTTAAATAAAAATAGACCAAATTGTGGCAAAAAAGTCCCCCTGAGGCTTAGCTCAGAACTGGTGTATTTGTGGTCTCAGAGCAGGCTGTTATTGCTGTTATTATTACAGATATATCTTCTCCTCTGCTAGATATGGGAATTAGGATTGTAGCAGCAGAAAACCACATTTATCAACTCTAACATAGAACCAGATCAGATGTTGGAGGCTACTTGGCTACAAAGACAAAAAAAATACAGGCAGTATAAAAACCTGAGCTCAGCTTGAAGATTTTACAAACATTTTTCCCACTTGAAGCTAACAAAGGTGATACCCAGGAAATAAACTGCCAGGGTCTGCACAGCAAGTACAGCTGCAAGTAATGGCTCCAAAACCACTTGTATGTCCCTTATTAGTTAATATTCTTTTAAAAAATAATCCATAAACCAAATGGTTACATCAATCTTTAAATTTTGTAAAAGAGATTATCTTGTCTTGCTTGTTTTGTTTCATTAAAACACATAGAAATAAAATACATAGAAAGCCAGAACACTTTATACTTGTGCAATGGCACACTGACCCAAAAACAAGAGAACTTTGTCTCTTTGTCACTTTTCTGGTTCTTTTTGCCTGATGAGAGCATTTCTAGAGCAGTTTAGGGGCTGTGAATCCCAAGCTGTGGTTGCTCTCTCACCAGCAGCAGCCTTTATCTGGATTTAATGGCAGGATGCACAAAGAAAGGGCTGGGACCTCACTCCCAAATCACAGAGAGGGGAGGAAGTTTTAAACCAAACCTAACTGATGGGCACTGCTGGTAATCCTGATTTTTTTCCTGAGACTACATAAAGCTCTCAGCCACTGATCATGAACTGAACCAAAACCCAGTCATTTTAGTCACAAACTGTGTGAAGCTGAGATCAGAAAAGTCAGAGCTATTGTTCAGCACAATTTGCAACTCTTCCTTCACAGATTAACTTATTTATATGCAAAAGTTTAAATAATGTTATAATTTAAAATTTAATTTTAATTAATTTATTTTTAATTTTTAGAAAAATATTCATAAATCTGCTGCCCACACCAGTGCTGACACAAACCAGGATGCTGGTGGCCACCCTGGCCACTGGGACACATGCTGGCTCATGACCAGCACCCCCAGACCCTTTTCAGGACCTTTTCATGTTGCATCCCACACCCATGGACCAGGATCCTCTTTCCCAATCTCTGTTCTCCAACCAAGCCATTTTTTCCCTCATCCTCTTGTTTCTTTTACAGATCTGTTTTACAATTAACAACTTCAGGCTCAGCTCTGCCTTCCCTCCACCCTGCCAGCAATGCCCAGCCTGATTTGTCCTGGGAAACTCCCTCAGCATCAAACAGACCCTTTCCTTGGGGCTTGGGTAGGACATCAGACCCCAAAGGCTTTTTTTTTCCTGCTGCAGAGCCCCTGGGAAGCCTGGAGCTGCATGCTGGCACTTCAGGAGATGGGTATCAGGCTTCCTGCACCCACTCCTGACAGCTACCTACAGCTGGAAAAATGAATTACAAAAAAAAAAAAAAAAAATAAAATAAAGAAGAGAAGAAAAGGGTGCCCAGTGCCCACCCAACCTCACCTTCTCCCTCCAGTTATCTTCATCCCTCATCTTCTGCCGTAATGATTCCTGCAGCTGCTCTGTTCTGTTCTGATGAGAAATCAGCATTAACTCCCTAGAAACCACAAAAACTCATATGTCAATGCATGCTCTGCCCAGCCTGCTGCTCTGCCACTTCCTGGCCAGGAAATCCTTGGTGGCAAAGGCTTGGTTTTCCCTCTCTGCTCAGCATCCTGAGCCCCCCTGCCTGCAGGCACAGCACCAGTCACTCCTCAGCACCTGCAGCACACCCCCACGTGCCTTACCAATTTTTTGACACATATTGAAACCTCATTTTCAGTCTTTCCCAAGTCGAATTTTGCAGAGCACTGAATGACTGTTGTACCACTCAAACCAGAAATTGCTGTGTTGTGTGAACTCAGAGTATTACTGTTGTTAATTAAAAACAATGTCATGGGGTTTGAATTAAAGCCACTGAGTGCTAGAGACACTATGGCTCATAGAGCAAAAAACCCTGGAGAGTTTAAATTCTTGTAACTTAGATTACTAGCAATGAACCACCTGGAACAACAACTCCCATACCTGGGGCTCCAGGAGAAGGGAAGTACTCTGAAATTAACAGGTAAATATCTTCCCATGCAGGTACACGTGGAATATTCACCCAGGGAATACTCAAACCCCTGCTAATATGAGAATTATTGCCTGCTGGGGCACATCACTCTCAAAACCCCCTGCTCTGCTGCAAAAGCCACTTCTCAGAGCCCCTTTTCCTCTGCTCACAGATCAGAGCAATGAGGCCCTGACGTGCTTAACTTAAGCAGGGGACAGCACTTTCTGTTCTGCCAAGGACAGACAAGATAATTTTCAGCAGCTGGAAATGTCCTGGTGGGAAGCTGCCCATGCACTGCACCTGCTCCATACCCAGGATGGGCTCATCTGCAGAGCTAAGGATTGCAGCCCTGGTACCTTTCTTGCTTCAGCATCACCACCTCTTCCTCAGCTTCTCGAAGAAGAACTTTAAGTGCTTCCAGTTCACTTTCTGACCGACCAGTTCTTCTTTTTAGATCTTCTTCTTTCCTTTCTTTCTCAGCCATTTCTTCCTGTAAATGTTTGCAGACTTGCTGGCAAATCTGAAGAGACTCCTCCTTTTCCTTCAGCTCTTTCATAAGTCTACAAATGAAATAAAGAAGCTATAGGTACTATATTCTTATTTACAGATGGATACTAAATGGAAATAATTTGCACCTGGAAAGGAAATGAAAAAAAAACCACTGTGCATTCTTTATGAGGTTAAATCTAGTGACCTGAACACAAAAATAGAAACTGAAACAAGAGAAAAATGAGTGCATTTAAGCTGCATTAAAATAATAATGTTTTTGCTCTCACTGCTCAGAAGTCTGCACGTGATGTTTGGGACATACAGCTTCAGCATTTACCTTGACTCAGTAACTCCATTGTCATATTTCATTTTTTTCAGCTCATTTTGACAGGCATCAAGTTCAGTTGATTTCACCCTGAGAGAACACCAAACACACACATGCATTTGTCCAAAGAAATTACAGCCTCTCCTCAGGCACCAACCTGAAACTCAGGTTTATGGACTCTTTATCTACCTTGCAATTTCTGTTTTAGCTAAAAGGCACCCAACAGAACATTCTGGTAGCTTCCAGTAACTGGAAGTTACACTTTCAGCATCAGCTCAGCCTAACCAAGGATCACAACAAGCTGAACGTGGCAAACCAGAAAGGGAGATCTTGCAACACTGATGAAAGTTTCTAGATAGATATGATTAAAAATGAGCAAATAATAATTTAGTGGCTAAGAGGGCTGGGAACTGTGCACGTTTCTTGTCATTATGTCACTGTTTCACCAGCTAATAGCCATGGTTAAGCTTCATATTTACATTTAAACAGCTACAGACTGTGTTATTTCATTAAATCCTACACAGTATGTTGAAATGTTAATACTTCATTTGGAAACCTGTTGCTGTTTGTTTAACTGTGTCCATGAAATCCTTTTTTCACACTCAATACTTGCATTATCATCAAAATACTCTGTTGCTAAGCATTCCAAATATTTGCAACTTCATTATGATCAGTTCTTCTGCAGGCAGGAACAGAAACCAGAAAGCACAGAGGGTAGAAGAATGAACCCTTGTCTAAATTTCATGAAAAGAGACAAAAAGGATGATGAGAGCTGGTGGCAGCACCAGTTCATCACTCTGCAGCTTAATGTGGTTTTTATTTCCAGTGGTGAATGACAAAGGTTGCTGCTGTCCCTGATGTTTCCAGGTCCCAGTGGGTGCTGGATGGGACCCTGGAGGTCTCCAGCCCTGATGTGGGAGTCCCACACAGCCCCAGGAAGGGAACCCCAGAGCCAGACTGAGCTGACTTCTCCTTGGTGCTCATTAATCCTTCCCCAGCCAGCTGGTTAGGAACACAGGACCTTTACTTGGGGACAAAATGTCTTCTCTGTTGGTCACAACCTCCTCCCATCACCCTGAGAGGCAGTGCTCTGAAAAAGTGTCTTACAGCAAAGCAAAGCAAGCAGAAATCTTACACCAGCAGCTTCTTGTAGTGATCCATCTCTGCTGTTACTTTCTGCAGCTTCAGCCCAATCGTCTCCACTTGGTTTGTCAAATCTGCAAAGACAGAACCTGGTTTAAACCTGAGAGCAGAACCATGGGGCTTGTGTCTGTATTTACACCCCACTGATGTCTGAGCTGCATCTCAGAGCTGTAACTCCTTGTCCCCAGCAGGCAAAGCAGCCCAGCCTCAGAACCACACAGACCTCCTGCCCATGAGGGCTTTTATGGTTTGTTGTATTTGAATTATTTCTCAGTGCTCACCAACCCTACTGCCAGCTGCTTCATCTTAAGGAAAACAACTTGCTTTTCTGGAAAAGCTTGGGATGCTGTCACAGCCCAACAGGAGACCCTTCCAGGAACCTTCAGATTCAGCTGGAGGTAAATATGAAATGCTTTAAAGGGTTGGATTTGGAGGTGCAGGAAGGTGGGCGTGTAAAGACCCTGCTGATGCTACAAAAAAAGCTGTGACACTGACACCTGGCACTGCAGATTTCTCTTGGACACTCTCAGCTAAATATTGATTTCAAACCACACCAACCAGTGTCACTCTGGAGATGGAGAGACCTGCACCTCCTCTTTGCCTACTCGGATTAGGGGACATTCCTGTTCTGATGCTGGAATGATGTTCAGAAGGCAGCTGGATGCCCCAGTCCTGCAGCGCCCAGCACCCAGCTCCTGCTTCTCTCCCAAAAACTGCAGAGCAGACAGGGGCCCAAGCCAAACCTTCACCTTCCCCACCAGCAGGAGTGGTGGCCAAGTCCCCAGGGGATGGGTCAGACCCCATGCAGTCACCTCTGTTTATTTTAATGTCTCCCCCTGAGCATCCTCCCACCGGGTACGTGTCCTGTGCCCTTCCCCAAAGTGAAATAATTCAGCTCCGGTCTCCTGTCCCTCCCCCTGGTGGGGTAACAGCTCCAAATGTCTGCAGAAAAAGGGGAGATCTGGGGGTCACCCAGGAAGCAGATGTGAGACAGCCCCTGTGGGAAGCAGAGCAGCACTGGGGGGCTGTTTGGTTGGAGCAGATGAAGAGCAAATTGTGGCAGAAGAACCCCAGGGAAAGGAGAGCCCTGTGCCTGCCCTCCCCCCAGGAGCCTCCCCCCAGAGCAGCTTCCTGCTGACAGCCCCTCTGGACAATTCCTTTTTAAAATTATTATTATAATAGAAGTTCTCTGATAATTATTAACTGTGCTCTTTCCTCCCCCCCCCCCCCCCCCCTTCCTAGACGTGGGAGTATGGACACAAATTGTGGAATTAAGGATAATGCACATTTGGGTTCTGGTGTGCTGGGTGGTCTCTTGCAGCTCTGTTTCCTCTTTTTGAAGAGTTTTTTTGTCATGACTGAGCACTGGACAGGAGTTTTCCATGAGGGAGCAGATGGGTTCAATTAGGTGCCTGGTTTCTGCAAGTTCTTCTCTGGAGAGATTTCCCACCAAAGTCCAAGGGAGGTGCTGAGCAGAAAGGCTGAGGGGTCAGAGCCCAAACAATACAGATCTCAATCAGGTTTGAAAACCACAGAAAAGTGAGGCTGTTAATAAGGGGAGGGGTAAGACAGGCTGAGACTGGCACTGGAAAACTTGCTGGAGAAAGAAAACCATATTCATGTGCTAATGGAGAAATGTTCTCCAGTAATGAAAATGAAGCTTATTGCAAAATACACAAACCCAACAAGAAGCATTTGTGCTTTGTAACTCAGAGTTGTTTTGAGAAGTACCACATTTTAAAGACTCTTCAGTCCAAATCCATCTCAATATTGCTTACAAAATGAAGTTTAATGGGTTTTATCTTTACAATTCCCACTGGACCTAAGCACAGCCCCCCCTGGGCAGCAGATGTGGCAGCTCTGCCTCCAACAGGGACATGGGGTGGCCAAGGCACCTCTGTGTTTGAGCAGCATCATTTTCTCCAGAAAGTGAAACCTGGGAGGAGGACAGAGAGCAAGGGGCAGAGCAGAGAACACACAGAAAGAAAAGGTGTGAAGACCCAAAGAGCCACCACCCAAGTTTGGGACTGTTTCTTCTCCATTTGGGCAAATTCCCATGGCTGCAGCCCATGGTGTCTGCTAAACACCAAGCATGGAATCTGCCCAGAACTGGGTTTCAGGAATGCAGCCACCCAGTTTGCATCCTCTCCAGCTGGCTGATGGCACGGAGCTGAACAGAGGCTCCTGCTTCCTAAATAGCAACAACTGGAAAAGTTTTCAGTCAGGGAAAAAAAAAAAAAAAAACCCCAAAAAAAAACCCAAAAGCACTGTAAACTACATTCCCATTGATGGCAAGCAGCCCCTCTGGAAACCATCAGTTCTGCAGCTAATTCAGAGCAGCTGCAGTGATATCAGCTCAGAAACATGTCTGGGGAACTCCTTGGGCCTTTGCAACTTTTCCTTCAACCCCCCCAAAGAGCAAAGCTCTGGTGACCTCAGAGCCAGGCCTGGCATCAGCCCGTTCTGTGCCCCCAGGTCCCTGCCCTACACTGCCTGGGCCTCCCTGGGGATAAATGTCTGGCTGCAAAGTGCCTCTGGGCACAGCACCAGGGCATGGGCCTCCCTGGGGAGGGAACCCTGGGGATCTGCTGCTTGCCACATCACCCTGGCACCCCAAAAACAGAGCAGAGAGACAGCAGTTTCAGTTTCCCTTCAGCCTAAGCCTGGCTTGGGGAACAAGGGGCTGAGAGTTTGTTTCCCCCAGAAGTTCTGAGTCCTGGCTGTGGGGAGCACTGAGGAGGAGCTGGGGACAGCCCCGAGCAGGCTACAGCAGCTCTGCCAGCTCTGGGAAAAGACCTGCAGGAGAATCACAGATTGACTGAAGTGTTCTTCATTTTCCTCCAGCTTTCTGGAGTTCCCAGCATGACCCAGCTGTGTGCAGTTCACCCAGCAGCTGGCTGGAAGGAGCTCTGGGCTTGGAGAGCCCAAACCCTGGTGCTGGGATCCCCTTCTTGGCCAGCTGGGACCAGCCCAGCTCACACCATCATCTACTTCCCTTTGTCCAATTCATCTAATTTTAGGGAAAATGTTTTTAGAGACTTGGTGCATGCTGACATGAACCCTGTGGGGTGCTCCCTGTACTACCTAAGCTGAGTATAATATTTGTCACCTTGGCCAGCTGAAGGAGACCCCCCTGAGACCTTCTTGTCCTTCATTAGGAAATTGCAAGGAACAATTAAATTCCTTTGGGCACGGAAGGGACCAGCTGGAACAGAAACTCAAGTGCAGGAGACACAATACTGGCATGAAGGAAGTGAGAGAGAAGAGGAGCAGGACAAATGCAGCCCAATAATGTTCCAGAGCAGAAAGAACCAGAGAATCCAAGGGGTGAGGAGAATGCTGGCAGCTCAAAGCTGGGAGATGGTCAGGAGGTTGAAATGGAGATAGAGCACAGGCCCCTGGACAGAACAGAGAGACCAGAACCCACCTCCTGTTGCCAAATTTCTCTGGTGTTCTGAGAAGGAAGTAATTATAGGTATCCTTTAAAACCTACCCCATAACTGCTCCTTGTAGGGAGCAACCTACAGGGACCTTAACCTTGGCTGATGAGCTGTGCCAAAAGGGGTAAACAAACTGCATTTTTCTTAGAATATTAATGCTAAACCAAACTTTGATGTACACTTAGAGATACTTTCAAGCACATTTCTTTTACAAGCATGTCAGAGAAGCTGTAAGAATTGTGAAACACATACATGAAAAATCACTGTGTCAGAGCAGGAACCATTTGCCTCCTCTGTGTTTCTAAGGAGACCAAAGAAGTGAACCAAATACTCAAAGTCCTAGCATGCACAGGACAGAACTCTATTTTTATTTATTTATATATCCAATGGACTATGATGTCGAAGATAAATTGCTTTTTGTACACACAAGAAAATACTTCTTTTTATTTGTGACTCACAAGCCTGTCTGGAAGGAGCCCAGGGACAGACTCCAGCTGTACAGATTTATTTCCTTTCTGGAGAGCTGACCAGTGCCACTGGGAAGTCTGTAAATCACTAAAAGCTGCCAGGAACTGGGAGGATGTGCCAGAAAAAAAGAGTGCCTGCTTCTTATCTCCCCCAGCATATGGTGAGGACTGGGCTCTCTGGACCTCTGCTCTGAGCTAGGGTGCTGCCTCTTTCACATCCATACATCAAACAGGCATAGGAAAAGCAAGAGAAGGGATTCTCATCAGGCTGAGTGGCAGGAATCTGGGTATTTGCTCAGTCATGGCCAGGGCTCACACTCCAGCATCAAAGGATTTGGTCCTGAAGCCTGAATTTTCTGCAGAGGTTGCTGCCTTTCTGCACCTGAGCTAAACGGGATCTGTCAGAACTGTTCCTACAGCCCTGCTTCCCCTTTGTGTTTAAATTGATTAGAAATAGTGTTCCTTACCTCCTGGCTGGCAGAACTGAAGGTGAGAAAACTGAGGAGCTTCTGGCCTCACCTTTCCAGGTTTTTACAGATTATAATTTTTTTTCTCAGTGTTTAAGCCAAGCAGGTGAACCAAAATATAACAAATACATTTCCATGAACAGGGATTCTCCTCCAGAAGCAAAGTGGGGCCCTTCTGTAACCAAACCAGAGGCAGCATTATCCCAGCACCTAGCTGGGGAGAACCAGGGGGTTGTTCTTGCCAGCATCTTCATTTTTCCTCTTCCCCTCCTGCTGTAAAGCACTGAGGAGCCATCACCTTGGCTGACCCATTTGTCACATTCTGCTCAAACCCCACACAGCTCTCATCCCTTCAACTTCTTGGTACCACAGCTGGAATTCAGAAAATAACATTTCAGCAGTGCTTGGGGCATGAATAGTGGCAATTTGAAGTGCAGGCTACCTAGAACTCCAGGAAACTGTTCCCTCATTGGGTTTTCAAAGCTGTCTGTAAAGTGTCATCCCAGGCACTTCACAGAGATGAAAATCCTGCTCCTTCTTTCCAGGAAGGGAGCTTCCATTCCCCTCTCAAATGCCCAGCTCCTCCTCCAGCTGCCTGCATTTTTCAATCATCTCTCATTAGTCTCATTATGTCAGCAGACCACTGCTAAATTTATATTTAGGAGCTTAAGTAGCCTGTAAAGCAGCAGCATCAAAAGATTTAAAAGACAGATTTCAAGTGCATTGCCAGCAATTGAAAGCAGCACAGAGGCAACCCTGAAGCTACAAGTGGGCTGAAATAAAACTGCAATGCCTTTTGTGAAGAAAAAATACTCTGTGGCTGTGGTTAAGTGGAGGAAAGGATTTGGCTGGCAGTAAAAATGGAAGTGCAGATATCAGCTCCTCTCTTGTAGGAACACATCCTATCCCAGCTCTCCTGCCACTCCTGACCCTAAGAATACAGACAAAGACATAATTTTTAAAAATTTCTATTCAATTGGACAATTCCTCACCAGCCCTTACTCTGTGGTGGGCATTTTTCAAGGCCTGACATCTCTGACTCACTGGGTGATGCATCAGGAGACTGAAAAGTGGCACAAAACCTCTTTGGCAAAATGTACCTCACAGAGATCATCTTCAGAAAGTCGTGAGAAGCACAAGAATGAAAAGAAAACCCACAACAGCAGAGGCCAGTGCTTAGTCTGAGTCCTGGCAGATGACTGAAATATCCAGCAATTTACAGACCTATGAAAAATAGACAAGCCAAACATCTCCAAAGTGCTGGCTGCAGAAGAGCAAGTTCTTCCAAAATGTGTAAATTACCAATCCAGCTGGTAGGTTGTTGGTTTTTCTGGAGCTCTGAACTATTTCAGCACCAAACAACCCCCCAGAAACTCAACAAGAATCCCCACCTCCCTCCTAAACCAGGGCTACTCCAGGTCTGGCTGACTTCCTACCCACTGACTTCCTACCCACCAATCCACTCATGGGAACTGATTTTTGCTGAGATCAAATGAAGCAATAAAAAAAAAAAAAAAAGTGGGGTTTGTTCTCACTAATTTAATACTATGGCAAACTCCTATAGCAACACCATGGTGCTTGTTTCATGAAGGAAATCATGGTTGGTATTTCAAAGGGCACATTTTTCTCATCTGGCTGTAGGAGCCCATCCAGAAACAGGTCCCATGTAGCCAGAGCTCTGCAAAGGGATTTGTGGTTTACTCATCTAGTCAGGAAGGGGAGAAGAAAAAAACCCCAGCTAGCAGTCTCCCTGCCTCAAAATCTCCTTCTGGATATCCACTGCAAATGTTTTACTGCTTCTTAACAACAGGTTCATTCTGAAGGAACCACTACATGTTTGTATTCACCAAAATAAACTGCAAAATGCCTCCCATACACCATCAACCTGGGGAGCTGATGATTTACCTGCTCATTAAGAGTTCACAGAATTCCGTAGGGATTCCAGAGATGATGTTTTCCTGGTGTTTTCTCCACAAGACTGTCTGCCATTTCAAGTTTTTAATCAAAGGCAGTTTTAAAAAAGAAACCTGACGTGCAACCCAAGCCAGGAGTGAGCCAAAGAGCAGAGATGAGCAGGGTCAGCCTGACCCTGGGCTCCAGGATTACCCTCAGCTGCCTGAGAATCCACCCAGTCACACCAAGCACCCAGATAGCTTTCAGTGAACCCTTTATACACACTTTTTTTTTTTTTTTTTAAAATCCCTCTTCTCTGGAAACATATTTTAAGAGGGTGAGTAAGCAAGGGAGATCATGTGGCTGGGGACTTCAGAGATGTCCTGGGGGGAGGAGAGGCTCTGTAGAGCACTGCCAATTTTCAAATCACTTTACAAAGAGCAAACAAGCAGCTGGGGTGGTGGGAGGGGTCCCTGCCCATGGCAGGGGGTGAGACTTGAATGGTCTTTAAGGTCTCTTCCAAGCCAAACCACCCTGGGTTCCTATGGGATGCTCTGCTGCATGCAGCAGATAAATTAGAGTTGGAGAAAAGAAGCCAGGAAGCATCACAACAATCTGTAAAACACCATATAATCTCTTAAAAAAGTTAATAAAGAATTTACAGACTGAGAGTGTTGATCTCTAAGACCAGACCAAGGCAATTCCCCATGGAGTTAAGAGATGGGAAGAAACCAGAGGTGTATTTGTACAGTGCACATGGACAAAGCAGGAGCCCCTGTTTCAGGAACCTCTGAAGCCAACAGAACCAAAAAGGGACCTCTAACCAAGGGCAGCAGCAGTGGGGATACAGATACTTAAGTAAGGATATTAAAGCACATATTTCAGAGCTTAAAAGCTTGTCTTATTAGGCTCCAGGAGCTCTCAGATCAAGAGGAGACATGCCAGGCAGGTAGATTATCCTCTAATTGCTGTTCTAGAGCTCTGCCTTTGAAGCAGACTGTGCTTCCCTGCAGTGAGGACAGGCCACTGAATTCCAGGACTTGAGCCTTGCCAGGGCAGCTGCCAGGGCCAACATTCCAGCTCCCCAGAACGCCTGGGAAGCAGTGCCCAGCCCCCAGGCAGCTCCACATCCCCACCTGCTGCCCCCTCCCCAAGAAAACTCAACTCAACCATCTGCAAAATTGTCCAAATTCAGCTGAACGTGGCACCTTGTAAAAAGGTAACATCTGCAGTTCTGGGAATGGGACCAAGGAGTCTTCCCAAGGAACCAGAGCACACCAGCACTGACTATTTCCATTGGGTCATTCCTAAGCTTTCTATTACATATTAAAAACAAAAAAAAAATAATTTAAATCCAAGCACTTCTCAACACAAATGAAATGCCAAAGTATACTTGAGAAGGAGCTGATTTCCACCGAGATTACTTTGAATAATTTCTCCACCTCAAAAAAAAATGTGTGTCAAACTTAGTGTTATTTTCCTCAAGGGAGGCAGGTGGCAGAACCATTCTGATAACCACAGAAACTCAGATTTCCAGAGACAGGTAAATAAGAGCTGAAATGATTCTCTTACCTAGGGTTTCCTTCTGCAGCTCCCGGCACCTGCTCTGCAGCTCACTCCCTTGCTGAAGTGAGGTTTGAAGCTGCTGAGTTTTCAGCTCAACTGAGTCAGCCACCAGTGTCAGGTGTTTTATCTTATCCTGCAGGCACTCATTCTCCCTCTGGGATTTTGCCAGCCTTTGATTCAATTTGGGTATTTCTGAGGATAAAAAAAATCAATCAATCAATCAATCAATAAATAAATGATACAGACTGTCAGGTTCACCTCTTCAGTACAATGTGTTCCACCCCAGTGATGAGCTGAGGACTGCAGCATCCTGTGACCCTGGGCTGGGAAAGGATCAGCAACACCTCTGCTGAGAAAGCAGATGCCACAGAAGTCCTTTGTACACCCCTTTTTTCCACAGAGAACTTGTACCTACCCAATACATTCCTGGCAGATTTTATTCTATGCAACACCATGCATGAAACTCACACTGAAATCCATGCCTGGATTCCAAATGCAACAACAGGAGGGGACAAATATTTGATGCCAAGTCTATTGCTGCCATAGAAAGACTCATTTTGGAATTTATTTCAGATAAGAAGGGGGTTGTCCCCAGCTCAAGCTCCACTTGCTGCTCCAGCACTCCCACACTGCCTCTCCAGGGTGCAAGGACAGGCTTGGTCACCACCTCTCAGCATGGGAGAGGAGAAACCCCAAGGAGATTTCCCAGAAATCCCAAGGAGGTTTTCCAGAAATCCCAAGGAGGTTCCCCAGAAATCCCAAGGAGATTCCCCAGAAATCCCAAGGAGGTTCCCCAGAAATCCCAAGGAGGTTCCCCAGAAATCCCAAGGAGGTTTCCCAGGCAGCTTTTACTGCCAAGCACAAAAGAAACTCAGGAGGGGTCAGGGGTCTCCTACATTTTCTTCAGTTCACTTCTCCTTGATCAGAGTTCTGAACACTTCCAGCAATAGATGCCATTTTTTTCCAGCTCCAGCCCTAAATATCCATTTGCCCAGAGAGCCTCTGTTGCTTTTATTTCCCTCAGCAATAACCAGGTTGCAGGTGGCTGTAGCCCAGCTCTGGTGGCCAGCCAGCTATTTTACAAACATTTTACATGCTGCCCACAGGCAAATTTTAAATTCTTTCTGGTGCAAATATTTTCCTTGCCTACAAGCTCTCCCAACTGCTCCACGCTTAAATCAATTTATTGTGAGACTAAATGATGTAAATACTGAAAGGTTTTAAGTTCCTACACGTCCTGCAACTCGCCATTAATTAAAGCTGAATAATGTCCATATACAAAGGGTTTTATAAGCTGTTTGCCAGCTACCCAAGGAAAGCAGCCTGGGCATAAAGAACAGCACCTCATTTAGAATTTTTCTCCTCACTATCCAAATGGAAAACAAGTTCTGAAAAAGCTTCTTGCAAAACCAGTATGGTAAAATAAACAAAAAAAGTGCTGTATGTCACCATATGGTAATAATGAACAACTCATAAAACAGAACATAAAAGCTTTTGATTTGCACTCACGGGTCAAAAAAATAATAAATTATGTGTGACTAAATTGTTTTGATTTAGATTTTTTTTTTTTTTTTTGGTAATGCTTCCAGCATGGCACCATCCTCAGTGAGATGTGGTGGACACAGCCAGGGATAAGGAGCATCCATAGTGACATCTTTAGTCCTTCCCAAGACTTCACTGGCTGCACTTCTGCTCCCACACACAGATTATATTTGCAGTACTGCAGGCAAGAAAGGAGGGGACAGTTCAGAGCCTTCCTGAGGTGCTCTGCAGACAGCTTTCACTCAAGCAATGGTTTGCAGTGGAGGTGCCTGGGTTCCAGCAGCAGAGTGAGCAGCACAACACCCACCTTGTCCTGCTCCTGTCACCAGCACACAGCATGGCAGCAGCTCACCTGCACCTGGGCCCTGAGAACACCAGCTGCAGGGCTCACTGCACACACTGACACACAGAGATGCCCAGGAGATGGCCAGGAGATGGCCAGGAGATGGCCAGGAGATGGCCAGGAGATGGCCAAGAGATGGCCAAGAGATGGCCAGGAGATGGCCAGGAGATGGCCAGGAGATGGCCAGGAGATGGCCAGGAGATGGCCAGGAGATGGCCAGGAGATGGCCAGGAGATGGCCAGGAGATGGCCAGGAGATGCTCAGGAGATGCTCAGGAGATGCCCAGGGGATGCCCAGGGGATGCTCAGGAGATGAGGTGCCACCTGCCTGTGTGATGGGGGTGGCCCAGTAGGACCCCCAAACAGCTCCACAAAAGGCTGTCCCACCAGTGCCCCCCAGTATCCCGTGTGTGTGTGTGACTGGGAAGGGAGATGCAAGGCAAATGGAAAACTGGAATTCTCTCCAAGTCTCTGGGCTGCAGGCACAGCCCTGCACTCAGCATCAGTCTATTCTTTATTACTCTTTATTATTCTTTATTATTCCATTATTTATGTTTAAGGCATGGGAAGCACTTGTGTGAGTCCCTGTCAGGCTGAACCCTCATCCAGCAGGAACCACCCTGAGCTCAGCTCCACACAGTCCCACAGCTTCTTTGGGGGAGGTTTAGGTTGGACATGAGAAAGAATTTCTTTCTGGAGAGGGTGCTCAGCCATTGGAATGGGCTGCCCAGGGAAGGGGTGGATTCTCCATCCCTGGAGATATTTCAAAAGAGCCTGGATGTGGCACTCAGTGCCATGGGCTGGGAACCACGGGGGGAGTGGATCAAGGGTTGGACCTGATGAGCTCTGAGGTCCCTTCCAACCCAAATGGTTCTGGGATTCTCTGAGAAGACAGGGGAAATAGGTTAAAACTTGGAGAGGGGAGATTAAGGTTGGAGATGGGGAAGAAATTCTTGAATTTGAGGCTGGGGAGAGCCTGGAACAGGTTGAGAGAGTTGGGGGTGTTGAGGCTGGAGAAGAGGAGGCTCAGGGGAGACCTCATCACTCTCTCCAACTCCCTGAAAGGAGGTTGGAGCCAGGGGGGGGTTGGGCTCTTTTCCCAGGCAACTCTCAGCAAGACAAGAGGGCACAAGAGGTCTCAAGTTGTGCCAGGGGAGGTTTAGGTTGGACATGAGAAAGAATTTCTTTCTGGAGAGGGTGCTCAGGCATTGGAATGGGCTGCCCAGGGAAGGGGTGGATTCTCCATCCCTGGAGCTATTTCAAAAGAGCCTGGATGTGGCACTCAGTGCCATGGGCTGGGAACCACGGGGGGAGTGGAGCAAGGCTTGGACTTGATGAGCTCTGAGCTCCCTTCCAACCCAGCCAATTTATGATTCTAGGATTCTCTAGAGATGGACAAATTTATGGCAGATTTAGGAATGCTCTAATTAATTTTTTACCTCCTAATATACTGTGTCAGACCCAATTCCCAGAAGATATTGCCTCCTGGGCACAACTGTTACAAGATCATGATGTACCTGTCAAAGCTTCTTTGCTGACAGTTTTTATTTGCAGGAAGATTTCTTCTTTGAGGGCAGCCCAGTTCTCTAGGTTACTGGAGATGGCTTCTTTAATGCTGTCCAGCTCACCCCTGATGAAAGGGAAGAGGGAGACAGCCTTGTTCAGAGTTGAGCAGTGGTGTTCCAGTGTATTTCTGCAAGACACAAAAATAATGCCAGACACATGACAAAACCTCTTTGGAAACTTGGTAACTGAAGTCAACTTCACTACAGCTTTTCTGGGATATAATTTATATATAGAGGGCTACAATAATTCAGTGCTTTAAATGCTTTGTATGCTGAATATAATGAATTTCTCCCTTTTACATGCTGATTTACAACTTAGAACAAATGAATAAAACTTTATAGATAGCTCTACCATCACTTTTTACTGAGAAATTAGAGCAATAATGTTTCAGTGATTATGTCCAAGCTTGTGCTGACTCTTCATAAACAACCCAAATAACACCCCTTGTATTGCTGCTGCACTAGGAGTGCCACACACCTACTTTTAAAGTGTTAATTGATGACTCTAAATTTGTGAAGAATTTATCCTGTTGCCAATACCATCATCAATTACATTTATTTTGTTATATTTGCTAAGTCTGCAGCCTCTCATTATATCCTGGAAAGCCCAGGGTGGTTACTGACCCACTTCTCCCTCAGTCTGCTCCCTGCCTGCACCTCCACAGAATCACAGAATCCTCTTGCCTGCCTGCACCTGCCCATTGGCATTTCTTGGTTTTTTTGGGTTTTTTTGGTTCTTACCTGAGCACTTGGGATTGCTTGCAGGCAGCTTCCTTCTCTTCCTGAAAATACCTCAAATCTTCTTTCACAGTTTTGAACTCATCTTGTTTGGTTTGCAGCTCCAGGGTTAGGGACTTTATCCTAGAGATGTACAATTAAAAAAAAAAACCAAAAAAATCAGAAAGTATTATCTGCCCTACCATCCAACTTCTGGCTTTTGGTTTTTTACATTTAGCTGTAAATGAAAGCCCTGCTGAAAGTCTTTTTAAATATGAGAAGCACTGATTTCAGCTGGCAGCATCAGCTCTTCAGATGGGGAGAACCCAGCCTGCAGCATCTCCTCCAACAAACCCCATGCCATGGTTTGGGACACTGCCTGGGGATGCCAAGGAGGGCTCCAGGAGAGCTCAAGGGACCTGAGGGGGAAATCAGCCAACAGCAAACACTAAATATTTGGTTACTGTTACCATGAGAGTTTCCATTCAGATTGTTTATCTCTTCCTTAACTTGAGCCATCTGCAACAGATGAATCCCAGTCAGTCACCCCTGGGCCCTCACTTTCACCCCCATCAGCAGGAAACTGAACTCCTGCACTGCTGGATTCATTAATGCTGCCCAGAAAACAAAAAAACAGCAAAAAAGTACACACGTAATATATATTCCTATCCATCATTTTTTACACCAACTGGAATTCAGGCCTCTGTTCCTTGACAGATGCATTTGAAAGAGCTAAAGAGAAACTTTTCACAGGAAAACACATCCACCAGATGTTCCTTGTCTGTCCTCAGGAGGGGCCATGAGCATCAAAATGTCAAGTTAGATGATTTTCCTACATTTTTCTTGTGAGGACAGGAAGTTCTAAAGCTGGATTTCCATGGTCCTAGCTTGACCCACCAAAAAACCCCAAAACAAAACAGAAAAACCAAAAGCCAAACCAAAATGAACAAAACCACCCCAAAGATTCTGGGCCAGGGTAGGGAGGATGTGACTTGGTGGCTCCACCTGACAAAGCCTGGTCAGGAGCTGGGTGAAGGAGTGAGGGTGTCAGCTCTCTGCAAGGTTTTGCCTTCAGCAGATGTTTTCCTGCCTCCTCCTCCTCCTCCTCAGTGTCCCAGGGTGCTGCCCCACAGCAGCCCAGGGTGGGGTTTCCACATTTCAGGGCAGGTGACAACTTTCAGCATTTTCCTTCAAGCCTGACAGCAAAGGAAACCTCCTGAATCTGGGATTGGGAAGGAAGAGAGGACAAGATCAGAGTTCTCAGGCCTGACAAGGCTCTGGGTACCCT
Source organism: Heliangelus exortis (assembly GCF_036169615.1). Classification (NCBI taxonomy): domain Eukaryota; kingdom Metazoa; phylum Chordata; class Aves; order Apodiformes; family Trochilidae; genus Heliangelus; species Heliangelus exortis. The sequence continues at coordinate 25,183,329 of NC_092430.1, forward strand.
GCCTGCCCCCTCTCTGCTCCAGTTCTGGTTATGGAATTTGTACCCTCTGCCTCTCCCACTCACCTCTCAACTGCTTCACCAGGGCTGTTTATTTCCCAAGCACAGCTCTCCCAGTGTAAATAAACACGTTTTAAACTGTTATTTGTCCTGTTAATATTTAGACAGCCTCTCCTGTCCTTTCAGCAGCTCAGGACTCATTCCCACGATTGTGATGAGAAGAATGGAGCTGGAGGGGAATCCCAGACACTTCCACCCAGCTCCCTTCTCCTTTTCTCTGTGCAGAAACCCAGCACCCAGCACATCACTGCCACTCCACAATAGCACTTTTTGGGGTTTCCCATTAGCTATCTGAATACATCCCCCCAGGTACCAATCCACCCATCCCCAGCTGTTGCCCAGCAGCCTCTCTGCAAGATTCCAGCAACCCCTGGGAACCTCCTGCCAGCAGAGCAAGGGATCTGTGTGGCTGCTGGGGGCTCCTTCTCAGGAGTAAAGAAATAATATTTAATTGGCAAATGTTTTACAAAGTGCAGAAGCACTGCAGCCACCTTTGCTTTCATTTTTGAAAAGCAAATGAGAATGGTTTAGTTAAAAAAAAAAAAAAAAAAGGATATATAAAAATGAAAACATAATATTTCTGTGCATTTGTGAGTGTTAGCAGGTAAATCACACATTTAGAGCACATTTGCAGCAAATTTAAAAAATATTAGGGCTGCTAAAGACAGCTGGATCTGTAGAGCTCTGCCAAAACCAGAACATCTGGGAGTTTACAAGCAAATTGTTTGGGCTCAACTGTGATAACTGGGAAGAGAAAGAAAATTTTTTAGAACAGATAAAACTTATGTAAAAATTAAAAGACATTTCTGGCATTTATCCACAGCTACCTGTAACCTTCTTGAGAGTAAAGGGCAGGAGGGGAGAGAATAAAATCTGATTGATTGCACCTGGGAGCAGAATCAGATTGGTGGCAGTGAGCAAACAGCCACCCCCAGCACCCCCCCCAGTGCCAAGCTGCTTTTCTGTGACCTCCACCTGGAGCAGAAAAAGCAGTGAGTGATGGGAAATAAAAACTCTGAGATCTGGGGAAAACTGGATGCTCATTTTCTGTTTTTACTCATTGCAGATTGAGCAGTATTCGAAATCTTTTGGCTTAAAAAAAAAAAACCCAAGAAAACCAAATCTTTTGGCAGTATTTTAAGATGGTTTTGGTTTTAAAAAAGTTGAAAATGAGTAGACTTTTTTTAATTCTTCCCACTCCAGAGATGGGAAGTGAGGAGGTGAGCACAGGGCTCTGAGGGACAGGATCAGTCTGTGCACCCCAAGGAAGAGGGGGGGGAGGCAGAGTTACACCCTGCCTGCTCCTCACCATGGGAAGGAAGAAAAATAAACAGATCCTGGTGGTGATATTTAGGAAAAACTGGAATGGCTCATGGAATGGCATGGAGAGAGAAGCATAAGGACACTCCAGGCCTCTGCTTATGGCTCATGGAATTCGAGAATCAGAAGGGTCCTCAAAGATCATCCAGTTCCAGCCCTCCTGAAGTTCCCAGGAGCTGTGAGCATTCCCAGCCCTTCCCAAGGGGAGGGAAAGGGAAAAGGGGGAGAGGGAAAGAGGGAAAGAGGAAGGGAAAGGGGAAAGGGGAGGGAAGAGGGGAAGAGGGGAAGAGGGGAAGAGGGGAAGAGGGGAAGAGGGGAAGAGGGGAAGAGGGGAAGAGGGGAAGAGGGGAAGAGGGGAAGAGGGGAAGAGGGGAAGAGGGGAAGAGGGGAAGAGGGGAAGAGGGGAAGAGGGGAAGAGGGGAAGAGGGGAAGAGGGGAAGAGGGGAAGAGGGAAAAGGGAAAAGAAGGGAAAAGGGAAAAGGAAAAGGAAAAAGGAAAAAGGAAAAAGGAAAAAAGGAAAAAAGGAAAAAAGGAAAAAAGGAAAAAAGGAAAAAAGGAAAAAGAAAAAAGAAAAAAGGAAAAAAGGAAAAAAGGAAAAAAGGAAAAAGGAGGAGCAGCCTGCCCCATTTGGATTTCCAGACTCCTGGTTCTGAGGAGCAACACCCCAGCAGAACCCAAGACTGTCCTCTTTGCTTTAGTACCCCGTGTCACCCCTCCAGAGAGGGCACTGTAAGCTTTTGATCCTGGTAATTTTTTTACCATGTAACTAAGAGACAATAAATAAACATTCCAGAACTGTGAAACTCCCAATACTGTGGAATTCCATTTAAAATATTACAGGTTTATCACAAAATCATAAGGTGAAATATTTGAGCATTTTCCCTTGGGAGTGTGTGCAGGGGAAAATCCTCTGAAATGCCTTATGATCTGCTTTGTACTTGAAACACACTGACTGGTTCTAAACTGTTCAGAATTTCAAACTTGCTTCCAGAGAGCACCAAGGAATTGATTTAAATGCAGCATTACAGTATATCTGTGACATCTGACAGAAGGCTGACAAATCCCATTTGTATTTTAAACTCCTTTGGAATGAAATTACCTACTAGACACCCAGGAGGAACATGCCAGGCTAGGGACAAACTCTGACCTTTCTGCTTTTGATTGACTGTCAGCTCTGTAGTGCTCCAGGTCCTGGTACAGAGCCTGCAGTTCTGCTTGGAGCCCTTTTTCCCGTTCTATGCTTCCTTCATAAAACTTCAGCTCCTTCTCCATTGCTTTTACTTTTTCTTCCATCACCTTAAATTCATGAAGGATCAGATAGCTGACTCCACAGTATTTGCACACTGTCTCATCCCGGGACATCTAGGGGAAAAAAAAGAAGATAAAATTGTAAGAAACAAGTTGAACAGAGAAAAATCGGATCACATTTAATAATAATAATAATAAATGGGAATAGTTTAAGCTGTTTACTGCTCTGGAGCATTTATGATCAGATGATGTTATTGCTTTAACAAATAATGAAGACAAAATTCTCCATTAGCAGAAGGAACTCAAGCTATGGTTTCCTTTAGCTTCCTGGAAACCTCACCAGATACTCTGCAATTTCCTAGGTGGGAAGTCCCACTGGAATTTAAATTAAAGTACCTCTGGATTATGTTTGATGTAGTAATTTAAAATGAAACGCTGTGTTTTACACAGTTATCTCCTTAATGAAATCATGGCCACCTGAGCCAGAAAAATGTTATTTACTGTGGGGTTTTGACAACTCCAATCCAATTAAGAGGGCAAGCTGCAAAGCAGAAAGTGAATACTGATGGAATCCTGCAATCTTTACAGAATTCAGACCAGTAAGGGACTAATTATGGTGATGCAGTACCCATGGCACTTGTCCATGCTGTGGAAAATGCTGCTCATCTGTTAGGTATGAAGCATTCATCAGTGATTAAAGAAATACAGAGTATAACCCAGGGCTCATGGAAAGGCCACCTCTGCAACTGGGAGCCTGGCTTCTGGGCAAATCCAGGGCTCCAGAAATATGAGCACAGAGATGTGCTCTGCCCCTGCTACCCAAAGTACCTCCTACTCCTCTGAATTTCATCCTTCTCACTACCAAAACCAACTGCTCACTCTGCAAGGGATGCACAAGCAAATAAAGAAACCAGGCAGGCCGAGCCAAGAAGGTCCAAGAGCTCAGCAGGGGACACTTTGAGACACTTGGGTAAATTGACAGAAATTACACTAAGATGAAAGAAAACAGCATCCAAAAGTTATAAACTGAAGAACCATTATTCCATGATCCAGTAAACTTTAGCACTTAATATGTGACTTGATAAAAATGGTATTTCGGATGCCCTGGAATTATCAAACCAAACTTTATTTTCCAGTTTCTAAGTTTTGCCCCAGTTTAAAATACCCCTGGTTACAGCTGCTCTGAATGAGCTGAAAATGCAAGTTTATTTTTCCTGGCAGCTGCAAACTGGGCTTGGAAATCTGAAACTGTTCTTCAGGACAACTACCATAAAATTCCAGAGCACTAAAATTACTGTATTGAAAAAAAGGACAAAATAAGCTGTTGGAAGGAGCACAGGAGGGGGCTCGTGTCCCCACAGGAACTTTGTGCTCTCCTGCCCCATCCCTGCTGATGGCAAACAAACAGGGCCAGAAATGTCACAAAACAAAATAAAACCATGAGGGGGCTGAACTGAAAATGGCTTATGCTGGAACCACCACTTTTTAGTTTTCAAAATCAATGTTGCTACTGAACTTAAAAAACAAACCTGTAACAATAAGGATTATCCATCTGGGCTGAGAGGGCAATGATGGGTCCTGCCCATCCCCATCTCCACTCCTGAAGGTGAAGGAAAAACTTCCTTTCCTTTCTCCTTTCCTTTTTCTTTTCCTCCTTTCCTTTCTCTTTTCCTTTTTCCTTTCCTTTCCTTTTTTTTTTCCTTTCCCTTTTCCCTTTCCTTTTTCTTTTCCTTTCCCTTTTCCTTTCCTTTCCTTTCCCTTTTCCTTTCCCTTTCCCTTTTCCTTTTCTTTTCCCTTTCCCTTGTCCTTTTCTTTTCCCTTTCCCTTTCCCTTGTCCTTTTCTTTTCCCTTTTCCTTTCCCTTGTCCTTTTCCTTTCCCTTGTCCTTTTCCTTTCCCTTGTCCTTTTCCTTTCCCTTGTCCTTTTCCTTTCCCTTGTCCTTTTCCTTTCCCTTGTCCTTTTCCTTTCCCTTGTCCTTTTCCTTTCCCTTGTCCTTTTCCTTTCCCTTGTCCTTTTCCTTTCCCTTGTCCTTTTCCTTTCCTTTTCCCTTGTCCTTTCTCCTTTCCTTTCCATCTCTCTTTCATTTCCAACATCACAACCCAGGTCCCTCCTCAGTGATCCAGAAAACATCTCCTCAAGTTCCTGAGCTGCTTGGACATTTTTCAGAAGCTCCTGAAGCTCCATGCAGAGAGGAACAGAGAAATGCTGTCAAGCTGCAGATGATTTCATCCAAAATAACAGCAAAGCTATCCTAGAGCCACAGCAATTCAATGGGCAGAGCCAGAAGCATTTTATAGCTTTGTAAATGACTTAGAAGTAAAATTACTTTGGGTTTTGCTCTGTTTCCAAGAGAAATAATATTATTTTGTCTGTGTGTTCCTCTATTGGCACCTTTGATAATTCCTGAACCAGGATCTTTGTTTGTTGGCACTGAGGGAAGAAATACCTAAAAGTCTAAAAGTAGGGAAGAAATACCTAAAAGTCTAAAGGTAGGGAAGAAATACCTAAAAGTCTAAAAGTAGGGAAGAAATACCTAAAAGTCTAAAGGTAGGGAAGAAATACCTAAAAGTCTAAAGGTAGGGAAGAAATACCTAAAGTCTAAAAGTAGGGAATAAAGGCTTCCTGAGCTCCCTGCTGAAAAAACCTCTGGAGTGGGAGTGCAGTCCTTACCAGGCATCAGATAATCCAGGGAAAACTTTGTAAATGACCTGTCCAGGAGAAAAGATTCCATCAGACTTTGCAGCTCAGGCACCAAGGTTGATCAACCACCCTACAGAGGTCTGTAGGAAACACATTTTCCTGAGTTATTTGTACAGAGCTCCCTTTCCTGGAATAACATTCCAGCTGAGGAACCACCAGGAATGTGCATCACATACACAAGTGTTTCTGGGTTTGGATTCATATTTCACTATTGCCACGTGATGGAAAGATTTGTTATCTGCTTGGATGTAAAGTAAGGGGGGAAAAAAAGGGGAGGGGAAAGCCAAGTTTGGAAGGAACTGAAAAGGAAACCATCAGAGCTGTAACTAGAAAGGGGACTGGGGATGTTCCCAGCAATGAGAACAAGCAGGAAGTAGAAAGAAATCAATTAGGAACAAACAACCAAAACTAAACCAAACAGAAAGTAATTTTTGCACTGGTTCAACAACCCCGAGCTGTGTTCCATTAAGAAGTGACATTATTCCATGGGTACCCTGAGTTCCTGAGGTGCTGAGGGCAAGAGGAGAGCTGAGCCCAGATGGACAAACATCCCAGGTGCAGGGCTGGCCCAGCACCCTGAGCATCTGCAGAGAAGTTGTAAAGGAAAAAAAAAAGGCAGATTTCTTCAGTGGTTGGGACTATTTTTAGCCTCTTGAATGACAAGACAGGAATTTCTATCATTTCAACCAAAGAGCTGCAGGGAGCATCAGCTTGGGCACTGATACTCCTCTCCTCTGGAACTGCAGATTCCACCCACAAAAATGACTGTGGTGAAGAGCTAAATTATTTTCACAAGACAAATAATCTACTTTCCCACTTAGCAGTGCCTTGGGACCACAACCTCCAGCACAGGGGTGATTTTTCTCAGAAACAGCCTGTTACAAGCTGCCAGTAAACAGCTACGACTCTAAAAAGCCAGAATTAACTCCTAAATTAATGAGACTCTATTAAAAAGCTTTGAATATGTTTCTGTGCACCCTGAAATAAAAAGAGAGCCCCGTGAGCACAGATGTACCCCTTGTACATTCATTTTACAGTGGAAAGGAGGGAGAGCCTCAGGCAGGGAGCACAGTAGGAAAAGAATATATAAAATGAAAGGGAAAAAAGATTATGCTGCAGCTGAGTGTCCTGAATTATTTCTGTGTATTGATTGCTGCAGTCTACCTTAGCTGAATCTACTTTCTTTTTTGGTTCACTTCTCTGCTGTGCTACTTTCCTTCCCAGTCCCTGTTACACAATAAGTAAATCACTACTCAGACCATGCAACTCACACCCTAGGAAGAAGGTGGAGTCTCCTGCTGTACATGCAACAACGAGGAGTTCTTTCATTTAAATTTATCTTTTGTTATTTTATTACTCAGAGAACGATTTCAAGAGTCTCAGTAAAAACTTCACTTCTTTTAAGAAGAAAAAAAAATGCTTATTATGAGTCAAGTTCCCTGTTGGAAAGTAACCCAGACTGTAATGCTCAGCCATGCTGCATAAAGAAATATTTGCTTAACTTCCATAAAACAGCAGCTGCAAAAAAAAAAAAAAAAAACATAGTCCTTGCTTTGAATACATATAAATAGTGCAGAAATAGGCTTGTGGTGAAAACAGAATGCCCTGCTCCCTAAAGTTTCATTCAAAACATGCCCTGAAACAATCAGGTTGACACGACAGGAAATAATACTCAGATTTCAGGTAGCTTTGATTTTTTTTTTTCCCCCCTGCCTGGGAGTAAAGCAGAATAATGAATCATAAAATATATATTCAATAATGAATCATGAAAGCCTGTGTGACTGCACACACCACCCAAGGGGTGTCCAAGAGGACACTTGCAGGTCCTCACAGCCCCTCTGGGGATGTGTTCCAGCACCCTCAGCACAGACTTCTTATGAACTCAACCCTTGCAACCAAACAAGAGGGAATTTAACCCATTGCCCACCACCTCTCTGCCTGACAATGACTTCTCACATCTGGCTGCAACCCAACTGCTTGGGATGCAAGGGATGCTGCAGCTCCTGGCACCACGGGTGGATGCAGAAAGAGGAGAGGAAAGCCTGAGGATCAGGAATCCAGCCCAGGAATTCCAGCCTTGTGGGAAGAGCAGAGTGCAGACAGCCCTAACCTTGTGAGTACAGCAGGAGATCCTCATCCTTTGTGACCCCCAGTGATTCCAGAGTTCTCACATTAAAAGCAGAGATGGTGACCCAAGCCCAGAAGCTCTGCTTTCTCTGCCACCACAACACAGAGTGCTGATGCAGCCTGGGAGCTGCTTTTGCCAAATCAGCCACTGGGTAAAACAAGCAGGGAAGGGTAAAGGGTAAAAAAATAACTTTCCAACATCTCCCAAGCACATTACAGTTGCTGGGAAGAGCTGGAGCTCAACATCCCAAGAAAAGCCAAATATTAAAAGTTCTTGAGCCAAGTGGGCACGAGCATCATTTTGAGAAGGATTTGTAAGGCAGGTGCTAACAGACTCTGGAAAGCCCTCCTGCCACTCTGCAAGGAAAGGTTCCTGTGTTCATCTGGAGGGCATGAAGGGGATTGCTGCTGCTTCTGAACCCACATTGCTCTCATGGTGTAAGTACTAAGTCCATAGCTATGTTGTGGTTCACTTCTGCAGAGCTCAGGGTGGTGGAGAGGACAGACTCTGTAGCTGAGTAACACAACTGAACTAGGGAAGAGCCTATGAAAAAAAAAAACAAAACCAGCCCCGGGTTCAAAGACAGCAAGAAAAAGTAAAGATAACATAAAGTGCTCATAAAGATACCATAATGTGCTCAATCTCCAGCACAAGTGGCAAAAGGAATGAGTAAGCACTGCTCCCAGCTATGTACGTGATGGGAACGTTCTGTCCCAAGGGATAACACTGCTCCAGAGTTCCTGCTCTGCTTCCCTCCTCAAGCCTCTGGGGCAGGAGAACTCCTCCTCTGCAAGGGGATTCTGGCCTCTCTTAAATATTTTACGAGTCACCTTAAGCAAGGGTTATTATTTGCCCCTGGAGGAATCCCACAGCTCCCCTGGGTGAGCTGCCCCAGAGCTGGACTTCCATAACCAAACCGTAACTCAACCAAACTCCATAACCAATGAGTTATGGAGTTCCATAACTCAACCAAAATGAGCCCACCGAGGGTGAGGATGAAGGAGATGAAGGATCCACCATCCTCCTACACATCTGAGTACTGTTACTCTGCCCTCAAGTATTTTCTAGAATAAGCAAACCCAGTTTTATTACACTTTGCCAGAAAAACAGGCTTTCTAAGCTCTTTATTTTTGCCCTCTCCCAGATTCCCTTCAGTCACTCCATTTTTCTGAAAGCCTGCAGCTCAGAGCTGAAACCTCAGCAGCCCTAAACTAGGGAAAAACAAAGGCCCAAGTTTCACCTGCAATTCCTATACTGACACATTTAATCACATCACATCACTTTTTTTAATATTATTCTGCTTACGACTTCACTGTAGAGCTCAGTGTTAGGTCTGGCAATTAACAAGGAACCTTCATCAGTTACTACTCTGTATTTGATGTCTGTGATACCAATGCACTGGGCTTCTTCTTTTTTAATATATCTTGTTCTTACTAAAAATATGAAGTTTAAAGCTACTCTCACAACCTTCCCTGCCCCAGACTGGCATCATGCATTCCTTACTGCATCCCAAGCTCCCAGACTGACACTTCTGACAGAAACCATGTCACCCCTCTGCTGTTCCCACTCTGTGCCTGCACTCACACCTCCTTCCTCATCCTCCTCCCAGTGCTTGGATCAGGAACTGATGCAAACAGAAGTCAGGCAGCTGAAGTTCCACCAAATTACAGCCCCAAGCCATTAATGTCAAAATTCAACAGCACTGGATCCAGAACACACCCAACAATGTGGCACAGCTGCTTTTCTGAGCACCTTGCACTGGGTTTCTGCCAACCCCCTTATCCTGGTGATGCTGCAACCTCACTTCTCACCAACCCAACCTACCTGGTATCTTTCCTGCTACCAGAACAGCTGCTAAGGAGGCTGTAAATTTCCCAGGTTCTTCCTTCCTTAGGGGCAAGCAGTCCTTTTCCCTCCCTTTGGCAATCCTACCCACCCTTGAATTCTCAGAAATCATCACTGATGGCTCAGAAATTATCTCAACAGTTTCCTGGACTGTTCCAGGGAGAATTTCTCTGGGCTGTGCTAACCTGAGAACATAAAGCTTTTTAATACATCTAATAATCAACAAGTAATTTAAGAGAAAAAAAAAAATTAAAAATGAGGACAGCAGCATGTTTTATTGCTGAAGTAAAAACTTGAGTGTTACAAAAAGTGCCTGGTGTTCCTCTGGTGTGCAAAGAGCCTCCCCAAAAGTTAACCCCTACAAACAGCAGCATTGTTATAATCTCCCAAACAAAAGAACAGCCTTGCACAGAAAGAGAAGATACAGAAAAGATGCAGGGGAATGTTCTGTTCCTATCCCTACGGACACATCCCTGTGGAACAATCCCCTCTTCTGCTCTGCAGTTATTGCAAACTTGAGGTGACAAAACATGCTGAAAGCCACAGCTCACCTGGCAGTGGCAACACCACCACAGAACCAGTGTGTTCCTACTGCACCAGCACGTGGTGACACTTCACATGGAGTGACACAAATCCCAGAATGTTCAGGTTGGAAGAGAGCTCCAGGCTCACCCAGTCCAACCTTTGAGCAACACCACAACCAACTCCTAAACCCTGTCCTTATGGACCAGCTCCAAAAGCCTTTGAAATGCCTCCAGGGATCATAGAATCATAGAATGAGCTGGGTTGGAAGGGAGCTCAGAGCTCATCAAGTCCAACCCTTGCTCCACTCCCCCCGTGGTTCCCAGCCCATGGCACTGAGTGCCACATCCAGGCTCTTTTGAAATAGCTCCAGGGATGGAGAATCCACCCCTTCCCTGGGCAGCCCATTCCAATGCCTGATCACCCTCTCTGTAAAGAAATTCTTTCTAATGTCCAACCTAAACCTCCCCTGGCACAACTTGAGCCCTCTTGTGCCCTCTTGTCTTGCTGAGAGTTGCCTGGGAAAAGAGCCCAACCCCCCCCTGGCTCCAACCTCCTTTCAGGGAGTTGGAGAGAGTGATGAGGTCTCCCCTGAGCCTCCTCTTCTCCAGCCTCAACACCCCCAGCTCCCTCAGCCTCTCCTCACAGGATCTGTGCTCCAGTCCCTTCCCCAGCCCAGTTGCCTCCTTTGGACCTGCTCCAGCACCTCGATATCCTTCCTAATGGATGGTGACTCCACCACTGTCCTGGGCCATCCCAACGCCTGACAACCCTCTCAGTGACAAAATATTTGCTAACATCAGCCTAGCCCTCCCCTGGCACAGCTTCCATCCATTTCCTTTGGTCCTATCACACTTCACTAAGGAGAAGAGGCTGTTTCCCTCCTCCCTCCAAATTCCCTTGATGCAGTTGAAGGGATCCACCAGGTCTCCTCTCACCTCCTCTTCTCCAGACCAAGCCCCCGCAGCCCCTCAGCCCCTCACAGGATTTGTGCCCCAGGCCCTTCCTCAGCTTTGTTGCCCTTCCCTGGACATCCCCATCACCTCTCTGTCCCCCCTGTACTGAGGTGCCCAGAGCTGGACCCAGGACTCAGGACGTGCCCTCCCCAGAGCTGAGCACAGAGGGATGATCCCTCCCTGTCCCTGATGGCCACTGAGTTCCTAGCCCAGGATGCCACCTGGCCACACTGCTGCCTCACACAGAGTCACTGTCACCAACCCTCCCAGCTCCCTTTCCAACTCACAGCTCTCCAACCCACACTTCCCCAGCTCTGGAGCTCCCCATGGGGTGGTTCTGACCCCCGTGCCAGTCAGAACCACCTCACACCATGAACCTTGGCCCACTGGTCCCACCAGTCTGTAAGGTCCTAACACTGGTCTAACAACAACACCTTATGGTGTCCAGACCCAGCAGACCCACAGAGCCACCTCCTCCGGTGTCACCTGCAGATTTACTGAGGGGACACTCGGCCCAAATAATTTCTGGAGAAATTTCAGAGAAGAGGCCCCAGCACCGAGCCGTGGGGACACCACAGCACACCCCACACCGAACCAGGAGCAGGGCACACCAGTGGGCACCAGTTCCCCAGCGGGATGCACCCGCACTGCGCAGCACACGGGCTCCGAAGGGTTCGGGTTCTGCACCTCCGGCGGTTCCGTACCTTCCGGATCTCCTGGGGCAGCGGGTGGATGGGGACGTGCCGCTCCATGGCTCCCGAAACTCTTGCGGCGGGCCGGGGGAAGCTGCCAGGGGTGACAGGGAAGGTCAGAACCCGCCGCCGGACACCGGGACCGCCCGGTTCCTCAGCCCCGAACGGGACGCAGCCGGGGCAGGACCGGCGCGGCCTCCCCAGGCCCGCAGCGCCTGCTCGGAACCGGGCCGGGGCTGCCGGCACCGGCGGGGACCCGCGGGTTGGGGCGGAGGAGAGAAGGTGCCGGGCCGATGCCGTCCGGAGCCCCCCGGGCCGGGGTGTCCCCCCGCGGGAGGTGTTGGGGAGCGGGGTGAGGGGAGGCAGCCGGGGCGGCCATTTTCTTACCGCCGCTTCCGCCGTAACCACGGCAACGGCGCGCGGCCCCGCGCCTGCGCCTGAGATTTGGGCTGAATCTGCCCTGTTTCGGCGTCAACACCGCGCTCCTTGGCCTGCCAAAAGCTTGGTTCCCAGTCAGCTTCTGGGCCGCCTTCAGGCACTGGAAGGTGCGCTAAGGTCTCCCCGTTGCAGCCTTCTCCAGGCTGAACACCTCCAACTCTCTCCCCCTGGCTCCAGCCCTCCCAGCAGCTCCAGGGCCTCCTCTGGATGCTCCAGCAGCTCCGTGTCCTTCTGCTGCTGGGGACCCCAGGGATGGACACAGCTTTCCCCCAGGGGGGTTCTCCCCAGAGCAGAGCAGAGCAGAGGGTGACAATCCCCTCTCTCCCCTGCGGGACCCAGTGACACAGCCAGGACATGGGTGGTTTCTGTGCTGCCAGCACACATTGAATTTTTCACCCACCATTACCCCAAGTCCTTTTCCATCGGGACGCTCTCCATCCCGCCACCCCCCATCCCGCACTGGTACCAGGGGCTGCCCCAACCCAGGAGCAGGACCCCCCAGATCCCAGCACACTAAACCAGCTGGATGTGATGTTGTTAAAAATGACCGAGACTCAATGTTCTGTTAATGGTTTAATTTAATTAATAAGATTGAAATTGCAGTGAGCCAAACAGCGCTGGGTGCACGGGGAGTCTCCGCTCCACTCACACTTCTAAAACTCTAGAATTACCTTATATTATTACAATCCTATGAATATTAAAAAGAGGGTGGGTTTACATATATATTCATAGGGATTACATCATGTTATTACAATATTCATGATAGGCGGAGTCTGGGTGGAGTCCTCTCTTGGGGAGATATCAGGGGTCATCAGGGAGTCTTTGGATGAAGTAAGAAGTCTTCCTCAAACTTGAACCCTTTACCTTTCTTGTTTTCACCGACTTCATTAGCTTGTTACAGAGCAAAATCAGACCCTAGCCATCATTTTTCCCTTATCTGCTGGCTGTGGCATTTTTATGTTGTCTCTGTGCAGATGTTGGCATTCTTTTGGTGCCTCCTTAGCCTTGGCAGGGCCTTGTTTTAAGAACAAGACCCACGCTCCAATTATCACTGAGACAGAAGTTCGTCTCGTTAAGGCCTTGTGTTGCTTACACTGTTTTTGTGGAAAATTACAGCTCTCAATTGCTTTGTCTAGCCCTGTATTCACTTTCCCCTTAGTTTAATTCTGAATTTACTGGTTAGGAATACAAATTCATTAACATCATCTATCACAATGTGAATAAATCTGGGAGAGCTGCACTGCCAGGGCTGGAGCTGGCTATTCCTTACTAAGATCCATGGAAAACAGCAAGGATGGACTCTCCTCCTGAAAGAAATCATGTCACCCCTCTGCTCTTCCCACTTCGTGCCCGTATTCCCACTTTGTGCCCATATTCCCACTTTGTGCCTGTATTCCCTGACCCCCTCTGGAGGGGGAGGAGAATGGCACAGGCTCCAGCCTGGTTTCACCCCAAAACCAAGCCTCATGCCTGGCTGGGTTACACAGCACAGCTGAGACATGTGCTCAGCCCCCGTGTGAACCCATCCCAGGCTGCCAGCACCCGATGAGATCCACTCCAGTTCACAGCAAAAAGAAGGACGCCGGGAAAAGACCTGAGAATCGGGAGGTGCCGGTGTAATCCCACTGCCATGGAATTAATGCCATGTTCTACTCGCCTTCTCATCCCTTGTTATTCCATGTGCAGGGGGCCAGGAAGCCAGGTTGCCATGAGACTTGTTTGTCTCACATCCCGTGCCTGGCAGCAGCCATCTGCTTTGTCCCCACTGTCCCCAGCGAGCAGCTGGCACAGCCCTGCTCTCTCTGCACCTCAACCTGGCAGGGACAGGGACACGGACACGGACACGGACATGGACACGGACACAGACACGGCGTGCTGGGGATGAGGGGACACGAACACAGCCAGGCTGCTCACCTCACCTCCCAGACCCGATTCCCAGCCTCCCCCAAGCAATTCCCACACGCCCAAAGCATTTCCTAAACGCTCAGAGTGCTTTCTGTATGCCCAAAGCATTCACAGAATGACACAACCGTGGAATTGGGTTGGAAAAGACCTTTAAGATCATTGAGTTCAACCATTAACCAGCACTGCCAAGGCCACCACCAACCCGTGTCCCCCAGCACCACTTTGAGCCCCTCCAGGGATGATGGGGACTCTACCCCTGCCCTGGGCAGCCTGGGCCAGGACCTCACAACCCTTTCAGTATTGAGATGTTCCCAAATATCCGACCTAAACCTCCCCTGGCACAATTTGAGGCCGTTTCCTCGTATCTTTATCACCTAAGTGTGGTATCACCCATCACAACCCTCTGAAAAGGAGGAGTTGTAGAGAGCAGTAAGATCTCCTTTCAGCCTCCTCCTCCAAGCCTTAAACAAAAAGACAAACACTGAAATGAAATTAAATACAATAAAACAAAATAAACTAAAATAGAATAAACTAAAGTAGGATAAAAATAAAATAAAATAAAATAAAATAAAATAAAATAAAATAAAATAAAATAAAATAAAATAAAATAAAATATTAGGGACAGCCACGAAAAACTGGAGAAAGGCCATCATGAAGAAACGAGGTGACCTTCCACCGGCTTTGTTAACCTAATTTAATTTATGCCTAAACCGCTTTTAGCTGCGAAAGGCTCGGTCTCTGGGGCAGCTGTAGCGATGCTTCACAGGTTGGGTTTTGTTGGGTTTTTGTTTTTTTTTTTTTGTGAACTGCGTAGGGTAAAGGGAGGGCTTGGTATTGCGGAACACAGTGAATTTTACCTCGGAGGAAAAAAAAGCAAAGCAGGGAATTTGCCTGAGCGGGAGCTGTCGGGATGATCCCGGGGTCCAGCGCGGTCCCACGGGGGCTGCCCCCCCCCAGCCCTCGCGTGTGTTGCCGCCGTGACCCCGCTCCCCGTTGCGTGCCGACCTCGGTGCCGCGCCGCAGCCCTTAATCCCCGGTTTGGCAGCAACCGGAGAGCCGCATGCCCCAGCTTCCCCCCCAGCCCCCCCGGCCCCGTTAACCTCTTCGTGATCCAACACCCTCCTCCACTCCCCCTCTATCCCCCTTCCTCACAACCTCTCCCCCCTCGCCGTGCCGGCGGGGGGAATGCGGGAGGAGGAAGGGGGAGGGGGGGGGGGGTTGCGTGTGAAGGGCGGCTCGCCCACCCGCGGAGGTATTTAATTAGGAGAGGCATTAACAGCGAGACGGGGGAAGGTTTTTGATGGGGGCGGGCGGTGTGAAGGACGGGGAGGAGGAGAAGAAGAAGGAGGAGGGGGGGTGTTTGTGCCTGGCCGCGCCTTGCCGGCATATGTTGCCTCTGCGTGATGGCGGCGGCAGGGCCAGGGGAGCGGCGGGACGGGCGCCCGGCGCCTCTCACGCGATGGCGGCCCTGACGTGCCGGGAAAGGGTGTCGTGCGATGAGATCAGCGCCCAGCACCGCGGGGAGAGGAGGGGAGAGCAGAGCAGGGGGGGGACATGGGCGGGAGGGAGGCACGCAGGGGCCCGGAGAGGAACGGCGAGGGCGGGGGTGGGGGGAGGCTGCTGCTGACTCCCCAGCCCCGCCGCTGCCTCCCCCGGCCCCGCCGCTGCGGGGAGTGTGTCCTGGGGGAGGCTGAGGAGATGGTGGTGTGAGGAGGGAGTGTCCGTGGGGAAGCTGAAGAGGTCCCGTGGTGGAGGGGGAAGGGAGGATGGGGAAAGCGTGTCCTGGGGGCTGAGGAGACCCTGGGCTGAGGAGAACCTGTTCTGGGTGCTGGGAGGATCCAGTTCTGGGTGCTGAAGGGACCCTGGGCTGAGGGGATCCTGGCAGGCACCGTGCAGCCAGGATGCTCCTGGCTAAGGATGCTCCTTCCAGGATGCTCCTTCCCTAAGGAGAAGAACTGGAGGAGAGGCTGCTGCTCCCTCCTCACTGCCCATCCTCAGGAAAGCAGCAAAATTCCCATTCTGCCATGGCCCCTGCATCCTGGCACATGCTCCCCGGGAGCTGGGGGCTTTGGTGGGCTGAGGGGTCTATCTGTCCCTCAGAGGGGTCTGTCTGTCCCTGAGGGGTCTGTCCCTCCTTAAGAGGGGTCTATCCGTCCCTAAGAGGGGTCTGTCCATCCCTAAGAGGGGTCTGTCCATCCCTAAGAGGGGTCTGTCCCTGAGGGGGTCTGTCCATCCCTAAGAGGGGTCTGTCCCTAAGAGGGGTCTATCTGTCCCTAAGAGGGGTCTGTCCGTCCCTGAGGGGGTCTGTCCATCCCTAAGAGGGGTCTATCTGTCCCTAAGAGGGGTCTGTCTGTCCCTGCCCATAGCCCAGCAGGTCCCCCAGGTCCGGGTCAGGCCGTGGGTACCAGCCTGAGCACCCGGTTCTGCTGGAGATCAGGTTCCAGGCAGCAGGAGCAGCTCCAAGGACAAAGGACCAGGCCAGAAGAAGGAGTGCGTGACACGCAGCAACCCTAAGCCAGCGATTTCCATTGTTTTCCAGCAGGCTTTGTACCTTCCCAAACACACGTGGAAAGCCTCCCGCTGCTCAGAAATCCCAGCCCCGGAGGAGCAAAGTCCGTGCCAGCTGGACGCCGGGGAAAAAGGCCAATAAAGTCCAGCACCCTCCTGACACAAGGCAGGGCTGGCCAGGGGGTGAAGAGGTGCTCCTGCCCCTGGAACCTTCCCTGCCTCCAAGAGAAATCCCTTTCATCCCACCCCCCCTTGGTTCAGGCTGTCCTTTCCTTTGGTCAGTGCAAAGTGGGAGGAGGAGGATTTGCAGCACGTCAGAGAATTCCTGCTGGCAGTGGTGGTTTTATAGGGCTGAGCAGAGCTCAAGTGCTTAATGGCTCAGAGCTGGTGCCACGGGGGGGACTTTGTGAGGAGCAGGAGGGGTCCTGGTGCTGGGTGACCCGGTGGGGGTGGGCAGGAGGAGCAGAGATGTGGGGAGAGGGATGGGTGAAGGCAAGGACAGGGCTTGCAGGGCGTGTGGCAGGGAGGTTCATTCTGATCATGCTGCACATCTAGCTCCTGATTGCTGGCTGGTTGGGTTTCCTCCCCAACCCCCTCACTTTGCAAATGTCCTAAGGAGCAGGTCCAAAGGAGGCAACTGGGCTGGGGAAGGGACTGGAGCACAGATCCTCTGAGGAGAGGCTGAGGGAGCTGGGGGTGTTGAGGCTGGAGAAGAGGAGGCTCAGGGGAGACCTCATCACTCTCTCCAACTCCCTGAAAGGAGGTTGGAGCCAGGGGGGGGTTGGGCTCTTTTCCCAGGCAACTCTCAGCAAGACAAGAGGGCACAAGAGGTCTCAAGTTGTGCCAGGGGAGGTTTAGGTTGGACATGAGAAAGAATTTCTTTCTGGAGAGGGTGCTCAGCCATTGGAATGGGCTGCCCAGGGAAGGGGTGGATTCTCCATCCCTGGAGCTATTTCAAAAGAGCCTGGATGTGGCACTCAGTGCCATGGGCTGGGAACCACGGGGGGAGTGGAGCAAGGGTTGGACTTGATGAGCTCTGAGCTCCCTTCCAACCCAGCCCATTCTTGGATTCTAGGATTCTAAGGATGGGCTGGGGGTGGGGGGGCAGTTGGTGGAAGGATCTTTGGAGGAGGGATCTGGGTAGGATGGCAGCCTGGGAGGGAAGGTCAGGTTGGTTGATCTGGGCAAAGGGACAGCAGTAGGATAGAAGCTCTGCTCAGGCAGTGTGAAAATGATGGAACAGGGACAAGGAGCAGGGTGCTGGTGGCAGTGTGCCAGCAGTGGTACCTGGTGTGATGCTGGCCCCACAGCAGAGTGAAACATGGCAGGAATAGGGTCATGAAGGAAGAGATCCCAGTACTCCTGTTGGGACATTGCTAGAGGGAAGCCAAGCTTCTGGCTGCAAGAGCACCCGGGGTGAATCAGGGAAGGAATCTGGATGATTAAGCAGCAGCTGAGTGCCAGAAGTGAAGAACTGTCAAGGATAATATCAGGAGTGGATGTGTGGAGGACAGTGGGTTTATTTGCCACGACAGAAAAGGATTTGAAAGGGAATACAAGAAGCTCAGTACTGAGTGTGAATTGGCAGCAAGAGGGCTTGGGAAGGGTGCCAGGAAAGTGTCACAGATACAAGGCTGGAGTGAGGAATAGGAGCACAGAGACAGCTTCAGGAGTCAGGAATGGGCAGGAAAGGCAAGGGGCAAGGGCAGCAGGATGGGAGCTGGGGAGAAAACCACCAAAAAAACCCCCAACCCCCTGGGAGACGAGTGCAGAAAGGTTCAGGGGTTTGTTCTTTATCTGTAAGGCATTCAGAGGTCTGGGCTCAACATATCTAAAAGATCCCCTAATGCTGTGGGACCAGGATGGTGGTGGCACCTCTGAGAGCTCCTCAGGCAAAAGAGAACTTTTAGCACCAGGGTGAGGTTCAGCTGTGCAGGACTCAGCACTTTCCCAGGGGCGTGCTAGGAAACTCCCACGGGAACTCAGAAACCTCATAAATCTTTTTCCCTTCCCCCACACACACCCACCAGCTGAGCGATCTGCTTTTTCCTAATTTAAACACACAGATCTGTAGGGAGGAAAACGTTTATACTGATGGCTTGGAGAAAAAAAACCAAACAACAACAGAACCAAAAAACAAACAAACCTGAAAATCCTGCCAAAACAGAAACTGCCCCCAAAGGCCTCCCCATTGGGAGAGGGTGAGAAGGGGTGAGACAAGACAGATGTTATTGACAGCCCTAGAGAGCTACTGCAAGGAGTACCAGGCAGAGAACTGTGGAGTCAGGGTGGAACAAAAGGGAGAAAAGCAAAGCAGGGAGCCTGGCTCTGCAGCCCAAGGAGGATGGGGAGGCTGCTGTGAATCCTGGAGGCAGGGTCAGGATCCTCATCAGGGAAAAATGATCCATCTGCCTCCCAGCCTGCAGGGAGGGGAATGGGATCATCCATGTGAATAAGGAATACTGAGGCTTGCAAGCTCTGAGATTGTCTTATATCCACTGCCAGAAGAGTTCTGAAGGTTTTCTGGGGCTCCACTCCATCTCCTGATGCTAAGGGGAGCCGTTTAAAATATTAAATAACAGCATATAAAGCTTTGAAGCAGCCCAGGCTGCTCCTTCCTCCACTTCTCATTATTACTTCATGATTTGCAATTGCAATGTAATGTCCTGGCACATCCTGATAGGAAAATGCAAATGTTGCATTTCCATGGCATGCCCTGACAATTTATATTTCTCTCTCAGAAAGAGATAACATCGTGTGGATGTTGCTACAACCTCCTTGTTTAAACTGCAGCCACAGCCTTGTACCTTGCTGCCTGGAAACTGAGCTGAAAAGAAGAACAGGATTTTTTTGCTTTCACTGCTTTAGAACCCATTTCCCCTCAGTTAAATCCGACAACTTCAAAAGGCCAAGACCCCATCCATAATGGGTGGGGGCTTCTAGTTTCGTTACCCGAAAAACGGGTAACTATTTATTTTTTTTTAAGTGCAAAAAAATTGTTATTTCTGGGATCTGGGGTAAGATGATGGCCAAGGGAGTGGATTCTGCTCCCTTTGTCCCTGAAGCAAGGGAGGGCTCAGCAGCTGAGCTGTGGGGCCCCGAGGTGCCCCCCAGCACCTTCTGGGGATGCTGGCAGCTCCTGAGAGCTCCTGGGGTTAAAGGGACTGTGGGAGGTGTCCCCATCACCCTGCAGGCTGGGTGACAGGAGGCCTGGAATAGAAAGCAGCAGAAGGGGTTGCTCCTGGAGCAGGTCAGGAGAGCGTGGTGACCTGCTCAGCATTCCCTCCCCCCTCCCTCCTTCCTGGGGCTTGGCTGTCAGCAAGTTGTGATCTGCACGATCTGTTTGCTGCTCGGTTATCCCAAACCCTTTCAGAAGGGAAGCCTGAGACAAAACACTTGCTTTTAAAACGTTTCCTCACCCTTTGCTTGGAAAATAAACTCCTGGAGGCTGTGGGAGAGCTGTCAGCAGGAAGCCCAGGACTGGAACCAGCACGGTGTGCTGAGGGACAGACCCAAACCAGTGGCCCTGGTCCTGCCCCCCAGCACCAGCTGGGCTGGGGCTGCCCAAGCCCTTCACCAGGCTCCAGGAATGGTCCAGAACCTCGGTTCTGCTGGTACCAGCGCTGCTTCACCCCTAGGTAAGGCTCCTGGGGGTGGTTTAGCAGAGCTTAAGGGCTTGGACTGGGTGGCCTTGAGAGGTCCCTTCCAGCTCCCAGTATTCTCGGATACTCCCAGTATCCTATGGTGTAGGATCTGGGTGCCTGGCAGGGAGGCTGAACCCAGCCCATCCTGCTCACCAGGACCCACCAGGGGAAGAGCAGGTTGGGAAAGGGCATTTCCCTGTCACCAGGAGTCACCAGGAGAACAGGTATATTCCTGTATATATCTATATTTCCTTCCTGCTCACACAGCCTGTCACTGGCAGCCCTGCACCCACCTCTGCTGCAGTGCAGCCCCAGGGCTGTGCAGCTTGCCAGAGCTTTTCCTGGAATTCCTGAGGGGATGCAGCTTTGCTGGGAGACCCCTGGGGTTGCAGCCACTGTGAGGGCAGACTGGGAAGCTGCCTGGATGTGCCGGGTCGGGTGGAATTGCTCCACCAGGAGCCCAGAACAGCAAGACACAACCTGCATCCCGCTGCTACAGCTGCAAGACCAAACCTTGCTGGGAAGCCAGGCTTGACCTGGGGTTCCAGCAGGGTGACCGAGAGGGTGCTGCCAGCCTTTCATGGCCTCTCTGAAAGTGCAGCAAGTCCTGGCTGCAGCCCAAGGGCTTTCACATTTCCTTCAGCACCCTCCACACCCACCTCCCACCACACCGGGGACATCTGCAGGGCACAACTCACCCTTTCCTCCCAGCCCCGTGAAAAAAATAAAAGCAGAATGTACTCCCGAGTGCTTTAGCAACCCTCCCCTTCACTGCAGGGGCAATTTCCTAGCAAAAGGGCTTTTTTTCAGCTGGTGTTGTGATGGTGCAAAGCAGGCGAGGCCCCAGGTGCAGGAGGCTCCGAGCACGGGGCTGTCACAGGGCATCAGTCACATCCCCTGCACCCCACAGCCCCCTCCCAGCCAGTGTCCCTCTGCCCTGCAGAGCACACAAAACCCACACAGCACCACAAGCTTCCTGACCTTCACCTGCTGCCCCTTCTCTGCAGAAGGGAGAGGAAAGGCTTTGTTAGGGTTGGGAGAGCCTCCTCCAGCTCCAACCCACCCTTGGGAAGGTCCCTTCCCCCTTCCCTCCTCAGCAGGGTTTGAGGTGCCAGGGGCTGGGATCCCCTGCCCAGGACACCCTGTGTCCCCCCAGCCTTGCTCTCCTCCTCCTCCTCACTCCTCCAGGGAGCCCAGCAGCAGAACCAGGAGCTGAGGATCCCGGGATCCCACTCAGACACCACCCAGGGGCTCTGGGAGCCCTGCAGGACCTGGGACTGGTGCTGAGCAGAGCAGAGCTGGGCACTCCCACGCTGCTGTTTGCTCTTTGGGCAATACCCCTTCGAGCACACTTTACAATAGATAGGGTTGGTAGATACTCCACGTTGTATCTTACAACAAGGAGGCAGCCACAGGGATGGAGGAGCAGCACAGGGACACAGCTCCCATTCCTCACCCTGAGATTAAAGCACGTGAAATATTACTGGTAGAGCTGTCACACCCAGGGGCCCCACCAGGACTCAGGTCCCTGGGGCTCTGAAAGCTCCTGCTAAGAGGCAGTCCCTGCCCCAGAGGAGCAGAGCCCCAGCTCAGGCTGGGGGTTTGTTTGCCTGAGCCCCCCTGCCATGCCTGGACCACAGGAAGAGCAGGGGGGGTTCCCAGTGGTGCCAAAGGGGGAGGTTTGGGTTTAATGCTGAGTTCTGGCTCCTGGCTGCTT
Organism: Heliangelus exortis; assembly: GCF_036169615.1. Lineage (NCBI taxonomy): Eukaryota > Metazoa > Chordata > Aves > Apodiformes > Trochilidae > Heliangelus > Heliangelus exortis. The sequence goes on from NC_092430.1 coordinate 25,205,008, forward strand.
CACAGATGGGGAGACAGCAACCTGAGCTCTGCAAGGGGACCCATTCCTGGGCTGGGCTGGATGGGAGCTGGGGAAACAACAGGGATGCTCTTCCCATGGAACCACCTTTTGCCCCCTGAAAAAAAAAAAGAAAAAAAAAAGAGAATTTCTGGTAGGTAGAAGCACAGTCCTTGGCCATGGGAGATCCCCATCCAATTCCTGTTCCTCAGACCTGCTGGGCAAGTGACTCTGCTCCTTCCCTCTGCAGCTCAGCTCTGCTCCTGCTGCTCCCCCCAGGGAGGGGGGATTTGGGATTTGCTGGGGGGGGGTTTGGGTCCCCCCCAGCCAGGAGAGGCCTCAGAAGGGGGGCAGGAAGCAGAACCAGAGGCTGGAAGTGACTAAATCGGGGGGAGAGCAGCAGCCTGGGACTGACTGCAGAGGAAATCCTGGAAGGGATGTGCAGGGCTGGCATTTGGAGCTCAGGGCAGTGAGTTGTCCCCTCTGGGAGCACAGCCTGGCCAGCAAATCAGGTCTGGCACTCAGCAGGGCAGGGAGGTGTGCGAGGTGCCCCTGACCACCATCCTGCCCACACCAGGAGGGTTTTTGGACAGCTTTTCCAGCTCCAGCACAGCAAACCCAGCAAGGCTGAGCTCAGCTTTTCCTCCAGCTGGATTTGTGGCTCAGGGAATGCCAAGGGAAGATCCTAACTCAATGCCCAGGGTGTAGCTGGAAGGCAGAGAGCCAGAGACTGCACATCCCTGTGGGCTGAGCACTCGGGGTAAACCAGGATGATTCCTCCTGCTCCTCCCTGCTGCCCCTTTCCATCACCTGCAGCTCCTCAGCCCTGGGATGCTGCAGCAGAACGAGTGAGGAAAGCTCCAACATCTCTGCAGCTCCTGGGCCTCCATCAGCCCCAGGGCTCTGCTTGGCAGGTAACTGGAACCAGCAGCACACGGGGCTCCTGCCCCCACTCTGCTTTAACTCAGAGCTGAGCCCAGAGCTCCCGGCACCTCTGCCCAGCTCTGCCCAGCTGAGCTGATCCCTCTGAGCTGAGTCCTCTCAGCCCCTGCCTGCCCCAGCTGCATCTTGGGGATGCTCCAGAGAAGAGCCAGGAGGATGCTCAGAGGGCTGGAGCACCTGGCATGTGAGGAAAGGCTGAGAAACCTGGGTTTGTCCTGCCTGGAGAAGAAAAGGCTCAGGGGAGACCTTCTGACCATGTTCCTGTATTTATAGGGGGCTATGGAGCAGATGGAGACTCCCTATGGACAAGGGGAATGGGCACAAGGTGCTCCTGAGGAGACTCCCATGGGACACAAGAGGAAAAAATTTCCCCATGAGGACCCTGGGATGGTTTCCCAGGGGAAAGGGTGGATTCCCCCACTCTGGAAAGTTTGAAGTCCCAGCTGGGGGTGCTGAGACAACTCAGATCAACAATAATATGAGAAGGGCTGGAGCAGATGGGCCTTGAGCTCCCTTCCCACCTGAGGTTCTGGGATTCTGAGGCATCCTGAGGGAAGTGCCAGAGCCCTCCTGGGTGGGAGCCAGGCAGAGCAGTGCTGGATGCCACGTGTGCCAGTCCCTGAATGTCAAAGGGCCTGGGGCTGCCAGGTTTGTTTATTTTCGGGGTGGCAGTGCCCAAGGTGTGGGCATTGCCTTTCACAGCTCTTAAAAATAGAAGGTAAGAAAGTTGCCTCACCTCATCCCTGCCACGTAGCCCTTCCTGGCTGGAGGAGGGGAACAGGCAGAGCAGCAACAGGACATAGAATGGGCTGGGTTGGAAGGAAGCTCAGAGCTCATCAAGTCCAACCCTTGCTCCACTCCCCCCGTGGTTCCCAGCCCATGGCACTGAGTGCCACATCCAGGCTCTTTTGAAATAGCTCCAGGGATGGAGAATCCACCCCTTCCCTGGGCAGCCCATTCCAATGCCTGATCACCCTCTCCAGAAAGAAATTCTTTCTCATGGCCAACCTAAACCTCCCCTGGCACAACTTGAGCCCTCTTGTGCCCTCTTGTCTTGCTGAGAGTTGCCTGGGAAAAGAGCCCAACCCCCCCCTGGCTCCAACCTCCTTTCAGGGAGTTGGAGAGAGTGATGAGGTCTCCCCTGAGCCTCCTCTTCTCCAGCCTCAACACCCCCAGCTCCCTCAGCCTCTCCTCATAGGATCTGTGCTCCAGTCCCTTCCCCAGCCCAGTTGCCTCCTTTGGACCTGCTCCAGCACCTCAATCTCCTTCCTGAGCTGAGGGGCCCAGAACTGGACACAGGACTCAAGCTGTGGCCTCCCCAGGGCTGAGCACAGGGGCAGAATCCCTTCCCTGGACCTGCTGGCCACGCTGTTCGTGAGCCAGCCCAGGATGCCATTGGCCTTCTTGGCCACCTGGGCACACTGCTGGCTCCTCTTCAGCTTCCTGGCAATCCAGACTCCAAGGGGTTTGCCTTGGACATGGGGGGTTTGGGAAGCAGCTCTGGAGAGGAGCAGCATGACAAGGTATTACCCAGAGCATCCTTCCCTGACCCAGATTCCCCCTCCCCACAGCACAGAGGGGCAGAGCTGGGAGAGCAGCCAGACCTCAGCCTTCAGGTGGTTTCACCCTGCTTGCTCACAGCCTCCTTGCCTTGTGACCACAGGATGGGGGGGGCTGGAAGGGACCTCAAAAAATCATTTTGGGCAGGAAGAGAGAACCCTGAGGAGATGCTAAAGGCACCACTAAACACACAAGAGCCATCCTTTCGTGTTTTAAGGGATTAAACCCCTGTGGAACAACCCTTCTGCCACTGCTTCTTGGTAGGGATCACAAAATACTCCCTTCCCTGTCTTTTTTTTTTTGTTTTTCCCCCCAATCTGGTGTTTCCCAGCTGCGTGCAGGCATCCTCAGTGAATCAGAGGCAACCCCAGCCCTTGCCTCCTGTCCTGTTCCATGGCATAAATCAGGAGCCAGGAAACCCCCAGGGCTGATCTGGAGTGTCAGGGCTGCAAGGGGGGGTTAAAACAAATGCAGATTTCTGAAAGAGGGCCCATTTTTTGGCACCAGAGGTGGATTTCCTGGCTGGGTGCTAATGCCAAAGTGCAGATTCTAGGTTAGCAAAGGGAAATCCCAGCAATTCATGGCACAGCATTAAAACACAGGAGTCTAAAATTAGCATGAAAGGCTTGGACTGGAAAAAACAAACAAACAAAAAAACAAACACAAAAAAACCCAAACAACAATAAAAATTGAAAGGAAAACCTCAGCTTTTTTTTGTTTGCTTGCTTGCTTTTTTGAAAGCAGGAATCTCCCCCTTCTCCAGCTCTGCTTCCTCCAGAGGTGCAGCTGGAGGTGAGGGGGTGCCCAGGGTGAGGAGTCTGGGGAAAAACCGTGGCAGTTTAGGGATGTGAAACCCAGGCTGCTTGGCCTCCAGATTCCAGCTTTTTATTGAGGTGGCTCTGTGGGGGGCACCCAGCTCCTCACACAGAAACATCCCAGAGGGCAAACGGTGAATTTAGGATTGAGAAAATATTCCACAGAGATATTTTTGAAGATGACGAGGAGGAGGGAAGGAGGAGGCAGGAAAGAGGAGGGAAGGAAAGAGGAGGGAAGGAAAGAGGAGGGAAGGAAAGAGGAGGGAAGGAAAGAGGAGGGAAGGAAAGAGGAGGGAAGGAAAGAGGAGGGAAGGAAAGAGGAGGGAAGGAAAGAGGAGGGAAGGAAAGAGGAGGGAAGGAAAGAGGAGGGAAGGAAAGAGGAGGGAAGGAAAGAGGAGGGAAGGAAAGAGGAGGGAAGGAAAGAGGAGGGAAGGAAAGAGGAGGGAAGGAAAGAGGAGGGAAGGAAAGAGGAGGGAAGGAAAGAGGAGGGAAGGAAAGAGGAGGGAAGGAAAGAGGAGGGAAGGAAAGAGGAGGGAAGGAAAGAGGAGGGAAGGAAAGAGGAGGGAAGGAAAGAGGAGGGAAGGAAAGAGGAAAGAGCTATCTAGATAGTCCTGAGACTTCCTAAACCTTAAAGAATTCCCAGTCTCTGTGTGCTCATTTCTTTTAATTTTCCCTGGGATCCTGACACTATCCCACCTTGGCACCCACTGGATTCACACCCTGGCTGTCTGACCAGCAAATAATTTGGTTTGTTCTGCTCCAGCCCCTCATCCCAGGGGGCTTTATGGTGAGAAAGGGATGAGAAACAGCTCCGGGGCTGGACCTGCCTTCCTCTTCCAGTTACATCCCCTCAAATCCATGGGAAGAAGGAGGAGAAACAGGAGAATCCTCCCCTGTGCAGGGCCCTCCAAATACCTCTGGGACAGCACAGATGAAAACACATCTGATGCTGTCCCCCCATAGTGTGGGAACAACCAAGCATCCCCAGGCCAGGGAAATGATGTCAGGGGCTGCAGGATTCTCCCAGTTGCCTTAAATACCCCCTGAATTAACAAGCTGAGGTTTTCTGGGGGCCAGGGGATGGCTGGGACAGGCAGCACTGTCCCAGGAGATGAGCAACCCTTGGAGCATCCTTGTCCCAGGGAGATCCTTTGGGCATTCTGCTCTGCACGAGGCCTCTTTGCAATGTGCCCCCCTCTTTGGCACCTTGGGAAAGCAAAGTTAATGAGAATTTCTAGTGGTTTTCCCTTGGAAAGGGAGTTTCTCAGGGAATTACACTGTCTGAGTGGAAGAGGTCAGGAGCAGGCAGTGGGATATTTATTCAGCTGGCTGATCAGGTTGCTGTCGTGTAGCTTTTCCAGAGGTCCCACCAAGTCATTCTCAGACCTGACTCATTACAGCTCATTAAGTAAGCACTTGGGCCTGGCAGGATCCAGGGTTGCTTTGCCATAATTTTTTAGCATCCATAAAAATTTAGCAACTCGGAATGAAACCCCCACTCACAGAGCTAATGAGCCCCCCCCAGGCCTGGTCTCAGGGTGTACACACAGCTCCCATTAATGTTAATTGGCCTTACAGAGGCCCAGCAGAGGGAAAATGCACCCTAGAAGGCAGAGGAAAGCTCTGGTTATTTGTCAGCCAGGTAATGATCCCTGCCCTGCACCTGGGCATTTATTTAGCACCAGAGCTGGAGCTATTTTGGCTTCACCTCCCCCTCAAAAGCCAGGAGCTGCATTGCAGACCAGAAGACTGCCAAAGAAATTCAGTCCCATTATGGCTGTGCCACAGCAGCAAATGATTTAACACACAAAAGAAATATAAATAAATAGCCCCCAGCAGCCCCCCCTGCAGCAGGGGAGTGCTCAGCACCTGCTGGATTTGCAGCATGGATTTAAATACAGCCCTGCCCCAGACCTGCACAACCAATTAAAAATAAATAAATAAATGGATAAATCAGGAAAAAAACTATGATATGCTGGATACAAGATGCTGGGAGCCCCCTGGCACCCATTGCTCTGCCTGCAGGCTGAGAGAGGAGGGAGATGCAGAGCTGTCAGGAAGGTTTCTCCTGGATGTGGCACTTTCCCCCTCTGTCCCTGTCCCCTCCTGCCCCCAGCACAGCTCAGCTGGGCAATCTGCTGCTGCTGCTGCCCTCCTCATCCTCCCCAGCACCCCCGTGCTGAGCAAAGAGCATCCCCCTGCCTGCCCCAGCACTGCTGCCCTCAGCAGGGTGAGCACACAGCCCCAGGATGGGTTGGGATGGAAGGGACCTTAAATCTCCCCCAGTGCCCCCCCTGCCATGCCCAGGGACACCTCCCCCAGCCCAGGGGGCTCCAAGCCCCATCCAACCTTCAACACTGCCAGGGATGGGGCAGCCACAGCTTCTCTGGGAAACCCAGGGGCTCAGCACCCTCCCCCCAAAGGGTTTCATCCTAAGATCTCATCTCAGTCTCTCCTCTTCCAGTTTAAACCCATCCCCCTCATCCCATCCCTCCAGGCCCTTGTCCAAAGTCCCTCCCCAGCAGATTCCCCATCCCAGATTCTCCCTCCAGCAGATCCTGCCCATCCCATGGGTGGCTCAGGGATGTGCCACCCCCTCAGGGGACAGGAGATCCCAGGGGAAAAGCAGCTTCTGGACACAGAGCCAGGTACCTGGGGCTCACCAAACCCAACATCAGCCCCTCACCTCCAGGCACCCTTCCCCCCCAGCTCCCTGGGTGCTGCCACAGGACCTGGCAGAGCTGCTGCCCCCAGCCTGCACGCTCCAGAAAGCCACCCAAGCTGCCCAAGCATCACTCTGGGACAGAACAAGACCTCCCCAAGGCTTCTAAAGGTTTCACAACCCCTGCCAGGAAACCAAACCTCCTCCTGCAAGAGGAAGAAATCTCCTCCTCCTCCTCCTCCTCCCAGCTGAGCAGCCCGGGGAGGTGAAGCAGAGTTCATCCCATGCCTCACTGCACCTTGGGCTGTCTCAGCATTTTCAGGCTTCAGCTGGAGATCTGAGGTGATGAAAACCCAGCAGCAAAGCTCTGGTAGGGGCAGGAGGTCAACTGATGCTAGGAAGCAGCCAGCAAGCTGGGCCAGGCCCAGGTTGTGCTTTTAGTGCAATATTCCTCAGGTGCCTGGCATGCTGCTGGCAGGAACTGCTCCTTGGCAAGCAGTCTGGTGGCCTCCAGGCCGTGGTAAAACAATGGAGACTCCTCTGAACACTCCTGCAGCTTTTCTGAGAGCTGCTTCAGGTGCTGAATGCTCTGGGAAAGGTGGAGGCAGGAGGGGGAAGCACCTGAAAGGGCCCCATCAGCAGGAGAGCTCTGACCTCAGCAGATCCCAGCTGGAGATTGTCTGGAGGAGGTGTCAGCCCCAGCCCCACATCCCAGGGAAAATTCCAGGCGTTCTGCAAACCTGGACTTCATGGGAAATGAGCAGGAATCTGAGGCCGTGCTGGTGTTTACTGCAGAGCTTCCCGAGCCTGTCCTTGTGCAGCCTGGACTTGTGCACACCAGGACTGCTGGGGGGGAGTTTGCACCCAAACCTCTCCTGGTGGGCAGCTGGGGGAAGGAATTCCTGCACAAAACGTGGTGGCTCAGGACTTTTCTGAAGGAGATCCTGGCTCCCACACATCTGCACATGGTTTGTCCTGGCACGCAGCACAATAAAAGCCTGCAGGCCTGAAACATCATTGCACGGGGACATCAGGCTTTTTTATCTTTACTTTTTTCTCCCCTGAAGGGAAGGACATCAAATGCCTCCCAGTCCTCAGCATCAGCCAGCCCTAGCCAGGGACTGGAGTCACAGGTGGCTCTGCCAGCACTTGGGGCTGAGTTCTGCTACAAACTGAGCATCCAGGAGGGCAGGACAGGCCCCTGATGAGGACACTGGTTTAGAAATGATAGAATGGTTTGGCTTGGAAGGGACCTTAAAGCTCATCCAATTCCAAGCCCCCTGCATGGGCAGGGACACCTCCCCCAGCCCAGGCTGCTCCAAGCCCCATCCAACCTTCTGAAATGGAGTTTGATCTCTCACACTGGCCAAAAATTACATAAAGTTCATGTAAGAAGATATTGACACTCTTCTGGACCTCTGTTTTCCACCTTCCAGAGCAGACTTGCTGCACCTTGGGGTTTGAGGGGGTTGTGGTTGGAGATCTGCTGCATGTACCCCAGGCAGAAACAGCTGAAGAGATGCACAGAGCAAACCCCCAGTGTGAAAAAAAGGAATGCACGATGGACAAACCAAACAGGAGCTGGGGCAGAAGAGGCTGGGAGCAAAGGGCTGCTCTGCTCTGCCCTGGGAGGGCTGGGTGCTGGATCAGCCCCAGCACTGCTGCAAGGGGTAAACAGGACCCAGCCCTTTCCTGCACCCATTTCCCCTGCTAGAGCAAAACCAAAACCAAAGCACCTGCAGCAACACCACAGAACTCTCTGGACTTGTGCAGTGCCCCTGCCCTGAGCCTTTTGTGCTGAGCAGGGAGGAATAAACTGAATAAACTGAACCAAACCTGCTCACCCTGAGCCAGGCGTTTGGTTCTGCTCCCAGCAGGGATGCTGCTGGTTCCCAGGAGGTTTTTTTGCAGAACAAAACCAAAACCACTGACAAACCACCCAGTGTTTCTCTGAAAAGTCATTTCCAGTTTCACTCCATGGAAAAAACATCAGCAGAAGCCACTGCAACCCTTTCCATTTCCCCTTGCAGCCTTCCAGAGAAGGCAGGGACAGGGAAGTCCCAGGGGCTGTGCCTGGGGTGTGTTTCTGGGGGGCTTGAGATGCACCCCAGCACCTCCCACTGGAGACGTGGAGGGGAGGATGCCCACGGGGGGCTGGGGAAGCAGCAGAAGAAATGTGTGGCTGCTCTTGGAAAAATTCCAGCCTCAACTTTTATCCCTCTGTGTGGGTTCAGAGGATCAGTGAGGGGTGAGAGGGAAATGATGATAAACCCAGAGGCACCCAAACTTTGGTCTGTCTGCCTTTAGCCAGAGGAGCAAGGAGGATCCTGCTGGGAGCAGCCTGGCAGCATGACAGCCCATCCCATCCCATCCCATCCCATCCCATCCCATCCCATCCCATCCCATCCCATCCCATCCCATCCCACATGGAGCCTTGCTGCTGGCAGGAAGGGGAGCAGCCAGACCCCCAAAGCCAACCCCAGCTCTGCTGGGTGCTTCCCCAAACACAAAGCTGTGCCCCCAGCTCCTGCCCCAGGGTGTTCTGCAGGGCAGTGAGGAGGGGACAGGGAGCATCTCCCCCTCCATTCTCCTGGGAAGGGATCTACAGGCAGCTCCTGCAGGTTTCTCAGAGCTCTGGGAACACAGCAGAGCCCAGAAGGCCCCTCCTGGCACACAGCATCATCACTGCCACCCCCACACCACCCGCAGCACCTGTCCTCACCTGCCATTTCCATCCTGACACAGCCAGATCTTTATCACCAGTACCCAATTTCACCCGCTCTGACCCTCCAGTTCATGCCAAGTGGCACCCCCAGAGCAGGGCAGGATGACACCAGGACCTGCTGGTGCCAGGCAAAGCCCCCAGCCCCTGGGGGGGGGACACAGGACATGGGCAGGGACCAAGTTCAACAACAACAACCACCACCAGTCACACAAAATTGTGACCATTCCCTCCCTGCACCCAGCCAGGATCCCAACCCAACCTCCAGGGGAAGGGGAAATGGGGTCCTGAGCCCTCCCTGCAGGACCACGCCAAGTGCTGAGGAGCTGCTCCCATGGTTTGTACACTCAGAAGGGGTTGGCAGGGAAACCGTGTAAATATTGTCAGGGTGTTGGCACCACCGAGCCCTGCAGCCCTTCCAAGGTGCTCAGGAAGAAAGTCTGGAGAGGGGAAGGGTCAGGAGAACCACCCCAGAACAGCACCGGGCTGGGGGAACAGCCCTCAGGCACAGGAAACAGCTCCATGGCAACCAACAGGGAAGAAATACAACCAAAGGAATACAACCAAAGGAATACAACCAAAGGAATACAACCAAAGAGCTTCCCCCTGGCCAGCCTGAGAGGAGAGGGACCAGCCCACACCCAGCCCCAGGCTCTGCAGCCCCCCACATTTCTCCTCCCTCAGCCATGCTCCCACCTCCCCCTCACATCAGTCACAAGAACATCATCACCCTCACCCAAATCTTTGTCTCTTCAGCTAAATGGGAAGTCCCATTTCTGAAGTCACATCATAGAACCCTGGCACCAGACACTGTGATGGGGAAGGGACCTTAAAGCCCCCCCAGTGCCACCCCTGCCATGGGCAGGGACCCCTCCCACAGCCCAGGGGGCTCCAAGCCCCATCCAACCTTGGACACTGCCAGGGATGGGGCAGCCACAGCTTCTGGGGTACCCAGGGGCTCAGCACCCTCACCCCAAAAAACATCTTCCTAACATCTCCTCCTCCCTCTGCCCACACTGAGGGAAGCAGCTCTGCACACAAGGACTTCCACCATCCCCCCAGGTCCAAGGCCACCCCCAGCCCAGCCCCAGGAGAGCTGCTGGGGGGCAGGGAGCCTGGGTACCCCCAAAAGGCAGGGCAGAAGGTTTGGGAGGTTTTAACAGGAGACAAACTCAGCTCGACCTCATCACCAGCCCCCTTACCTTTCTGAAGCCATCCCTACAGCCTGGAGCAGCTCCCTCCCCTACCCCCCCAGATTTAATCCCTCCCCTGTGCTGCCCAGAGCCTCAGAAGGGATTTGGGAGCTAACTGGGAGCAGCTGCTTGGATCTTCCCCTTCCTCTCACCTGCAGGAGGTGAGGAGGCAGCTGGCAGGACAGCCCCAAGCAGGGGTGATGGGTGAGCAGGAAATGATTCTCCCCCCTGGCAAAACCCCTCTTAATTAGGTGCCCATCTTCATTAGGTGCAGAGACAAAGGGGAGAGGCAGGAGGTGAACACAAACCTCAGGCTCAGCTGCAGGGCCCTCCCCTCCCCACCCCACTCCTGGAGATCAGGGTGCTGGAGCTTTTCTGCTGAGACACCCAGCACAGGGAGAGGACCCTGGAGAGCACAGAGCCCCTCTGAGCCTGCCTGAACCCAGGGACCAAAGCTCCATCCTGCTGGACCACAACCTGCCTGGGACAAAACCTCCTGAGATTTTGGTGGAGTGAGGCCTGGAGCCAGTCAGGAGAGGATGGCCCAGTGGCCACGGATCAACCAGTTTTAAATCAATTTAATATCAAGCCTCCTAAAGGGCTTTCAACCCCCCCTGGACTCTGTGCTGTACTAACCCCATCCTGAGGCTCCTCAGGGCTGCTTCTGGAGTCAGAGGAGCAGCAGAGTGAGAAGGGGCCTCTAGGCATCTGTTACAATCCGAGTTATTATTTTATATTTTGATTGTGAGGAAAATTCAGAAGGGGCCTCTAGGGATCCTCTAAGTCCATCTGTCCCACTCCAGCAGGAAAATGAAAATGTTGTATTTACTTGTGTGGTCCTGCTTAACAACCCAGCCCAGGAGCAGGGTGTCAGCTTTGTAATTGCTTCCAAAATACAGGAATTAATAACAGGGGCTGGGGGGGATCTCTTATTTAATACACTTGGGGTGAAAATTACCTGGTTCTGGTTATTAAAAATAGCCATTCAGACTGAGACCAGGGCATACACATTTTTTTAGCCCTTCTAAACATGCACAGGACACAACTGGAATTGTATCCGTACCCATTTTTAAACATGAATGTTTACTAACATAAATAAACAGTGTTTTATAACAAAAGGCACAGATTTTCAACTATAAACAATGGAAAAATATTTACAAATTTGCACAGACATAATCAAAGAGCAAGTGCACAATTGGTCAATTCAGATCTTCTTTCCTCTATGCTGAGATTTAGTTCCTTCCAAGCAAGTCAGTTCACCAGCAATGTCCAAATTCTTTTTTATTTTATTCCATTTCCCCCACAAAAGCTGCTAGCAATGCCAGGTAAGCGAGCTCATCCAAACCAAGAATTTAGCAGCACGAGTTTTCAGATGGAGACGGTGTTGCTGAGCTCTTCGTACTGGATAATGAAGTATGGGTAGCTCTGATCATCATTAAAAATGACAAAAATCTGAGGCTCAAAATAATTGTCCACGCAGGAGTCGTAGAGGTCGCTGGTAACGCTGCCGGGGTTGACAGGAGGAGGTCTCCTCATGGTGTGGTTGCCCACTGTGTACCTTCCTGTCAGGACTTTGGCCAGGAACATGTAATGAACTCCTCTGGGTGACCTTTTGGAAAAGTTGTGGGAATAGCTGGCTTTCCTGGCAAAGTAACTGCCCTGGCCAAACATGGTGGCGTGCTTCCCGCAGACCCGCGGGTCGAAGTTGTGTTTGCAGATCCCATCCACCACGTCCTGGGAGGTCCCGTGGAACAAGTGCCTTTCATTCATTATCCTGTCAAGCCCTGACATTTTTTTGGACATGTATTCCTTTTTCCTGGAATAGAGACAAACAAACAAACAAACAAACAAACAAAAAGAAAAAAAAAAAAAAAAGTGGAGGTGAGCATTCGCTGCAGGTCTGTGAGGAAAAGTAGAGCTGTGAGAGGAGACAGGAAAATGTTTCTGTATGGGCAGCAGGGTGGGTCTTCCACTTTCTAGTAGAGTTTTTGTGTGAAATAAGTATTTCTTGAGCTGATGGGAGATGAAGTACTGCTGAAGGTGCTCACTGGACCTATTGGACTCTATGAAGCTTCAGCCCAGCATGCGTGAAACTTCTTATGTCAGGGTAAGAGCTATTTCAGATAAAGCTTTCTTTTCTTCAGAAAACCTGGAGTTTAGGTATTCTGCTTAATGAGCAGTGTCTACTTGGCAGCCCAAATGAAATAAATGTTTTAAGGTATTTTCCCACTCCTGTAACAGAACAGTATTTGCATGGCCTTACCTTTTGTACTTCTCCCAAAGAAACTGATTCTGCACCCGCAGAATTTTCAAAATTTTATATTTGGTCTCTGGCACAGTCTTGTGGAACAGGTTATAAATGGTTCTGTAGCTTTTGTCTTCCTTCAGAACAGGCACTTGGATGAAGTCCTGAGATGGATCCATATTAATCCAGGTTTCAGGATAGAAGTTTGGAGAGGTGAGAGCAGTGGGAGATAAGCCACGTGAGGAAGGCAGCTCAGCAGGCAGGGATGGTGCTGGGGAGCTGCCACCCAAGGTCCTGGTTTGGGGAAGGAGAAAAACATTGTTTTTTAAACACTCACCAGCACCAGAGCTTCAAACCACATTTATTTCCTCACCAGTGCATCTTGAGCAATTGCTGCCCTTTGGTTCTGTTACAATTCACAGCTCTTTAAAGCTGGGGTTTTTTTGAACATGATCAGCCCAGCTATTTCTGCTATTTCAGTGACACCTCCCCCCATGCAAACCTGGGACAAAGCTTTGGATTTCAGGGGTGCTGCTCCACATCAGGAACCTTCCCTGCTCAGTGGTGTTTAAAAGCCTCCTGTGGTCATTATGCACAATCTGGGGAGGGGGGGTTATGAACTACAGACAGCAGAATGCTACCAAGTACAATCAGTTTGGCTCCCAGCTACAACCAACTTCTGCTTTTAACACTTTGCAGAAGAGGAGATGCCATGCTTCCAGTCCCTTATTTTCATTATATTCAGTCTCTTATTTACATTTGCCCAGGCCAGATGTAGATTTGCATTTGCAGTTGCTTTATTTTCCTGGGACAGCCCAGCACCTCCTGCCCTGGGTGGGGAAGTGGGGAAGGAGAGGAGCTGCTGCCCAGAACAGCCCTGGCAAGAAAGCAGCATCAGTACCCAAAAAAAGAAGAGCCACCAGTAAAATCCAGTGAAGGACACCAACTGTGGGGAGGCAAGACTTTGCTCTTCATAAATACTTGCACCTCTGTGGAGTTTTTCACACTCCTGAGGGTGCTAAATTTAGACAGAGTGTGGCATTTGTGGCTTATGCTCACTTGATCATAATCTGGCCAAGTGAGCCTTACTCAACAGAATAATCCTTCCTTAAGAGTTCTCCCTCTTATGTCAGGGAAAATACTCTGAACATGAGAAGCCTGCAGGGTCAGGCTCAGCACACTCCAAGTGCACAGCTCTGCAGCTCCTGCCAGACTCAACCCTGGCTCTGAACCCCACAGGTGACCTTAAATTAAACTTCACCAAATTAAAGTTTAATGCACATTAAAATTCATGACACTTCTTAGGTCAGTGTTCTGCTAACACCTCACTGCCAAGGCATGAGAGGAAAACCTGTTCTGCTTCAGAGGAAAGGGGAAGAGGAGATCCTTTGGGTGTTCACCTTGGTTTGACAGCATCCAAGGCCAAATCCTGCCTCCCTGCATCCAGACTCCTGGATTCCTCTGGCAGGAGTGACAGGCAGGCTCAATTCCCTGCTTGTGAGGTGCCCAGAGCAATCACAGAGCTGCTGCTGCTGGGCCCTCCTCATTAGCCTGCTCTTCCCAGCAGAGCCACCATCATTAGCTGGATAATACAAAATCTGCTGCTATCCCCATCTTACCTACACAAATGCCTTCCAGAATATTTCATGCCAATGACACATGAGCCTGAAAAAAGCCTGGGAGATTTTTTTTTGTGTGACCCAGAAATAATTTAACGTCATTTTTGGATTTGCAGGTTGAGCTTCTCAGGTCTAGGAAAAAAACTGTGTGTGTGGAGAAAGTCTATTTTTTAACTGATGTACTTGATTTGGAGCAGAGAGAGAGAGCAAGCTGTAAGAGCACCCACCCTGCAGAGCAGATATGCTCTTTCAAGAAGTGTTCACATGGCATTCACCTGCTGCTCAAAGCTAAAAAGAGACTTCACTTGATTTGCATGGATTTGACTCAACTCAAACTTCTCCTCTCTGTTCATTAATAGTTTAACAGAAACCCAGAAGATGGATTTTTCAGAGCAGGATGATTAAAATAGTAGTCTGCAATATTACAGTCTGCATTTATTTTATTTTTTTTTTTCTTCCTAAAGGCAACAGCTAAAAAAATACTATTGCAGAACCTCATTTGGTCACACTTGGACTGGAAGCCCAAGCATAAACTAACAGTAAATAAAGTATTAAGGAGTAAGATATAAAACACTTCAGAAATACTGCAATCTTTTGGTGTGCTTTGCTCACTGCTTCTGAGCAGTGTAAGTCATTTGTTAGCATTTATTACACATGGGAAGCCAGCAGGAAGTCAGCATTAGTTAACCACTATCACCATCTTCCCACAGTTTCTACTCAATAATTCTTTCCCAATTTTATAACAATTTTACAGGTAGGTGTGAAGGGAAGGAAATAAAAAAAGTCTCAGGTAGCACTGTGTGACCACCATAAATACTGCCTTCTTAAAGAGAGCACCCAGAAATATTTGAAGTACTCTTTTTGTTCCCTGCTAAGAATTTGTAGATTTTTAAGCAAGCATTTCAAGGGCTTTAGATAAAGAAAATAAGAATGATGTTTGTTTCAGAACAACAAACAGTTTACAGATTTGGTAGCTGGCATGAATAGTTACAGTCAAGCCCTCTTGAGTGTAGACCCCTCAAGGGTCCATTCAATTGCTTAATTTTAGCCTATCTCAAAATCATAGATTTAAACTGCAGTAAAACAGTCACTGGCAGCAAAACACCAGAATACCCAAAATCTTTATTTTTAGTACGACAAGAACCAAAATTGCTGTAACCAGAGAAGTCCACACTTGGTCATTTTACCCACATCCTCCCACTCTCTCTTTAAAAACTTTGGGGCTTCCTTCCTGTAAAACCATATCTAAATATGTTTCCAGGTGTTTTGAGGCTGTGCCCAAACCCAGGTTCCCCTGGCAGAGAGCTGTGGTAGCTAACCCAGCCCCCCCAGCTGTCAGGCAGGCTGAAGACTCCCACCCTCTCCTCACAGAACAGGGTGTTCCTCACTACTTAATTCTGACAACAAGATTTCCAGCTGTGCTGGTGAAATCACAGAAATGGCATTTTTATGGGTTGTAATCAAAAAATGACTACAGAGCAACACTTTGCTCACTCTGCCTTTGATGGGCAAGCGTGCTCCTCTCCCTCCCCAGTTGAGATGACAATAAAAGCAGGCTCTAACTGTGGTTGGAAATGATAATGTGGCTTTTCACACTCATTTTTATGGGACCTGGAGGTGACAGGCTGGCAGCCAGCACAGCTGGTGAGGTGCTGAAGGCAGGACAACATCTTGGCAAACTCCAAGTACATCTGTGCTTCTGATGTTCCGAGACCCACGAGGTACATGATAACCTTTAAGTAACAAGCAGAGCCCTGCAGTAAGGAGTTCCTCAAGATAAACATTATCTTGAGAAATAACAAGCAAGAGCTGCCAAAATGACTCAGATTTTTCAGTTATTTTTGTTATTTCTCCTGGTTTTCCTGCCCAGCGCTGCCCGTTTCCTTGCCACGTTTTAAGGAGCAGTTCTCAGAGGCAGAGGACAAATGCAACCTGTGCTTTTTCCTGGGATACCTACTGCAAAAAGGGCATCAGCACCACGCAGGAACGCAGGAGGGGCCTCCTCTTGATCTCTCTCCTGAAGCAGGAGTTTTGCTGGAAGCCATCCTTGATGTTCAGGATATACTGATTGTGCCAGGTAACGAACCGGACCTCCTTCAGCCCCCGGCAGCTGGCTTCTTCTATCAGCCTCACAACAGGCTGTTCCAAGGAAACAAACACAGAGGTGAGAAATTACATGGTCAAAAAGGGGTTTTTTTTTGCCAGAGACATTAATGAATCCCTCTCTGAATTCCCTCCCTCTCCCCTGCTCTGAGGCACAAGTACACTCAGACCACTAAGAAACATCCCCACCAAGGCTCTTGTATGGAATTGGTGCTGGTGCCTTCAGATTGTTCCATATCAGATGTTATTCCTAAGATCCAACCTAAAACTCCCCTGCCACAAATTATCTACTTTTTTCTCTTTGCTCTCTGAATGTGCAAAGCAGAACTCTGCTACAGACCAATCTTTATCAATATAACCTCATAATTTTGCTTTCTCTTCTGCACTAGAGGAACCCAGTTCTTCTTGCTTCTCCCCGTGGCTCAAACACCCTCAACTTCTTGTTATTTGTGGTGCTTCCTTCCTACCCAGTCCCTGCATATTTATTTTCTTTCACTTGCAAAGCTCCAAACTGTACTCAGTGCTGTGCCTCAAGCTTCCAGCCAGGCTCAGAAAGTCAGTGTGACTTTAGAGGCACAAAAGAGATGAACGTGACCTGGCTCACACTGGTGGGGGGACTTCTGCTGCTGCCAAAATTGTAAGACACTGATGGGGTTTTAATTCAAAATATTATATACAGCTCTGGTGAGCCAAAAATGAACTCTTAACTAGCACAGGTACTTCCAAGGCTTATTGGAGAGCTTCCTTAAATGAAGTATTCTGGGCTGGGCTTGGTTTGATCCAGCATAAAACTGTTTGACATTTGATTGGGATCTGTGTGTCCAGAATTGAGGTTGAAGAGTTGACATGGAAAACTGTGGCAGCTAAAGACCAAAGGTCACTGGTGGCACTGTGCATAAATCATCACTGAACCCATTTAACCCAGACAGACAGGAAAAGGTCCCTAAGGAGCAGGGTGGCAGCTGGGGGACCATGAGCTGGAGCAGTGGAAGACCCAGCAAGTCATGTCCTGCACTGTGGAATTTTTGGGGCTGGGTGAATAAATTTAAAGCTGCAAAGCTCAGTGGCAGCAGTAGTAAGGAGGCTGCAGAAAGCTGTCTTAAAACCAGATTTCAAGGGATTAGAAAGGACTTTCTTGGTACTGACACAGGTCAGTTTGGTCTGTCTGTGTGTCTCTGGTGTTCCCAGGGTAATTTGCAGCAGAGAAGAGTTCTCCTTTCATCACTTTTTCAGTTCAACACTGACCTTCTGGACTCTCTGCCCCCACAACAACTCCAAGCCACTTTCCCGAACGTTTGAGGAGGGAGCAGGCTCCAAACACAGAGTCTGTAGTATATATTGTACAGAGATCTGAGTTACAACCCAAAAGCAGGATTCTGGAGTGTGTTTATTACCTCAGAGTATTCTCTCCAGCCAAAGTGGTCCCTGCAGAAGTATTTCCAGACTGTGTAGTAGCTGGAGGTGGAGCTGGGGCAGGAAGGTGTGGACAGCCGCCTCATTTGGTCAAACTCAACAGTTTCATACAACTTCATAACATTCAAATCCACCCAAAACTCGTGTCCTCTGGAAAGAAAGAGAAAAAACCAGGAATTTTCACCTCTGGTAATCCATTAAGGCTAGGAAAGCAGACAGTCAGAACTACAGCTGGCACAGTCACAACCCAGCAGGCTTCCTACTCCAGTGGTGTTTACTCAGCATGCATGAATGGGACAAAAAGCAATATACAGCTCCTTGACATTTTGAGCATACTAAGTAAATACATCACAAAACTATTTGCTGAAAGCAGGCAGACACTATTCAAAAGGTTATCCTTGTGAAAGTTGGTGCTTCAGGGAAGAAAAGAAAATGTAAACGGCTCCAGATGAGGAGCATCTGCTGCCAACCCACCAGAGAGCTGGAGTAGCTTTCATCACATGCAGCAGAGGAGAAGTAGCACAATATGAAAGAAACATGAGTTCACATTTTTGCAGCCCACACTGAGGAATACTGGCTTTTTTCTGAGTGGCTGTATTGCTGCTACAAAACCCAGCTTGCTAATTTGTTTCTAGGGCTGTTCCATCGGTCAGTGTTCAGAGACAGGAAAGGAAGAAGCAGCTTCAAGTGAAGCACAGAGCAATCACTGCCTTATTAGCACCCAACAGCTGCAGAAACTCAGAGAAACTGAAATAAATGAGAGCAATACTCATTCCCTGCTAAAGGAACTTTTTTTGAGAACTGGAATGAACACACTCCTACAGAAATACTGCTTATATGATTATTTTTCTGCTTTTGAAATCTCTGTACCAGTTGTCAGCTTGCTGCAGTTCAGGAACAGCCACTGACCACTGGGTCAGTAACTGGAACAGCAGCAGCTGGAAATGCAGCTTCTCAGACCACATACAAATATTTCCTTTCCCTTCTTGACAGTAAACACATATCAAGCTGATACTTGAAATCTACAGCTCATTTTTAAAGCTTTGCCACATTCAGAGCAGCAACATAAAAGGCTGCCACATGAAGTGAGAGGTATCCTGCACATCTCCATCAGGTGAGGAACACAGCTTTGCTTGGGGAGCCAGCAAAACTCCTGCCAGTTTCACACTGGGACTGCTTGGGATGCTGCAGTTTTATTACTTCCACAGAAAACTACTGAAGAGTTCCCACTTCAAAGAAATGGTGATCAGCTGGAACGATCATCCCCCCCCAGGAGGCAGAGGGGCAAAGCTGGTACCAGCACCATTTAACCACATTTGGGCCTGGGAAGTGCTAGGCCCAGTTTAACACTTCAAATAAATTCAGATTGCTCTTTGTTTTCAGTAAACATTGCCAGAGACTTAAAAGGTGCAGAGCAGTCCCAAAACTCACATCAAATGTCCTCAAAACTCAGCTCCATGAGATACTTTTAAAATCCTTATCACACAGAGATCATTTTTTTTGCAGCTCCCCCCAGCACGCTCGGACCAAGCATGGGGTTTGTCCGACTCATTCTGGGGACCTTTCCTGCAGCTTCCTTCAAGAACCCACTACCCACCAGCAACTTCTCCCCAGCTCCCTGCCTGGGCTTCTCTGAGGAACAGGCACAGGGTAATGAAGAGGATCAGTTTCTGTCCAGACGATGCTATCACAGCAGATCTGCCCAAGTTTTCACAGCGTGTTCCCGACGTGCGTCAGCAGCCTCCTGAGCAGAGGGGGGAAGCAGCTCTCCTTCTCATCACCCCTGTCCTCCCAGCCCAGTGCATCCCACTGCCACCAGTTTGCCAGGGGAATGGTGGAGGACATTCCCAGCCCAAGGACTCCATCAGCAGACAGAACAAGAGACGAGTGGGACAGGGCAGAGGGGGGCAGGAGGAGAAGCAGCACCCGGCACAAGAAATGACCTGCAGGGAGGGTCTGAAAGTAAATGGGAGGGCTGAGAAAAACAAAAAAAAAACCAAAAAAAAAACCCAAAACCAACTTAAACACACTTTCCGGAGTGAAAAAAAGCCATGGATCACCCCACCTTCCTGGTATGTGGTCATTTTGTTCCATAACAACAAGCTGCAATCTGTTTTATTTGAAAACAATGTGTGAAAGCATGAGGAAATCATCCCCTGCAGTACCAAGCTGTGCTATTACTGATGGTCCTCACAGGCACCACCAGAAGCATGGTTTTTTCAGGTGGATTTCTTCAGGATTATATTTTCAATGCTGCTTTAGGGACACTTGCTTTTTCTTGTTAAAACTTAAGTCTTAACAGTTCTGAGTGTCAGTGCCTAATAAAACTGTAATTTTTGAGAAAAGTGAGTTTAGTGGTTGGGATTGTTGGTGTCACCCTTCTGGGGGGAGGAGAGGGACTCACTGAGCAGGGGTTCCCTTGCACCTCCTAATCCCAGCACTGAATGAAGACCCCCAAATGCTGTGCTGCATTATGGTGTGAAACAAATCCCTAAAAAGACATTTCCCAGTGCAAACCCTCAGAATCCCAGCATTCCTTCTCACTTGGAGCTCTCCTCAAGCCAAATGCCTTTACACAGTTCCCTGTACTCCAAAGACCTCCAAGAAAGTGCCAAGAAATGGACCTTTTCTTGTTAAGCAAGTCAGGTGAAATGAAATGTGGTAAAACCCAGAGAATTACTTAATTTTATTATCACTTTGCATGCTGCATGTGTTGTAGTGAAAACTGATAATGTTTGCAGGAAGTACAATGAATCTGAAAATCCACATGCACTCTCAAGACCATAAAGATCATGCACCAGCAGAGTGAACTCTCCTGAGAGGAACCACGTGCTGCTCAGCATCCTAAAAGGGTAAGAAACTGTGAAACTTTGAAGAGGAGAAAGCAAACTGCCCAGGTTTGGATGTGGCTGCTTCTAGCACTGCTGCACCACCCCCCAGACTGCACAGCCAGCTCCAGGCAAACAAAACTCGGGTAACTTTCCTTCCCCTAAACAAACAGAATCTGTGCACAGCTGAGAGTGCATCTGTGGATCTCCTGAGATTGCGTTTGAGATAAGGCTGAGAGGCAGTGACAGCTTCCAGGCAGAGCAGCCTCTCTGGAAGCCAGGCCTGTGCCTGCAAAACCTGTGGAGAAACATGCCAAATGACTTCTCAGCCCTGAAAAATGTAATGATTGTCTGCTGCTTGGGATGGCTTGCATTTTTGTAGCTCCCTCTTTCTGCTTCTGCTTTGTCAGCCTCCTCTGTAAGCACACTGAGGTGGCCACTGCTCACAGAGTGCTTTGGGCTGGAAGGGACCCTAAAGTTCACCCAGTTCCACCCCCCTGCCATGCACAGGGACCCTTCCCACAGCCCAGGCTGCTCCAAGCCCCATCCAGCCTGGGCTGAGGCACTGCCAGGGAGGGGGTGTCCACAACCTCCCTTATTAAGGGGAAAAACACAACAAAAGTCTTAAATAAAGGCATATTATGGATACTGTGTAGAAAAGCACAGCTCTCTCCAATTGTTTCTCCAAGAGAAACAAAGTCAAGGCGTTTTCTTGCTATGGCATCCTCCACCCATTCCCCTCAGCTGTGACCAAGCAGAAGCTCAGCAGATTCAGGATGTAACAGCAGAATTTTCCTGAAGCTCAAACTTTGGTTAAATTGGGTTACTTTTCAAATTACTAAGTCTCTAGAATGTTACTCCCCATTAATTTCACTGGGAAAAAAGTGGCCAAAATACCTAAGTCCCCTGAAGTCCACACAATTATTTTATCCCTGAGTACTTTGACTAGAAACACTTAAACTACACATTTTCTACCTAGCAAAAAACCTCTTTGGAATATCACTGCATTACCAACTTTTTCAAGTTCCAGCATTTAAGCTTCGAAATCCTAAAACCAGATCTAGCCAGGTTGTTTGACACTCACCCTTTGGCTGAAGCCTTTCCTCTGTATATTAGAAAGCCAGCTTACATAAAGCAGAGCCAGGAAGGGGGAAAAAAAAAAAAAAAACCAAACCTAAAAAATGAGCTGTGATCCCAGCAAGCCATTGCGTGATTGCATTCCTGGCTTCAGCCTGAAGACAGCAGTGATGAAAGCAAACCCGACAAGTGTACCTCTCAGCTTCCCTGGGGCCTGAGCACGGGGGAAAAGACAGCACCCCCACCCCTCCAGAACAATGAGAACGTGAGATGCTGCTCGAGATGTTCCCCAGCATCACATCACTGCCTCTCCCCACCCCGCAGTGCCTGCCTGCTTGTGGGCACTGTGTCCTCTGGGACTCCCTGTGGCTTATGGGCAACGCAGAGGAGGAAAAGCCAAAAAAAAAAAAAAAAAAAAATCAAGAATCAAGGACCCGGTGGGCCTGCTTTGTGCCCTGCAGGGAGCCGGAGGGACCAGAGCTGCCATCCCAGGCAGGTGATGCACAGGTAACTGCACCCCTGGGACAGGCTCACGTGGCAACCAAACCCCGGGTACCACGGTGACAGCAACAGCAAAACAAACACACACACAAACACAACCTGCAATTAAAATCCTTTCTGCTGTGTCGGGGTGAGACAGACCCAACCCAACACTTCCTCTCAAGCTCCGTGTGTGGGGTCTGTGGCTCTTTGCCCTTTTCTGGGGCAGTTTTGTAGCTAACTCAATTAAACATTCAGAAAAAAGATCTTCTGTTAGTCATGGGCTTTGAGGTCTCCACCTGGAAATACCAGTCTGGAGAAGAGGGGGAAGGAGCTGGGGAAGGTTACAGTTTGTCAGCTGCTTGGGAGAGCAGGAAATGTATTCAAATACCTTGGTGGGGCAAAGTGCTGCTCCCACTGCCTCTGCATCAGTCAGCAGCAACAGTCTCCAGCACAGCTTGGAACCAGCCAGGAAAACAACACTGCCTTTTTCTACAGAAAAATGCACTAAACCTCTCTGCAAACACCACAAAACTTTCTATCCCCACAGAAGCAAGATTACCATCCCCATTTTTCCTGGGAAAGACAGCTGCAGGAAGAGACTAAAGCAGCTTCTCCAAAGAATCTGCTAGGAGATGGGAAGAGGAATTTCTTAAAAATTTCTCTTCAGCCACTAACCAAATAAAGGTCTCACTATACAAAAATAAATCCCTTCCATGGAATTATTTGTTCTGAACGAACAAGCACACTGAACTCTCAAGAACACAGCACACACAACCCCAAATTTGGTGGAGTACAACAGCCTGGTTCAAAATAAGACTCCACGAGGGTTCTCAATAGCAGAACCTGGTTCTCTGGTTGTATTTTCTCCAGCTATAAGAAATAACACGAAGACAAAATCTCTTGAGGACACTGATCTGAGGAGCTACCAGTCCTAGCAAGAATGTAGCTGACTAAAATAAGGCTGCTTGGGCTCACTCTTCCTTGCATTCTTCTGAAGAGCTTCAAACGTGTGAATCTCCTGTGCTCTTTCCACCCAGCAGGACAAATGTTGGTTAAATGTTGAAACTACAAATGCATGACTTGGAGAAATATTTTGTAAGGGCTATGAACAGGCATGTGGTTTCAAACTCTTCTCCTAAGTTCAGTTACGTGTCATGAGTCTTACCGCAAACTGGGTTCATTAAAAAAAAAAAAAAAAAAGAAACCCGGTGATCAACAAAGGTCTGTGCAGGAAATGAAACCCTGTTCCCATCAGAACAGCTGTGCTACAAAGCACGACTGAGAGGCAAACACCCCTCGATGGTGAAACTGTTGATTTTCTCTCTCTGACTAAGCCAGTTCCTCTCTGCAACAGCAACAACCTGAATGCCTCGGGGGAAGAGAGCTTGAAAGATGCAAACAGGTATGAAAAGCTTTTGTACTCCAGGTTAAAAGATTAGTCAAATCCAACACAGCACCTGTAGGTCTAACTCAGGCATTTATACTTTTTAGTGACCCAAAATTATCAGGATTTCATAGTATTTGAAGCAAATTGTTTGAAGCTGCAGGCTCTGGTCCAGCTTTGGGTCAGGGACCAAGTGTTTAAGCTCCACTGTACAAAACCAAACTTCATTTACAGTACATGCTCTTGGCATGAGCTTTCTTCTTAAGCAAGGCTGATGAAATAGAAACAGCAACACAACACAACAGCAGCCAAAATTTGCTCCAGTGGAAACCAGGAGCCATTCCATTGGAAGTCCCAGCAAGGACTCAGGTAACACTCCTGAGGGGACACTCTTGAGTTCTTAAAATCTGTAGCAATGAGGACATCAAACACATTCAGATGTTCCAAAGATTAGTGCATGTACCATACTTCAGAGTTTTTAGGATTCTATCCACTCTCAGGACTTACAATAAATACCAAAACTGCATCCATTTCACCAGTGCTTTCCATCAGATGTTCATACACTCACCAGTGATCACCAGTTCTGCCTCACATCACACCCTCCACACACAGCTTCCCCAAAAAGGACTCCTCCATCCATGTGACTGCAAGTGTCAAATTTTGCTGTTACTGCTCAGTTCAAGTCCCTGCTGATTTCACAAACACAAGCACCAACCAGGAAGGAATTTCATGACCACAGCTCTTGCTAAGTAAATAACTGTAACAGACTCTTTCTGTCCCTCATCCTTCCCAAAAGGGACAGGCAGACAATGCCACAGGGCTGTGCCTGCTGGATCACCTGGAAGCAGCTCTTCTGTTGCACCAGTCAGAAATCTTTGTTTCAGGAAGGGCTGTTTTATTACCCCAAGTACACAGGGAACAGACTGACCTCAACCTGAAGCCAGGTGACAGCTGTTTCCAAAACTGCAATCTGTTTATTGGTGTGAAAGAAGAAAAGGGATCTCTGAGTGACTGCTGGTTCCTAGGGCAGCTCCACAGAACACTTCCAGCTTCCCTAGGTTTGTATAGCTGGGAGCCAATTAGCTTTATTTCATATGTAAATGACACCATAAAGTGGAGCAAACAGGAATTCATTGAAACGTGCTATTATCAAGCAGGAGGCAAACACTTCTAAAATCACTTCACATGCTTTTCATGGAGTCTGTCTCACATTCCTTCTAGCAAAGGACTAAAAGAAGTTCAAACCCACTCAGCTGTGTGTACATTGAAGAAACAGCAGGCACCAAACCAGCAGGCACAGTGCATTTCAGCTGTCTCCTCATCTCCAGCGTTATCAATAACACATGAGTTATCTCCCAGGCTGTGGCAGCTGTGCAGATCAGAAAGACAACTTCCTAAATTTAACTGTTCCACTGGCCAGACGACACGCAGAGGCCTCTGAATGACTGAGATGCTTCCACCCTGCATTTTAAGACCATGCAAGCATATTCTAACAGCATCAGGGAAAGGAGTTAACCCACGGCTGCAAGAACCAAGCAGAACCACTTTCCTTGAGATTTATTTTTGTCCTGGCCTTTCCTTCCCAGGTGCCTGCACACAGGCACAGATAACTCACTGAGGAACACACAGTTCCTCCTCTGACTTCATCCAAGAGCCACACACGCACACTGAGTAATTAGTCAACTGCTCCCAGGCAGAATATGTACCACTGAAGACCCACCTGCTTTTTCCCTGCTTCATTTTGCCCTCTCTCTCCTAGCTAGAAGGAGCCATTTCATAAGACTTGCAGAAATTACAGTAAGTAAAAAATACATAATAAAAAAAGAAGAAAAATCAAAGTAACTCTGAGAAGGTGCTGTTCCACTTGAGATGGGACACTCCAGGGCACACATAGTTGAACAGACACTGAAGTTCCTGTGGCACACAGGGATGTCTCTCCACCAAGAGAAGGTGTGGAATTTTCAGCCAGAGAAGGGGAAACTGGTGGGTCAGGAACTGCAGAGTCGTTTTAGGCAAATCCTCGTGTCATCAGCAGTGAGGTTGCTTATTTTGCAAAGCAATGTATGCATGACGGGACAGGTGCCTGTGTGGGGAAAACCTCCTCAGTTCAGCAGCCAAGTATTTCCCCTGCCTGAAGAGCATCTTAAAATATCCCAGCTCGGGTTCTCTCATGCTGAAAAGCAGTACTTGGCACTGTCCCCTCAAATACTGCAAGCTGGACCTTCTCCAGGGCCCCTCCTCACATACATGAAGCAAACCGAGTGCTTCAAAGTGTTTTAACCTGCTCAAGTGCATATTTGCCCATTTATTTGGCTCGAAATACTTGCTGAACTTAAAGCAAAAATATAAACAGCTGATGACAAAATTGTTTATTCAGTTTGAGGCCAAACTGCAATAAGTACCTGAGGCAGAGGTATCACAAAGAAGTAACTAAGCAAGGTTTACCACTTCTCCTGCTTTGGGATCACGTTCCCTTAGGTGAGAGACAACAACTGAACGTCGACTTCACATTACTCATCCCGACAACACCGAGATGAAGAAAGACTTTATATAAATAGCTACTTGAAGAACATCATATTTTCATTTAGAGCTCATTCTCTAATTGAGCCAAGAGCCCAACACTGTTGAACAGCCCAGCCTCCTTGGAGCAGCACACAATGGCAGCACTATGCAGGCAGGCTGTAATGATTACTTACATTTTAAGCAGGGTTCATATGGCATCAAAGGGGCATAAACAACTACCACCCACTGGTTGTCAGGCTGGCGTCTGCACTGCCTTTCTTGGCCAGGCAAACTGCTGAACAGCCATTTCCTTGTTGTATGCAATCTGCAGAGATAGGCCTGCAAAGCCAGTCTGACCACAGGAGATTAATAGCTTTAGCCAAATAATGCGGTAACCGTGTGGGTGATGAGCTGCCCCAGCATGTCTGAGAGCCTCTCGGCGAGGCTCAGCACGCTGCTCTCTGCGTCTTGTTGCCAAGAGACACCAGAGAGGAACAGAAGGGAAGGCAGCTTACACTCACTGACCACCAGGGAACTCCGTGGAGAGCCAGGCCGAGCCCAAGCAGTCCCCAGCACAAAGGTTTAGCAGGTTCTCCTGATTCCAGAAGGGCGCTGAGCAAGAAGGGACTGGTGACAACAGACAGCAAAACATTTACCCCCTCTTGCTTCAAAAGGGGTTTCAAAACCATGCTAAGCCTAAGTTATATTGTAGAAGAGACATGATGTTCTTCAGCCTTAAGGAAAGAAGGCTCTGGGGAGGCCTAATAGTGGCCTCCCAATCCCTGGAGGGGGCCTACAGGGAAGCTGAGGAGGGACTTTCTACAAGGGCTTGTAATGAGAGGACAAGGGGCACTGGTTTTAAACTGGAAGAGGGGAGAATTTGGCTAGAGATTAGGAGGAAATTCCTTAGTGGGAGGGTGGTGAGGCATTGGAACAGTTTGCCCAGGGAATCTGTGGAAGCTCCATCCCTGGAAGCATTCAAGGCAAGGTTGGATGGGGCTTAGAACAACTTGATCTACTGGGAGGTGGTCCTGCCCCTGGCAGAGGGGTTGGAACTGGTTGATTTTTAAGGTCCCTTCCAACTCTAACCATTCTATGATTCTATGCAAAAAAAAGCTCTAGTCTTAAAAATTAGGTTCTGATTGACCATTACCCACAAACATGAAGCTTTACCAAGGGATGAAATCCATGCAGGAGTTACAGAACTTGCCAATATGTCATTCCATGGTCAGAGGACATTAAAAATTGACAACCTTGCACTAGGGCATGAATCTTCAGCACTGGCTGAAACACAGGTCTTCACGACACCATTTAAGAGAAAGAAGAAGAACACAGGCTGTAGAATTATCAGCTCAGTGTGGAATGCAGCTAGAAAACACTGCAATTTAAAGTAATTTTAGCCTCAGCGGACTAGTTTTACCCACAGAAAACAGCTACCCTCACAGGGTAGGCAGTTGGACTTGGTGAGAGGAAGCCTATTTTGCATGCAGAGACCCTGCCTGTCCTTGGAGAGCAGCCCCAGGCTGAGCTCTGGCCCCACACACCTGGGTTTCCTGTGCTCACACTGCTGCTGCCCTCCTTCACCCTCCCAGAACACCACCACGTGTCTGGCAAAGCACCCCAGAAGTTTCCTCCCGAGCGGTTCAGACAGACAGAAACTCTGTGTACCAGGAGACCAAAATACTCACCAGACTGGAAACCTGCAAACTAAGTGTAAAGGCAGCCGAGGCCACTCAGCCAATTTGCAGGCTGGAGATGACTAAGCAATTACAGAGCATTGTTTCTTTCAAAAATTAACCATTCTGAACTCCAGAACACCGAGATGGGCTGTGGAGTGAGGGAGCCGGTGACACAGGCTGCAGAAAGGAAACTCTGGGCTCATTTGCACAGAGCTCACATGTCAACTGCTTGCTTACTTGTTCTCTTATTTCTGTACCTGCTGCTTTCTTTTCAGAGATCAAACACTTGGAGAAAATGGAAGTTCCTCTGTTGTAAAATACAGCAAATTCTATCCGCCACGCAGTTAGAAGGGGCTTTTTGTTTTTGAAACAGACTATTCTATAAAATATAATTATTCCTTATTACATAGAATTCTTATTTCCTACTGCACTTTCATTTGCAGTGTTGGGTAACTCTTCTGGTATTGCCTTCTGCAAAAAGGATGAATCCCTGGGCTGACAAAGCCTGAGTTTCAGTGCCCAACCCACCACCCAGTGAGGTGAAAATGAAGGTTCACGCTGACTCGAAGCACTTAGATTGGGTCTCTGGCACCTGATGAGAAATCTCAGCTTATTAAATGAAAATTAAAACACTGAAGGAGAAGGGCTGTACTTCTGCAGGAAGAGGAAGGGAGAAGAAGCAGTGGGAGTGAGTTCACAAGGACTCAGATGGCAAAAGCAGTTTGAAGTTTTTACTACACCACCACAGCAGTGTTGCTTTGAACTGTGATGTTGCACCAGGCTCACAGGTTAAGGCAGGAGAGATAAGAGAAATCTGCATTGCATCCTTACTACAGAAAGAAAAAAAAAAGAAAAAAAAAAGGGGGGGGGGGAGCAGGCTACACCCTGCATGGACAAGAACACAAGGATGATATTGATCTGCTGGACTTGCAAACATCAGCACTCAGCACTACTATTCAAAATGGAACCTGCATCATAAAAGTTGATAACCAGGGAGATAACCAGGGAAACTTAGAAGCTGTTTTCTAACACTACTTTGTAAAGAGAAAACAATAACTTCTTTAACATTTTTATGTGACAACAGAAACAGATGATCACCAAAAGTGAAATCAGCCAAACCTCCCCCATAAATTAGCAACCCAACAGAGCACCCATCTGATTTTAATTGCTTTGAATGCAGTCATGAAAACTGGGTTTGGAGGGCAGTCTACCTGGATTACAGTGACAGAAAGCAACTGCTCTATCCTTCCTGTTTCTGACACTTCAAAGGCTCATTTGTGCTGCCACTTTTTTCTAATCCGGAGGGGAGACTAATTAGGAACATCAAGAACAAGTACAATGTTACACAACAGTCTCTCTCAGCTCTCAATTTCTACAAAACTGACGTTTTCTTGTTTCACACACTTCAAATCCTTCCCCTTCCAAGAATACTTTCCAGATGATAAAACAGCAGTTTTAATCCATGTCGTGCCAAACTTGTTCTTCAGGTAATATCATCACAGGGTTCATAAAACACTTACAAACACGGAAAAAGAACACACATTCTGTTACATTTCTGCACCACTGCTCAGTTAAGCACCCTTGACTTTGCTAGTAAGGGAGTAAATGGTGTTACTTACTGGTACTTCACTTTGATCCTATCATTGTCAGGGTTGCAGTAGAGTCTTTCCAGATGCTCCTGGGAATCGTTGGTTACACTTTGCCAGCTCTGGGTTGCTGTCCTTCTCACTTGCCAATGATAAGGCAAAACTGTGTGATGTTTGGGACAATCACTGCCATAAACACAAGTGCCCTGCAGAAAATCCACACAGATTTCTATTCCATCTTCCTGATGGGTGTGATATTGCAACTGGTTCAAGAGCTCAAACACCAGATCAAGAGAAGCTTCTTCACTTTTATCCTGGAATATCCCAGCACTGAATTTATTGCTCGGGTTCAAACTGTATTGCATGGGGCAGCTATTCTCCTGGAATAAGCCAGCTGTGTAGCTTTCCAGAACCTTGTCTGGGAACACAGGAGAAGCTGCACCATCACTGGGAGCTGCGTGCAAAGGGTGATCCTGGAATGATTCGTTACGATTCTCAGCAGCAGCAGCAGTTCCAGGAGTAGTTTCTGCTGAAAAGCCTTGTTCTCCTGCCTGCACATCCTGCTCAGGGTGCCCAGAAGAAGGACAAGCTACCTGCAGCTGACTCTGCACATCTGGAGCTGCTGGCACCAGCACAGTCACGTTACTTTCTGGCTGAGGGCAAGACGTACCCAGGTCCAGAGCCTTTTTCACAGCAGGTTCACATAAATCACTGTGGCTGCCACCTTGGCCTCGGGGCACAAAGACCCTATCCAAGGTCCCAGCTCCCAGCAAACTGGTGAAGATCGGCCTCAAAGCCCGGAGAGCTTCTGTGTTCAGCCTCTTCTGCACTTGCTGCTTCTTCTTGAAGCAAGGCTTCACTGGTGGTATCTTTTCAGACAGTCTTATCTGAGGAGGAAAGTTCTCTGAAGGAGGGCACTTCATTCCTGGGCAGTGAGCCTGCTGCACAACACACGCTGGCTCTGGTTCGGTGTCCATCAGACACAGACTTTGCTCTCTCCAAATCACTTTCAAATGTCCCAGAGCCTCCCAAGAATCAATCTAGGGCAGAAAGGAAAACAAGACAGTTAATCTCTCTAATTGCTCATGGTTGACACGAACAAGATCACCCCTGGAGAGGATTTTGAGCCAGCAACAGCAAACTCCTCCCTTCTCTGTGACTGTGGGTTGCCCCTAGGCACGTAAAGCATGAAACCAACTAAACTCAGGCTAATTAATCCCAAACACACTCATCATCTCCTCACACATGAAATCTCTGAGACGCTCAGGCACGCACACACTGTCCCCAGAGGAGGGGCAGGAAAGGGGGGATGGTCTGATGTCCTCCTTGTGATGGTGTTTAATAATAAACAGCACTTTAGGTCGTTATATTCCCCCAAAGCGAGCACTGCATTGTTCCTTTCTGTGCCTCCCCCACAGGCAGACCTGAGAACAGAAGCACTGGCAGCTGCACAGCCCTCGGTGTTCCCACCACACTTCAAACATTCATGCCCTGCTTCCCCTCCCAGCAGATCAAGGGGCAGATGAACAGTCCCATCCCCTCCATATCCACCTTCCCTCACACAATCCCCCACAATCTCGAGAAGAGAACTGCTGGCCCCGCTTAAAACAAAGAACAAACACCATCCTGCCTGCTGCAGGGGCTGAATCCAAGTGCTGACACCCTGGTTCCTCCTGCCCAGCATCTGACACTGACAGTCTGGTCCATGTCCAGACCCTCCCACATCCCACACACTCCCCTGCTCTGACTCAGGCTGCACTCCCTCACCCCGCCGTCACACACAGCCCTCCCCTGCTCTCCCCAGCCTCAGCAACAGGAATTAAAAAACAGGCAGCAAAGAACATAAATGTGTTCTAGCTACCCAGGGACATGAGAAAAAGTCAGCTTATTTGTAAGAAGGATGGTAGTACTTATTGGCTGTCAAGGAAAAAAAAAATACTATGTCTCTCACGTCACCAGAAAGCATGCTGTGTACCTTTTAATCAGGAATACTTGATTACATTTAATTAAGCCCTCTTCAATCTCCTCACACGTAGCCTCGAAGCTCAGAGTGGGGCACATTAAGGATTACTTCCTGGATAAATACATTCCGAGCAAAGTAACTTCTCATGACAAAACAAAATCCCGGAAAACAGATAAAATTTGGCAATCATTCCTTACTACTGACAATTGACTGGGATTTTTCTCATTGAGTCTCAGTTACTGTGGAACATTCATTTAGAAGGCTTTTGTATTATCCTGGGAAACAGCACGTCCGGATCGCCAGGAAAAAAAGCTGTACCTCTCCAGTTTCCCTTTTTTTGACTGAACTCGAAGCAGTTGGTATATTTGCTTAGCAGATAAACTCCAAAATTACTGTTACCTCTTATTCTTCCACAGACATAGCAGGCAATTTTCTTTTTAAATCACCAAGGGTACTTTAAACCAAGTAACTTCAGAGGTTTAAGAACGCTCAACCCAGAAAGGAATTGGATGCTTCACTTCACCCTGCCCGGGTTTAAGAGCCCCTGTGAAATGCAAGAGGGTTCAAGGAGTCCTGCTGTGCCAAGGGGCTCAATAAGTGATTTCTGGTCATTCTTCTGCCCTGTCTTTAATGCTGTTTCAACACTGGTATTCCTCACACGATTATAATTTAAGTTTTGCTGCTCTTTATACAGAACTGCCTCGCTGTATGGCACTGAATCCCCCAACAACTCTGCAGATAAAAAGCAGTGGGGATGAGGAGTATCAGCATCTGTTGGCGTTTCTATTTCAGCATTTCGACATCCTAAATCAGTCGCTATTATTTAGAAACAACACTAAGGATCACCCCGAGCAACGCTGTATTTGCACAGTGTGTTTCAACAGAGGGAAGGTCTCTTGCTGGCAGGTTTCAGTTCCCGAGTACTCCTGAACCACACCTCCCCCTCCTTTGCTGAAGAAAGCGAAGGTCCCAAAATAATAATAATAATAATTAAAAAAATAATAAAAATCAAAGCCAAAGAGCCCGAACACCATAGAGACGAGCAGAACCTGACGGACCGACGCAGCCTCACAACTTCCCGCAGGTTTCCCCGCACCGAACCTACCGGCTCTTGCGATCAGCTTCCTGCCTTCCGACCCGATTTCAGGGCTCTTCCAAAAACCAGATCAGCCTTTCCACCAGGTAAAAAAAAACCCCCAAACCAAACCATAAACACCACACACACCCCCCGGAGCTCCGCAGCGGGGCTCTGGCACTGCAGTACCTCCACCTGAGGCTCTGCCTCCCTCCAGCTGCCTTCAGAGGCGGGAGGCAGCGGGGGCCGGCCCGGCGGGGCTCACGGCCGCCCCTGCCCTGCCCTGCCTGACACACGGCCCAGCCCTCCCCGCAGCTCCCCCCTCTGCTCCTCACATCTTCTCCTCGCTGTTTTAAATATCGTTTCCCTCAGAGAAACCACGGCAGGCAGCTGCGCGGCCCGGCCCGGCCCGGGGAGGAGCTCCCGGGCGGTGGGCGCCGACGTTTCCCGCCTCTCCTGACAGGAAGGCGGACACCTCCTCCGCTCCGCTCCGCTCCGTTCCGCCCCGCCTGACACCGCCGGCAGCCTCCCCCCTGGCTCCGGTAACCTCGGCCCCGGCCCCGGTAACCGAAGGGTCCCGGGGATGAAGAGACAAAGCCGATCCGTGCTGAATCACGCCCCGTCCCCCACAGCCGTACCAACGATTCGTGTCCTTCCGTGCGCCTTTGAAGTCCTTGTCCTCAATCCTCACCTTTTGTAGGGACACCGGAGAAAAGCGAAAGCGCATTGACCGGAGAGATCATTCCCGTCAGCGCGAAGGGATAAGGAAATTCTTTTGAACTTTTGATTTACCAGGCGTTTCGTTTTTCACCTCCGTACACCCCGCCCCACAGTCACGCACAGCCCCACTGCCACGCACAGACACACAAAGCCGCACACAGCCCCACGGCCACGCACAGACACACTGCCCCACACAGACACACAAAGCCACACACAGACACACT
Source organism: Heliangelus exortis (assembly GCF_036169615.1). Classification (NCBI taxonomy): domain Eukaryota; kingdom Metazoa; phylum Chordata; class Aves; order Apodiformes; family Trochilidae; genus Heliangelus; species Heliangelus exortis. The sequence goes on from NC_092430.1 coordinate 25,237,800, forward strand.
GCCACGCACAGCCAGACTACCACGCACAGTCACGCACAGCCCCACAGTCATGCACAGCCCCACTGCCACACACAGCTCCAGTCGCACACAGCCCCACAGTCACACACAGCCACACACAGCTCCAGTCACACGCAGCAACACACAGCCCCACAGCCACACACAGACACGCAGCCACACACAGCCCCACTGTCACACACAGCCCCACTGTCACACACAGCCCCACTGTCACACACAGACACGCAGCCACACACAGCCCCACTGTCACACACAGCCCCACTGTCACACACAGCCCCACTGTCACACACAGACACGCAGCCACACACAGCCCCACAGTCACACACAGCCCCACAGTCACACACAGACACGCAGCCACACACAGCCCCACAGTCACACAAAGCCCCACAGTCACACAAAGCCCCACAGTCACACACAGACACGCAGCCACACACAGCCCCACTGTCACGCAGCCCCTCCCTGGCAATAAACAACCCCTCAGCAAAGCCGAAGATAGCAAAGCACACCCCGCTCCCAGACGGCCCCCGGCTTGCTCAGTGAAGTCTGAGCAGAAGGGTAATTAATGAATTAATGACTAAGAAGCAAGGCAGAACGCACCCTGGAACGCCGTCACCCTGACTCAAGTTCCTCTCGCACCTACAGGGCTCGCACAGCGCTCGGGGCTCTCTGCTGGGTGCTGCCCGTGCCTGGGAAACAAAGCACGAAGCGCAGGGAATGTACCGAACCCCAGGCAGTTTCTATTTATTCACACACGGGGCACGTTTTACCGGCGGAACTCGTGAGGAGCACGGTTGACTTTCTTTGTCCGAAAGCCATTGTCATGCTGTCACCTCCTGGCCGTGCGTGTGGCAGAGCACGGTGGGACACCCAGCTGCTGGGGTGACAGCCCGGGATGCCTCCCCGCTGACTCACACCCTGCCGGGATGCAGGAACTTGTCCCCGGGACGTGTCCGTCGCTCACACGCACCCCACGCCACCAGAACGAAGGGCTCCCGGCACGGCTCGCTTGGCCACGCCACTCACAAAGAGGTAAAAACCTGGAGAAGCTGAAATTTATCTCGAATAAAGCAAGTCGCGGACTCCTTGTGCTGGGTGATTTTAGGAAATCACCTCCCCAGAAAACGCATTATCTGGAAAGAAAGCGTCATGTGAAGATGGGACATTTTATGTGTGCCTCGCGTGTGCCACGCAGCTGAATTTATCCCACAGGGAGAAAATGCCATTTCTACAGAGAAATCACAGAAAGTGAGCTTCCTGCAGCTGGAGCTGACTTCTCGCCGAATGACACAACAGAGGCTGAGTGAAGAAGACACCCGTATCGACAGGAGCTGAAAACAAATTAGCCTCTGTAAATTAATTGAACTCTTGAGTGTCTGAAACACCAGACAGGCACAGCCTTGCACTGCCTGAACTCAAGAGAACAAGAGCTTTACCGAGCAGGGTGACAGGCAATGTGTCACATCCTCCCTGAGAGGGAAAGAGCTCTGCATGCACTTCTCTTCTGTTACCAGAACAGAAGTCATCTGTTTGGAAGGGCTTATTTCATGCACAAGATATAAAGAAGGGGAACATATGGCTGATGTACACGCCAAGGTAGGCAAAACTCCCACGGCAGTGGGATTGCAAGGATGGAACTGAGGGAAGGCAGAGGCCTGGAATAACCATCTCACTCCAAACCAATGTATAATTAAAGGCAATAGATCACACGGCACACCAGCAGATCATACACCCATTTCTGAGGCTGTCCCACACAAATATATAAAGAAACTGTGACCACCGTGAAAGTATGAGCTCATTTTTAAGTACACGTTTAAATCTTAAGCAAGAGAAAGAAAGCTTTAATTACTTCTTTCAGAGGGTAAACTGCATCAGTGAATGCAGCAATTTACAATTCTGACTTGCAAATAATGGAGTAATCAGTATGCACACTTCACTTATTTGCTGATGAAAGAAGGGAAATGTCTCTGACTTAAATGTTCATGCTAAAAAAAAAAGTTCTCAGGCTCCAACACTTTTTTTTTATTTTTCTGGTGGCAGAAACAAGACCTCCTGTTCTACCTCCACACTGGCACAATGAACCCTTCTCACTTCCTAAAACACACCCCACTGAGGAAGGTTAAATGTCCTTTCCTGATGTTTTATATAAAGTTAAATCCTGGGAGGAGCTGGAAGGATGCTGGGAAGCAAGGTGGGACAGCAAAGAAGTGCTGCATCTTCTCAGTCCCTCTGAAACCATTCAGCATTCTGCATTTTCAGCAAAAAAAGGGAGAGGAGCAGTCATTGCCATGAGCTCTTGTTTTAATTCACTGTATTTCTCCCAGACAATCCATCAGAACAGAAACCTGTCAGACTCCCCATTCTCTGTCTCCCCCAACTTCTCCCCTTCCAGCACGCCACCATTTTAAAATCAGGCAACAGTGGGAAGGTTCCAGTACAACCCAGCTGATCCAGGGACCCAGAAGTCAAAGTGTAACCTTCTCCACAGCTGCATTTCACACCTTCTCAGGATGCCTTTGCCTTCCAAACTGCCCTCTTGCCAACCTTTGCTAGGCTGTGCTCATGGAGCACCCTCTGTAAGGTACACATTGTGAAAGAAACAAATCAGAAACTACTGTCAAGTTACTTTTCAAGGAAAAATTAAAAAATCCTGAGGGAAACTTAAAAAAAAAAAAAAAAAAAAGAAAAGGGGGCCAGGGTGGGGCTTTCTCCACATGGAGAAAACCCCATGGATTTCATCACATAAAGGTAAACCTGAGCTATAGCTTCATTCTGCCACTGAATTATAGGGAAAAACCTGCTGGCAGTGGCGAGCAGTGGGTGTGGAAAAAAGCTCTCATTAAAGATCAAGAATCTCTGCAGTTGCAGTTCTGGGCAGTTTGTGTGTTGGCATTTTGGGGAGCAAAACCAAAGCAGTGTTTCAAACCCTTCTGCTCCTGATTCTTTATAACCAGACAAAGAAGTTAATGGAGCTAAAAAGACTTGCCTGCCTTCAGGATATCTTTCTAAACTGCACTATCTAGTTCAGTCAGTTGTGCAAAACCTTTAATATGCTTACACTTTTGTTTTCTCAATTACTGAGCAGGTGAAATAATTACATATCATTATGACATAAAATATTGAAATCTACAGTTCCAGGTTGTTGTTTTTTTTTTGTTCTTAATATTGCCATTATTATGTAATATAATTATATTAGTATTTCCTTAACCTTAATTGTCTCCTATAACAATTAAGCAAAAATACTAAATTATACATGTGAAGGTTAAGCAACAAGTCAGTGCCAGCTGGAAAAGGACACAGATCTCCTGACTCCCACAACAACACTACACACACTGGAAAAACCACTTCATACTTCAAAGAACAAATGTATATGCTCTTTCTTTGCTATGTAGAGGCAGACACAAATGCTGAAAATAACAAGGAATGAAAGTTATTATTTGCAGTACAAAACAGACTACAAAGTTACACCACCTTTATTTTAGTAAAAATACTAAACTTTGATTTTTGAAAATCAAAAAAATTCAAAATCAAAAAAATCAAAGTTTTGAAAAACAAATCAAATCAGGTTAGGAAAGCACCAAGGGACATTTTTAAAAAGTTACCAGAGCATCTCTGATTAGTTCACCATCTTATCAAGATGTTTGAACCTTTCCATAGCTACCAGGCTTTTGCCAATAGTTCATTTTTCACCACATGGTGAGTTAACTATTATACACAGATTTCTTTGTTACTATTATACACAGATTTCTTTGTTCTACCTTACCAGTTCCCTAACTAAATACTTATAAGGTTTATTTTCTGTACACATTTCTGTCCTCCCTCTTAACACTAAGAATGGTGACTCAAATTCAGGTTTTTAAGAAGTGAAAAAAGTACTTGCTGTGTTGATAAGAAGGTGAAATAATGCAAGCCAGTTCTCACTAATGGAAAGGAAGGGAGAGGAGGGCAGCAGGGTTTATTCCACCCCTGTATTCTCTTGGCCTTTTCTGCAGTGACACCTACTGGGCTACATCCACTTCGGGCCCTCCTGAAGACGATTTATATTCTCCTAACACACTGAGATGAATTTTTCTATCAGTTAAAGTCTCCCTCCACTGGAAACCTTCAATATTGACTGAACTTTGGCCAGGTACATACAAGTAAGGCTCTCTGGGGGGACAACAATGACCCAAAACCCACAGTGTTCTTAGGAAAAATTTAAACATGGGTTATTCTGCTGGTATTATTCACAAGCAAGTAAAAAAACCCAAACCCTCATCTGCTTACACATGATAACCTAGAACTGGTGTGACTGGAAGAAGGTGGCTAGCTTATAGTCCTTAAAATAACAATCTTCTTGCCAGTTAAATGATATGGTGATTTTTTTAGTAAAACCTCATATCCCTCTCTTTTACACTGCTCAAAGAGAAGTATCAAAACTAAAGTTGTTCCAGTTCATCAATCCTAGTAAATGAAACCTTTTGAATCCAAAGCAACTTTTACATTTGCAGCTACCAGTAACAAAAGTAGTCATTTCCTTGGTCTTAAATTCACCTTCTTTTAATACCTTGTATTAGTAATTAAGTTTTAAAAGTACACCACTCTGTTTCTCCTGCCTCATAAAGCCTAAAAGATTAGCAAAAACCAGCATTTCTCAGAAAAATAAACCCCAATGTGTATTACACATATGAATATCACCACACTGCTGTTTTTCTATCACATAAGGTTAACTCTGTAAGTGATTTATGATTCATGGATTTGGACAGGGAATGCTTGATTCAAAAGCAAGCCTTTTTTCCTGGAAAATCTGTTAATCATTTCTGCAGAGATCTCTTACTACCCTAGGACTGCAGACTCAGAGGAATGGACCTGGAACTTTGGCCAACACGTGCAGCAGAACACTTCAATGCTTTTTGTGTACCAGTGCAGTAATGCTGAAAGTTTCCACCATTTTATCACAAAATGGAAACAAATAAAAACTGCAGGAACCATATTGAAGCCAACAGTTGCTCAAGAAGCCACCTTTCTAGAGGGAGATTCTTCTGCAGCTGTGCAATCTTCCCAGTGTTACACCCATCAGAGAGGAAAATAATGATGCTTCAAAAGCAGAACAATATTATCCCAAAACCTTACTCTTGAAATGCACAAAGGGCACCAGGCATAAATTAGGAACAGGTAACATGTCTCAGGACACTAAAAAAGCCCAAATATCTAACTAGCATTTTGTGATGGAGCCTGAAGGCAGCTTCCACCACTGTGAGCAGGACTGCTGGACACAGTGCCTCTCCTTCAGAACCAATCTTCCTGACCTGCTGCCCCCCAAAGCACCACCCATCCATTCCTGGACCTGTTAGGGGCTGGAGGGATGCTCTGGAACATTAAACAGGTTAAAACATCCACCCAGTTCTGAAACTGATTTAGACACGAGTTAATACATAAAACGATAGAACCTAAACCCACAGCGGGGAGGGCTCCAGGGGATTTTGTTGAACCGGTGCACCCTCTTGTGGAAGGCTCTGAAATCAGGATTACTTTCACCCTCTATTTCTCCACTGCCACACAAAAGGCCACTGCGAGCTGTGAGGAAGCTTACAGCACCTCCAGGTTAGGTGGCACGTCCAGAGATCCATGTCTAGAGGAGATGACAATTACAGCTCCCCAGTGGCCTCCTGGGATGACACCTGGCTGGACAGCTTGCCTGTCTGCATCAACCTCCACAGACCCCAAACCAGGGGATCTTCTACTTGACCAGAATAAAAAGTGAAAGAGACACCAAAGGATAGCAAACCACCACTGTTTAGCATTCTCCTGCTTTTATTTGGATTATCTGTGGGATGTACCTGCAGATCTCAATGCAACATGGGAACTAGACCTTGATGTCTGAGAAACAGGTGCCCCAAATCTCTGATATTAGGTTGATTTTGACCTGTAGAGTTCAGTTACTCTCCCAAATATTGCATTGGATTCTGCTTTTCAAATCTGTGGTGAGTTCTAAGCTCTCTACATGGGATAAGTGCTGAGCAAGCAGCCCCCTGAGATCTATTTACAGACACTATTTCATTCATTTGGGCTACATGCAGAAGAAGCTGTCAACCAAAACTTAAAAAATGCTGAAGGAGGAAACTGGAGCAGTTGAGATCATTTCAAGACATCAAAAATGGGTCACATATGCTACACTGAGCTCCCTTTAGATACAGCAAGTGTTGCAGAAATTCAGGAAGTTCCAGCTTTAGAAATGAAAGGTGAGTACAGCAGAATCCCAGAAGATAAGAGAGGACACAGCACTGGATAATGTTCTGCTCTTTTTCACCTCAGTGGCTATTGCAGCTATCTTCCCTTTTCCTAACACAGAGAAGGGTAATCCAGATACCCTCCTCCCCTTACAGAGTCACAGATTCTTCCCAAATTCATCCCCAGAGAAGGAAGTTATCCTCTCACAGCTGTGTCTGGAGCACCACTGGTTCCAGACAGTGCCATTCCTTACCAGCCCCAGTGTCCCTCCAGATCTGCTCTTCTGGAGGCCCCGTTCTAAACCACACCAAGGAACTGATTTGGCTGAAATTTAAACCTCAGAGTGCTTAAAAAACAAAAGAAAACCAAACAAACAAAAAAAACAACCAAACAAGACAGCACACAGAAGAACTGGAAAGCTTCTCATCCACTTAGTTCACACAGAGATGGCAGAAGCCACTCCATTTATGAGCATCATGCATGTTTATTCAAAGAAAGCTTTTCTTTTGTATTGCAACAATGCCCTAGCAGCTGATCCCAACCTCAGAACACTAATCCCTCATGGCAAGATACATTCCAACACATCCAAGTAAACATGGGGATTTTGGGATATTAGAAGAGTGCAGTTTTTAACAAAGAGGAGGGTTTTCAGTCTTAGGTATAGTGAAGCTTTCCCTCTACTCTGGTTTAATCCTTGGACATAGTTTAGTCCACTGCCTGGAATGAATGTCACTGAGAAATTAGTTTGAATTACAAGTTAGATGTGAATGTGAAAACCTAGCAGTATTTAAAATTATGGGATTTATTTCCCAACTAAAAAGTGCTGAGGAGGAAGAGAGGGTGTAAGAGGAAACATGGAAAAAAAAGCCTGTCCAGATTTCTTCTCACCATAAGGAGGACAACAATTTCCCCTGAGAACTGCAGCTGACAGCTGCAAGATTAAGACTCAGCCATGAACATTTTAGGATGGATGTTGACTACAAGGAAATGTTCCAAATTTCAGTGGATTACTCAAGTTAAAATAAGAGAGCAGACAAAGATCTTCCATGTAACTGAAGTGAAATGATTCAGCTAGGAAAATTAAACAAGTGCAAAAGGAAGTGATCATCCCCTGGAGGACTTGGCAGTGAAGTGGTTGCTGGAAGTAAATAATAAATACTGAAGAACACTTTTAGAGAAAAAGAGATATTTAGCAAAAAGGCAGCAAAATTAAGGGCTGCAGCTTTCAGGATGTAGCTTTGGATATAGGTTCACAATGTAGTTGCATATGGGGAAAAAAAAAAGGTATTTTCATACAAGTGGGGTCATTCCTCTGGCTGTGTTATGATTTAAACTAAAATCCATGTAGTACTAACATAGTGATAAAGAAGTGAAAAAGATGCAGGAGACTGCAGATGCTTCAGCTCCACAACAGAGTAAACACTGCCAAAGGCCAAAGGCACATTATCCCTTGCAGACCAGCTTAAGAAGAGGCAAACACACCCCCTCAAGTAGAACAGAATATATACACCACTGGCACTACTGAAAAAAAAACCCATGCAGGCCTCTGGAGACAACATCAAAGAACTGAGGCTCTCCTGTTCTGAGAGACAGTGGCCTCACTACTGGCTTACACCCCCTATCCAGCTGACATCAACAACTTTTAAATATCACAGCTCTCATAAACTGATCTCTGAAGATTTACCCTGAGAAGCTAATGTTATAAAAGCAAAGAACATGGAGGGGGTAGCAAAGTCCACGTGGAGAACATTTCTTTTGTTACAGAGCTATTAAGGGGGTGCAGTGTAATTCCACACCACACAACATTCTGTATTACTCTAATGAACATGAGCTGTACAACCCCCCAGAGATCAGCTGTATTTTAATCACAAATAGTATTTTCTGTGGATCTCAGAGAAGATTCTTACCACTCAGTATTTCCTTCTGGTACAACTGTTACTGCTGGTGTGTGATAGGGATCACTAGCCTGAAAAAGGCACATTTTTGCTGAGAGTTTTTAAGGTTTTTAAAAAGTTGTTTAATCACACTCCACACCACAAAGCAAGTTTGCCCAGATGAATGGAAGGGAGAAATCTGTACACTACGAGAGTCAACTGAATCTTGACACAACCCTAAACTTAACCTTTCCCATGGTTTCCAACTACTTCATACAACTCTAACAATAAGAAGCTTCTTAACACTGCTGACACTGATCACAGTGATGTTCCCTGCTCCACGTTCAGTTTTAACACCTTTTACAAAGAAACCAAGACTGACCTCCACTCCTGTTGGACTGCCATCCTCAGGACAGACTTCAGAGTGCCAGCAAACTGGTGCTCCTGGTGGTGTTCCTGGTGGTGCTCCTGGTGGTGTTCCTGGTGGTGCTCCTGGTGGTGTTCCTGGAGCTCTGCACTTCATCTGGGCAGCTGCTGTGTCTGCTAACCCAGCCAGGCAATCCCTGCTGGCATTTCCAAGCCATGAAGGATGTTCTCATTAGCATGACTCCCAGAGTTGCCTGGAGGTAAGAGGACACAAGTGAAACCTTTCTGCTACCACACTGTGTTCAGTACACTTTGAATCATGAAAATCCACTCTCATTTGGATTCAAATCCACTCTCATCCACTTGCCAATTTCTCACAGGTTCAAAAGGCTGCACTTGAATTTTTTATAAATTTCTATCATAAAGAATTATGACTTTTGATCACACAACTTCATTTCCAGCTCACGCGTCCTCGCTGCCTTCACCTCACGTCTTCTCTTGCAAGCAAAGAATATTAGTAGCTGGGGGGGGGGGGGGGAAGAATGACTTTAATTAAATTTTAAAAAGCTTGCACAGGTTGCTAAATAAAGTTTCCTCAAAAAAATGTTACAAATATTGCAGAACAAGCACTGCCCCAGGAGACAGAGTGCTGACTGCTGCCTCTGGCTTCCCAAGGGGGAAGGTGGATGGGTGGGAGGGGGGAGGCTGTAGGAAATATAAACTGACTTGGACGTGTTAAAAATGAACAACCCCGAATCCCAGACTGGTTGGGGCTGGAAGGGACCTTCAAGACCTTTCTCCCCCCTGCCATGGTCAGGGACCCCTCCCACAGCCCGGGATGCTCCAAGCCCCATCCAGCCTGGGCCTGAACACTGCCAGGGATGGGGCAGCCCGGGCCAGGGCCTCCCGCCCCTCCCAGGGAACAGACACACGGGACCGACACTTGGACCCGTTCTGCGGGACCTGCCGGGACGCGGCTGTTGCCGGACAAACCGAACCTAAGGGGAAAGACACCGAGTCCCGGCGCTGCTTCGCTCCTTCCCCCCCGCAGCCATCCCGAGGGTACTCACCCGCCTCAGCCCCCGGGATCCCCTGCGCTGGGCCGCCTCAGCCCCCCCGGGCTCCGCATCGAGAGACAGAACCACCCCAGGTACCTCCGGACCGCGGCCATCGCCACCGCCGGGTCCGCGGGGCGGTTCCTGCGCGATGCGGGAAGTGCTGAGCCCCGGGCCCGCCCCCGGCCCGCCCTGACCCGGCAGCAGTCCCGGAGCGCTGACGGTGGCAGCGGTCGCGTCTCGCCATGGCTCCCAAGGGCGGCCCCGGCGGGCGGCAGCAGTCGGAGGAGGATTTGTTGCTGCAGGATTTCAGCCGCAACCTCTCCGCCAAATCCTCCGCGCTCTTCTTCGGCAACGCCTTCATCGTCTCCGCCATCCCCATCTGTGAGCGGCGGGGAGGGGAGAGGAGGGATCGGGGTGGCGGGGGCACTGAGGCGGAGGAACGGCCTTGAGGAGGGGGAAAAAGCCCAGAGGAGAGGAGGGAACGGCCCTGAGGAGACGGGGAACGGCCCTGAGGGGAGGGAACGGCCCTGAGGAGAGGGAACGGCCCCGAGGAGAGGGAACGGCCCCGAGGAGAGGGAGAAAGGCCCTGAGGAGAGGGAACGGCCCTGAGGAGAGGGAACGGCCCCGAGGAGAGGGAGAAAGGCCCTGAGGAGACGGGGAACGGCCCTGAGGAGAGGGGGAACGCCTTGAGGATAGAGAGCGGGACTGAGGAATGAGGGAACGGCCCTGAGGAGAGGGGGAATGCCCTGAGGAGAGAGGGGAACGACCCTGAGGAGAGAGAACAGGACTGAGGAGTGGGGGAACGGCCCTGGGGAGAGGGAGGAACGGCCATGAGAGGTCCCGGGGAACAGGCAGGGTCTCCCCGCAGCCCCCCTCAGGCTCCTGTCCCGGAGGGGCTCCCCGGGTTGCCGGGTCCCTCTCGCAGCCCCCGGGGGTGGGAGCAGCGGGCAGGGCGGGTGCTGTGCAGATGGAGGAGGTGCCGGTGGAACACTGACGTGTCAGCTCCTCAGCACCCACCCACTCATCCCCTGCACCCCTCTCAGACCAAACCCAAGCAGCTTTTCCTGCCCAAAAGTCTCTCTGTACCCAGTTTGGTGACTGCAGGAACTGGCTTTGCTCTGGCAGAGCTGGTGCCAAATGACTGAGTGAGTGAGCTGTGCAGGACTCCTCTTGCAACGTTTTTTTCATGGAGAAAGAAACCTTTTTTCTGGTTTTTTTTTTCCCCTTTAAGGGCTTTACTGGAGGATATGGCATATGGATCTTGTCCAGTCTGCAGTCCTGTATAGTGTAATGACCCTCATCAGTACCTACCTGGTTGCTTTTGCATATAAGAATGTCAAGTTTGTCCTCAAACACAAGTAAGTTGGGCAGCTGTTTGGTGTAGAATTTCTTACGAAATAGCTTAACAAAAACAGCATTTAAGACTTTTTCTTTAATGAATAAGAATGTCTGAAATTTTAGTCCCAAACATTTAGTGTGTTTTACATAGAAGTATCTCCTAATTGGGTTTTTTTTTTTTCATCACTTGTAACAATGACCGGTGCCTTGTCAGCTCAGAGTAAGATGAAATAACAAAACTACCTTTATTCCCACTGGGTGTTGTCACAAACTGTAGAATCACAGAACTGTTCAGGTTGCAAAAGACCTGTAAGAGCACTAAATTTGACCTGATGCTTTTGGTAATTTATCACTTGTCCCTTCCACTTGGCAAAACTGTTCGGTGTCTTGGCAAAGTTTTGTTCTTCACTGGAAATTCAGCTTCCTGTGATCCCAGATGTGGGGTTTTCTTTCATTTTCCAACTTGACCATCAATGGTGTTTCTTACAGAGTAGCCCAGAAAAGAGAAGATGCTGTTTCCAAAGAAGTCACTCGCAAGCTGTCTGAGGCAGACAACAGGAAGATGTCTCGTAAGGAAAAAGATGAAAGGTAATTCTTTGCTTTCTTCCCTCTCTTGTAATGTTCCCTGATAGCTTTAAGGCTCTAGGTAGGATATTAGGGAGTGCTGCTTGGGCTTTTGTTTTTTTTTTTCCTGCATTCTGGAAAGTAGAAGCTGTACTGTCAGCTCTGTTCATCTGTAAAGTTATCAATGAAAGGTCTCAAACATCAAATCCTTTATCACTGAGGCCACCTGAGTCCTTGAGCTGCAGTTGCCTGTTACCCCTCACAGGCAGAGGTGGTTTTGTCAGCATGCAGGTTTCCAGTTGAATAGCTCATACTCATCTCCAGGCTGTGCCTGTGGCTATCAGGAAGCCCTTAGGATCCCTGTTACACACAAGACAAGGAGGTGAGCTGCCAACTTTTTCCTCCAAAAAGTCCTATTTTCTCCTCTGGTTGCCAGGCACCCTCATGACATCTTAACCAGTTCAAACTCACCAAAGCTTAAAGGACTTGATTTGACTTAAATGTGCCTGAAACAATGTCTCTGCTTGTGCCTAGAATTCTGTGGAAGAAAAACGAAGTTGCAGATTATGAGGCAACAACTTTTTCCATCTTCTACAACAATACTCTCTTCCTGGTCTTGGTCATCATTGCTTCATTTTTTGTGCTGAAGAACTTCAACCCCACTGTGTATCCTTTGTCACCACACCAGAGACAAGTGGGGTCTGGGTTGGGAGGTTACTGGTATGTGCAGTACCTCAGCTTAGAAACACTGATTTTTGGTTACTTAAGTAAAAAAGCACTGCAAATCAGGGCTGCATCTATTAAGATCTGCAGCAGAACAACTTTTAAGAGAACAGAATGTCTGAATTCTGAGGTTCAGTGCATTGCAGCATCCTGCTAAGGCCTGGATTGTGAGGTGCATTTCAGAGGATGATGTTAAAACTTTAAAACTTCTACAAAGAAAGACATTTCACTTCTCATTTTTCCCAACATGTTGCATACAAAACAAGTTGTACCTTTAAAAGTACACATCCTTAACCTTTTCCCTACAGAAACTATATTCTTACTATAAGTGCTTCATCTGGACTGATTGCTCTGCTATCTACAGGATCCAAGTAGACCAAGGGAAAAAAAAAAAAACAAAAAACCCCACATCAGATTATTCCTATGAGAGGGTTTAACTGCCCAGCAGCAGTTTAGGGGTGGAATAGGAATAATTTTTTTTTTTCTTTTTACAGCATGACTGCTTGAGGGCATGGGGGGAGGGCTGGGATCTGAAATGAGTGGATTGTATTTGTTTTGGTATCTTGACATGGAATTATTGAATATAATTGAATTAATGAGTGGTGTTACTGAGCAGTTCCAGCCCTCACCTTGTGCAGCAGCTGGGCTGGGACCTGTCACAGAACTCCCCTCTTCCTTGGGTGACTGCTGGGAGAACCAAGCTCACTGCTCACCACAAGTGACAATCCACCATTTAGCAGTGTAACTTTGAAAGTTTTAATAAAAAGGAGGCTTTTTTTGGTCATTTAATTCCTTGTATTTCCATTCTTTTTTTAAAGGGTATTTCAGTGGGCAAGCACTCTGTGTAGTTTTGCCACCTTCCTGCTTCCAGAAGAGGGGAGTCTTTTACAAGTCAGCATATGCACTGTTTTCAGTGGAAATACTCATTTTTAAAGAGTCAGGACAAAACCTAAACCTAGAAAAAAAGCTTTTGAAGTGGGCTGAACATACTGGGTTGGGGTTTTTTCCTATTCATCACTACAGATGTAAATTAAAAAAAAAAAAATGCAAACACTAGTTTTACTGGCAGTCATTTGATACTCTGCAATTCATAGAATCCTAGAATGGGCTGGGTTGGAAGGGAGCTCAGAGCTCATCAAGTCCAACCCTTGCTCCACTCCCCCCGTGGTTCCCAGCCCATGGCACTGAGTGCCACATCCAGGCTCTTTTGAAATAGCTCCAGGGATGGAGAATCCACCCCTTCCCTGGGCAGCCCATTCCAATGGCTGAGCACCCTCTCCAGAAAGAAATTCTTTCTCATGTCCAACCTAAACCTCCCCTGGCACAACTTGAGCCCTCTTGTGCCCTCTTGTCTTGCTGAGAGTTGCCTGGGAAAAGAGCCCAACCCCCCCCTGGCTCCAACCTCCTTTCAGGGAGTTGGAGAGAGTGATGAGGTCTCCCCTGAGCCTCCTCCAGCCTCAACACCCCCAGCTCCCTCAGCCTCTCCTCAGAGGATCTGTGCTCCAGTCCCTTCCCCAGCCCAGTTGCCTCCTTTGGACCTGCTCCAGCACCTCAATCTCCTTCCTGAGCTGAGGGGCCCAGAACTGGACACAGGACTCAAGCTGTGGCCTCCCCAGGGCTGAGCACAGGGGCAGAATCCCTGCCCTGGACCTGCTGGCCACGCTGTTCCTGAGCCAGCCCAGGATGCCATTGGCCTTCTTGGCCACCTGGGCAATTAACTGCATTATCCCTCAAAATATGTGGATTTTTTTCCTTAGTGCTTCTGCCTCATTTGCTACAGCAGGAAGCCTTTCCCTGGTGCAAATTTGTACTTCCCTTGGCCTGTCACTTCCTGCACAGGAAATTATTTCTATGTATCCAGGTATTCAGCACAGGTAACAGGAATTTCTATCCAGCTCCTACAACTGCTCAGAACCCAACAGGCCCCGTGGGCAGCTGTGTCAGCATCAGGAGGTGAGTGTTGCTGCTTTGTTGGTTCCTGCTGCTCAGCTCCCCCAGCTGTGCACAGAACCCCCCTCAGGAACCCCACACCAGCACCCCAGGGATGGGTCAGTGCTGCAGGAGCCCTGGTGGGAGGCTCAGGAGGTCTCCTGGAAGCCTGCCCTCTCCAGAGGGGTGTTTTGGGGCAGCATTTTGTTCCAGCACAGTTTGCTGAGCCTCCTGTGAACAGGTTTTCACCTTACCTGAGTGGTTTGGGTGTTGACAGTGGGAGCAGAGCACGTGTCAGAAAACGTTCTGGAGAGGGAACTTGGCAGTGCTGACAGCCTGAAACAAAAGCAGGTGGGTGGTTTCTGCAGGGAGCCTTGTCTTTTCTGGGGCCTGGCAGGGTTTTTTGGTTGACTGGTTTTCTTTCCACTGTTTTAGTTTCCTTTTTGGTTTTACCCTTCCCCACTCCAAGCTGCACCCAGTCTCTTCAGGATAAAGCTGCAGAGCTCATCCCATTGCCCTCAGAGCATGAGGCAAGCTGGCTGGTGAGGGAAGCTCCCTGAGGGGTGATGCTGTCTCTTTTTCTATAAAAAAGATTGAGAATTAGTATCTAATACACTGCTGGATTCCCAGGTGTCTGAGATGGGGTAGAGAGAACATTAAATGGTACCTCTGGAGGTAAGAAAAGGAACCAGTGTGCTGCTGGGAAAAGAATTACACTTTAAAATAATGAAGCTCCATAAGGGTCAGAGCCTTTGTGCTGCCCAAACAGCAGGTTTTTAAAACACTTAACGAGTCAACTGTCCCAGCAAATACTGCAGTGACACCAAAGGGACAAGGGGGTGCTGTGGTGGCAGCCTCCAGCTGGGCATGGCACTGACCAGCCCAGTGTCATCTCCAGTGGTAACTGGGATGGGATTTCAGTGCTCTGCCCACAGCACATTGTGTGCTCACCCCAGGCCCAGCTGCTGAACAAGGCAGAGGTCTGACCTCCTCTGCTCCCCATCCCTTGGCCCCCCTGGGGAACAGCTGCAGCTCTTTCCCTGGGGAATGACCCATTTTCCACCCAAGCTTAGTAAACAGGTCTCTTCAGTAGGAAATCAGATGCAGAAAATGCTTTTATTGAGTCCAAGCAGAAGTCAGACTGCATGGCTGGACACAGAGCAGCTAAGTTCATTGACACATACCACAGCCTCTGGGGTTAAATGCAGGGGGAGACAACTCAGGCACACTCAGCAGACACCCTGAGGGGGGGACCAGATGTCAGGGTTCCACCAACACTGTCCAGAGCTGCACCCCTGGGGAGTGGGTGCCCCCAGGACACAATTCCACACGAATGAGAAACACGGAAATCATCGGGGTGTTTCACAAAGCAGCTGATGGGAAGGTACAGTCTGGTTCTCAGGATGGGCAAATCATAGAAGTGCTTGCTCTCACCTCCTGTAGAGGGATGAAATGTTCACCAAAACAACAACAAAAAAACCCCAACCCTTATCTGTTTACAATGTGACTTAAAAATCCCATGCATTTACTTATACCTGGTTCCAGAACGAGTTAAAGCAAATATGACCTTCCCCCAAAGTACATACCTGAATTTTTCTGGTATTTTTCAGCAGCTATACATTACATATAAGTATCTATATCCTTAAAAGCTCAGGAATATTGAAATTTGCAGTAGCTATGTCTACAGGCAGGCAGAAGTAGAGGCAGGTTGCTCTAGGTGCAAACCTCAGTATTGTTCTCATGGCTTTCTTGGTTTAAGGTTTCTGCAGAGTTAGGGTTTTGCATTGTTTTCCTTAACCTGACCTGTGGTTTGGTTTCCCTAAGGGTGCTCTGCTGGCTTGGGCTCAAATGCTTCCCAGGAGCACTCCATGGCTGCAATAGCTCTATAGTTAGGATCTGAGCTATCTAATTTCTAACTAATTCTCTGTCTTGCATCCTTTGCTCAACTACAAACGAATTCTAGACCATACATTCAGCTTAAAAAACTGAAATTGAGCTCGCCCCTTCTATCCATTAACCTGAAGAAGCTTCATAGTTGAGATCTCCCAAATGTGGTTTTATTAAGACCTTAAGTTGTATCTGGCTTTTCTTCGTTGAAAAAAAAAAAAAAAATAGATCTGTACATCCTTCTGTAATTACCAAGTACCTGAAGGTTAGAAATAATTTTTTGCTTCACCAGTGTTTTTCACAGCACAAAGCATGAGGTGCTAAGAGGAAAAGTAAACAGTAATGAGCTCAGTCGAAGGTAGGAAAATACGAGATTATTCTCAGTTAGAAGAGGGAGATCAAACTGTGCTTTGAAATTTCACTGCAATTAGTAGCAACAGCAGAGATCTCCAAGGATCCAGTGACAGCAGACACCGAGCAGCAAGCTGCTGAATGATTCTCAAGGCTGGAGAGGAACTCGGGGCTGGACCTCCGCACAGAGCACTGTTAAACCATGCAGTCCAGGGAATTCATGCATTGCATTATGACCTGTAGTCCTTCTTGCTGTAGGGCTTGTTTCCCAGAATATTATCTATTTCATTTACGATGTGGGATGTCATCTTTGGAAGGACCTGGGAGTAGAAGAAACCCCACGTTTAATCAAGCTTCCTTTAAAAAGTTTTTCCAATTTTAAATCTAGGTTTTACCAAGTAACATTCCTCTTTTTTTTCTTTTTTTCTTTTTTTTTTTTTTTTTGGTGTGACAGATAAACATTCATCTAATACCCTTCTCCCTTAAAGGAAAAACTCCTGGAGTGTCTTCACCCAGGGAGAGAATCACAGAAGTGCTCCCAAACATTAGGTGCACAGGAGTGCTGGGCTGCAGCTGGGGGCCAGAGCATCAGAGGAAGCTCTTGTTTGTGAAAAGCAACAGAGAATAATAATTAAGGTGGGTGCAAGTGACACGTGCCCTGCAGGAGACCTGGCACAGAATTTATCACAACATGTCCTGGAATCAGGAATCTTGCTTTTGCAGACACTTTGACCCTGCTGATGCCACCTCTCACCCCTGGTTATGGCTCTAACTACCACAAGCAGTGCTCAGTCATGGTGAGGCACCCCAGGTTTGCTTAACTAACGTGCAGGGCTAGAACTGGAAGGTGCCTATAGCAAAAAACAAAGTGGTAAAACTAAATTCAGAGAAGGGGGGTGCTAGGCTAAAGGGATGGTGGTGTTTCCCACCCCCTGCCCTTACCTGGATGGCTCCAAGGTTCTCTATCAGCTGCTCAGGGTTGGAAGATCCTAGGAGAACAGAGCTCACCCCCTCGTTTCTCAGGCACCAGGCTGGAAATGAAGACAGAAAATCATAGATTCATAGAATCACAGAATGGGCTGGGTTGGAAGGGACCTCAGAGCTCATCAAGTCCAACACTTGCTCCACTCCCCCCGTGATTCCCAGCCCATGGCACTGAGTGCCACATCCAGGCTCTTTTGAAATAGCTCCAGGGATGGAGAATCCACCCCTTCCCTGGGCAGCCCATTCCAATGCCTGATCACCCTCTCCAGAAAGAAATTCTTTCTCATGGCCAACCTAAACCTCCCCTGGCACAACTTGAGCCCTCTTGTGCCCTCTTGTCTTGCTGAGAGTTGCCTGGGAAAAGAGCCCAACCCCCCCTGGCTCCAACCTCCTTTCAGGGAGTTGGAGAGAGTGATGAGGTCTCCCCTGAGCCTCCTCTTCTCCAGCCTCAACACCCCCAGCTCCCTCAGCCTCTCCTCATAGGATCTGTGCTCCAGTCCCTTCCCCAGCCCAGTTGCCTCCTTTGGACCTGCTCCAGCACCTCAATCTCCTTCCTGAGCTGAGGGGTGGATGGTGAGGAACATGGGCTTCACCACATGGCATTGCCCCAGATCCTGATGTTTGTCACAGCTTCTGTCTCCAGTTGAAAAATAATGACAAACATTCTTTGTCTGAGCCTTCACTTCTGCTGCCAGGGAGAAGATGTGGGGTTCAGATAAACCACAGAAAAAGCTCCCCCAGCATCCTGCCTGCCCCTGGGACCTGCCCCAGCCTGCCTTCCTTGCAGGCTGTGCTTCTGCCAGGCCACAAACCCTGGGGGTTCATTCACCTCTTGGCTCCTTGAGCCAGGGATCATTTTTCTCAACAGACACACGGGGTGGGTTTCAGCCTCAGCTCTCAGCAGCGCAAAGATAACTGCTTGTTTGTTTGTTTGTTAAAAAAAACCCCACACAATCCCGAGGATTGCAAGCCAGGTGATGCATTTGTGACAGCAGCCAAGGCACAGGGACATTTGTCCCCCTGGCCATCACCTACCAACAGCCAGCTGTGGCAGCGTGCACCCCAGGCGCTCAGCGATGGGCGACAGGTCCTTCAGCTTCACCTGCTGCTTTCTGCCCTCCTCACTTATGATCTTCTCTTTCAGCCACTGGTAGCACTGGGGGTGAAGAACACGAGCTTTAATTTTCCACAACAGAAAGTTCAAGGCAATTATAAACAGCTCTTGAGAGGTAAGGAGCCTGGTAACACGAGGCTCTGCTACCCAAAGCAACGAGAGCAGGAGCAGGGTGTCTCCTGGCAGAGCCTACACCTGGGTCTCTCTCTGGCTTTATGCAACTGGTAGACTTGAACCTCCTCAGTTTTATTTTTGGGCCACTGGATCTCATCACAGAGCCAAAAAAAAAAAAAAAGTGAAATATTAGTCAAGTTGAGAAGATTTTGACACCCTCCCCCAAAACTATTGGGAACGTCTGATCTTGTTGAAGCTTTGCTCTTACGGTTCAAAACTACAAAATTAAGCAAAGCTGAGATTTCAGCTCTCCCAGCTCCAGACTTGAAACTTGAGTCTACCTCACCCTCAGTTTTATCTGGATCCCTCTCTTCAATGCTCCCTGCTTAGATAGGTTCTACCAAATGTTAATCATATGGGTTGTCTGGGGAAAAGAATCCCAAATGCAACAAAATGGCCCCTTTGAAAGTGCTGCTTTTTGTAAGCAAATCAGTGCAGGCTGCATCTTTCCCTTAAAAAGCAGCAAGCTGGGCAAAAACCAGCCTGGGGATATAGGCCAGCCTGCTGGCACTTGCCAGGCAGCCTTAGCTTCTGTCCATCACCTGATACAGGGGCTGAAATACCCTGATTTCCCCAAATCCGTGGCATTTCAACACACCACTGTTTTTCAAACCATATGCCCCAGGTATGACATGGGAGGAGGCCCCATAATAAGGCTAAGATCAGGATAATAATGGGGGAAAACAAGTGCTGTGGTGCCAAAGCAATGCTGAGCCAGTTAGAGTTGATTTAAACCAGTCAGAATTAAACCAGCATCTTTCTAACCCAGATTCTCCTGCACTTTGGAGCGTGGTTGCCAGAGAAACAGAGCTGATCTGTGATAGAGCAGCAGGCAGGCCAGCCTTCTCCTGAGGGATCCACTTCCCCATTGTTACTTTCCTGCCCTCACAAAAGCAGCACACCTGCTCTTCTCAAGCACAAAACAACCCAAAAAATACCTTTAGAGCAGCCCTGGAGCTCTCAGGGACCCCGTTGCCATATTTCCCTGAGATGATCCCACAGGCCAGCGGGGACCACGTCATTGCTCCAACCCCTGCAGGGAATACAGAGAAAGAGCTTTTAGAGGACTGGGAGGGATCAGAGTTGTGTCAAAAATGGGTCTTGCCATTAAAAAAAATAAAAAAAACCAAACAATAACAGGCAATAAACTGCTGCTGGTTTCTCTCTGGCAGTGATGTGCAGACTGTCTCTTCCAGGAAGATGCTGCTGATGCCCTGAAGGGCACCTCAGGGCACAGACAAGTTTATTTATCCCAAACCTTATTGTGAGAGCTTCCAGCTCCATTCTGGCTCCTCCTGCAGAGAATTACCTGACCTCCTGCCCAGGTGTGTCCCACACCCACCCTGTCTCACACCTTTCCTTTCCTCCTGTGCTGGGCTGGGGCATCACCTCCCTCCCATCCCTTCTCAGCCTGCTCCTCACACTCACCAATTTTGTGATAGAGTTCTGGGAGCTGAACCTCCACTTTCTCCCTCTGGAAAAGGTGGTACTCAGCCTGCTCACACACAGGGGGGATCATGTTGAACTGCCTGGCTACAGAGTAGGCCTCCTGGGGAAAGAAATCAGGAAATATGGCATTGAGTAGAACCATGGAATTATCATGGTTGGAAAGGACCTTCAGGATCATCGAGTCCAACCATCAACCCAAATAAAAACCTCTTTGGGACAGGAGGTACCAAGGTGCCTGGAGGTTCACTCTCCCTTGGCAGGGCCATGCACACCTTCAGGGACATCTCCAGCCAGGTGAGCAGCAGAGCCCCATCCAACCTGGCCTGGAATGTTTCCAGGGATGAGGCTTCTAGCTGGGCAACCAGAAATGCTCTGCCAGAGCATTAGGGACAATGCCAGCAGTGCTGGCACTCAGGTGACAGAGCTGCTGCTGGGAACCAGCTCCTCAACAGAGCCACGAGCGTGGACACCACACCAAAGGCTGGAAGTCAGACAAACCTCAGTGAGACAGCCCCCAGTCCAACAAGCCAAGACACCCAAACCACTGGACCGGTCCATCTTCTCCTCATTAGCAGCAGCCTCACCCCAGAACAGGTTTTAAAAACTACTGAAAAAGGTGAAAGTGCAAAAGCTGCCAGAAGGAGTAAAACACAAACGTCTCCAGCCCAGAGGTTGCTTCAGGTCCCAGCGTGGCTTTCAGCAGGTTCTGCAGCCTGGAAGCAGAATTCCCAGTTGTCAGCACTCCCAGAAATGCCTTCAGTCCCCATCCTTACCATGATCTCCATGGCACTCCAGCGGGACGTCCCCCAGTACATCGCCATGCCTTGGTTTATCACGTGGGTCATGGCCCTGACAATCTCTGAAAGGGGGAAAAATAAAGTGTGAGGACCTCACAGAGGCCAATTTGTCAGCACCAAATCCTCCCAAAGACACTGGGAAATGCCGAGGACAAAAGCCCAAGCAGCTTTATGTCAAATTTTTGCTGTGTTCTCTCGCTCGAGCGTGGAGGAAAAAGCTTTGGCAGTGCCAACGAGGGGACTCCTAACCTCAAGTTCTGCTTTTACCACCATCACCACCACCACCTTGTGGCAATGTTTCTTCTCCAATTTAACAGAAGAGGGCAGCACGGTTGAAAAATAAAATAACCTAAATGATGAATTAAATTGCCCTTTCAGTTTGTTGACTGAGAGCTCCTGTCTGCTCCTGCTGCTTCTCACTGGGAATATCAGGATGCTGGGGGTAAAGCTGGAGGTGGTTGATCAGGTCCCCAAGAGCCTTGCCTTTGGGAAGCTGGAAAACCTGCACCTCCTGGAACATCTCCTTCCACCCATCAGCCCAGTGCTGCCTTCTTGGAGAGGGGAAAACATCAAAAACTTCAGGGGAAGAACTGTCAGTCCCTGCTGCCCACCCAGGAGGTGCCAGAGCTTGGTGTGAGGCC
This sequence comes from Heliangelus exortis, assembly GCF_036169615.1. Classification (NCBI taxonomy): domain Eukaryota; kingdom Metazoa; phylum Chordata; class Aves; order Apodiformes; family Trochilidae; genus Heliangelus; species Heliangelus exortis. The sequence continues at coordinate 25,259,271 of NC_092430.1, forward strand.
TCTCAAGGCTGTGAGGAAAACCACCTGCAGCTCTTTTGTGTTTGCTGTGCTCCTCACTGTGTCTGCTCTTGGATGATGACCTTGGGCATCACTGTCTCCAGAGCAAGGGATGTTATATCTTGTGGGTTCTCAGCCTGTTTATGGGGGGGGGGGGAAAGAAAAAAAAAAAAAGAAAGAAAAGCAAGGATCTTGGCAGAGGGGAGGTCGTGCTGCCAATCCCTGCGTTATTGTGAGATTTCTCCTGCAGACAGCATCAAGCAGCTGAAGATGCTGGAGTCTCCACTGGTACCCTCAGAGGCCCCACGGGAGATGCAGCCTCCACACTGGGCTCCTGCCTTCCCCCTGGGAAGGAACATTGAATTGGGGGGAAAAACCCCTCAAGCCAAAGTTCAAATGTCAGAATGTTCCTCCTTCTCCTTGGCTGAAGCCATACTTATCTCTGTTCCTAAGCATTTATTCTCAGTCCCTGAAAAAGCCCCATTACCTGGGGGTGCTTTGGGCACACCCATCCCTCCCTCTCTCCCTCCTTCCCTCCTCAGCAGCTCTGCTTTCACACTGGGTTCAGTTTTCTATTTTTTGCTGCACTACCAGTTGGAAACTTTGCTAAGCATTTCACCAGACGCCTCTTCCACGTCTCAGTCCATGGTTGTTTTCATTTCTCCCACCTCTACGCCTTCAAAGAAAAACTGAATTCAACTCAGGGAAAAAAAAAAAGGGAAAGAAGAAAAAGAAAAAAAAACCCACAAAACATATACACTTTCTTGTTTCCCAGCACCTGCTCCTGGGGGGTTGGTGATGGGATGGTTGGGCACATTCCTGGGTGGCACCAATGGCATCACTTAAAAAGGGGAGATTTAAAAACCAACCAACCAACCAACCAACCAAAATCACACAAAAATGAAGGTTTCAAACCCCAAACCCAGCTCCCCAGCACCATAAGAATGACATTGAAGTGCTCTATGGTTCCCTGCTGGGAGTGACATCACCTTGGCTGGGGCTCAGGCTGCCTTGGCAGCCACAGCTCTGGGGCTTTGGGGAAGGGCAAAGACATTTCAGAGCCCCAGGTGGAGCAAGGTTTGGTGGCACCTGGGGGACCAGAGCTCCCCAATCCAGAAATGTGCATCTTCTCTCCTTAGGTCCCCATCACCTGGAGGTGGCTGAGGGAGAGGGGACCCTCCTGCTCTGGGCCAGGGAGGGTGAAGGAATCCTTTGGGGTGAGGGTGCTGAGCCCCTGGGTGCCCAGAGGAGCTGTGGCTGCCCCATTCCTGGCAGTGTTCAGGCCCAGCCTGGGCTGTGGGAGGTGTCCCTGGGCATGGCAGGGGTGGCAGTGGGCGAGGAGCAGTGTCAGGGCAGGCTGAAGGTCACCTCAGCCCCATCAGAAGGGACTGTGTGTGCCCCTGGGAGAAGGGGAGGTAAGGAGAGGCAGCAGGGAGGGAATGGCTCAGCTCAGCTCCCTCCATGAGCATGCCAGGGAGAGGAGAACTGACAGATGGTCCAACAGATGCTCCGGGAGAGAAGTGGCTTAGTAGGTGAACCATAAAAAAAAAAAGCACGAAGGAGATGGGAAGGATCAACACCACACCATTCATAATAAAAAAGTGTCCCTTGTTTCACCCAGCTCCCAGTCTCACCACCCCACCAGCCCCACCACCCTGCCAAGCCCCAGCTCCAGCCAAAGCATCCTCAGAGCTGCATCCAGCAGGGAGCACCCGTGTCCTGCTCTGCCTCCTCAGGGGACACCTGGCAGCAGGGAGGTCACTCCTGTCCCCAGACACAGCATCTGCCTTCACCTCAGCACCTCCTGCTAAATCTGCACAAGACCCAGGATCCCCAGACCCCTCTGCAGCACCCACACTGCCCAGCACCCTCAGCTGGTAAGGGAGGAGCTGAAAGCCCAGCCAGGAGCTCCAGAGGGAACCTCTCATGTCCAGCTTGGTTTGGTTTAACCTGCTCACCCAGGGCACTCTGTTTTCCTCCCATTTTTCATTTTATCTATGGAGCTGATCTTCTGCCATGGCCTGAGGGGGGGTGGGAGCTCCGAGGGGAAAAGGGAAGGGATGGGAAGTGGTGTCCATTAAATAGGGCATTAACCCCACAAGGCAACTTTAACCCCAAGGGCAACTGGGCTGGGGAAGGGACTGGAGCACAGATCCTCTGAGGAGAGGCTGAGGGAGCTGGGGGTGTTGAGGCTGGAGAAGAGGAGGCTCAGGGGAGACCTCATCACTCTCTCCAACTCCCTGAAAGGAGGTTGGAGCCAGGGGGGGGTTGGGCTCTTTTCCCAGGCAACTCTCAGCAAGACAAGAGGGCACAAGAGGGCTCAAGTTGTGCCAGGGAAGGTTTAGGTTGGCCATGAGAAAGAATTTCTTTCTGGAGAGGGTGATCAGGCATTGGAATGGGCTGCCCAGGGAAGGGGTGGATTCTCCATCCCTGGAGCTATTTCAAAAGAGCCTGGATGTGGCACTCAGTGCCATGGGCTGGGAACCACGGGGGGAGTGGAGCAAGGGTTGGACCTGATGAGCTCTGAGGTCCCCTCCAACCCAGCCCATTCTAGGATTCTATGACACTGATGGGGATTCCTGGGGAAGTGGGCTGTACCCCCATATCCCAGGCACGTGCATAGGGTTGTCAGCAATTGTGAACCATCATTAATTGTGAACCACCAGCATTGTGACAGGGACAGACACAGGGCTTGTTCCTTTCTGAGCTGGTCCCTGCATTGTGCTCCCTGAGCCTGGCCTGGTTTGAGCAGCAGGAGAAGCTCTGGGGATGGGGACAAGGATGGGGACAGCAGAGCTGGCACACCCCCTCTCTAGAGCAGCAGGGTGATACAGGAGACCTGCCCTCAATACCAACACCACTTCAGCTTCAGGGATCAGGAAAGGGAAATAAAACCCCAAAGAAGTGGAAAGCCCCCCCAGGGACATAAAGGAAACTTCTGTTTCCTTCCAAGAGACACAAATTCATTTAGTGATGGGTAAGAACCCAGGGGACATCAGGGAGCAGGTACCTCCCATCGAAGCTGCCCCACCCCATGCTTTAATTCAAAAAATGGTTTTTCCCTTTCCTCCCATCAGCTGCCTAAGCCCTTAAGCCAGGCTCAGCCAGGTTAAGAGCTTGAATCCCAGTTTCCACCAACCTTCCATGGGGGTGTTGTTGTCCGGGCGGTTGGCAAAGACCACGTCCACGTACTCCAGCTGCAGCCTCTGCAGGGAAGCCTTCAGCCCTGGGGACAGCAGGGGGACAAGGACCTGCTCAGCCACAGCTCAGGGGCTGTGTGCACACGTGGGGAGCACATAAAGATTGATATAATGGATGTACAGACACACACAGCCACGGGGCAGAGGAGCAGCGTGCTGCAGGCTGCTCTCCCACCCCTCTGCTGCCGTGCTAAGAAGAAAAATCCCCCCCTTTTCCATGAGAATTTACTTTATTTTTTAATTAGATTCGGATTGGAAGGGATGGTGGTCACCAAGCGTGGCCATCAGGAGACAGACCCCCTTCATCCCTCCACTTCTGGGCACAGCTCATTGAATCTCAACTCAATCACACACCACCCCCATCCTGTCCCTCCCAGCACATTTTCTTAACGTGCTAATTAATTTGTAAAAAGGAAAACAGGTAAGCACTGACTATAAATTTGCTAAGCGCCAAGACAGAGACAGGTGGACATCCTGTATTCTGCTTTATGGCTGTAATTTTTATCCTTTGTGTAAAAATCTGCTAACTTCCTCATCCACTCATTGGGAATGGTCAGATCAGTGGCATTTAATTAGGTAACACTTTTCCCTTCTGTAAGGTGTAGGATAATGGTCTCCTGCCACTACAGAAAAGCTAAGACATTTATAGAAAACAAACACTAAGGCAAAGCTGACACTTATTTTCAAATGTCCCACCCCAAGCTCAGCCCAGGGGACATCCCAGCAGTGCCAGCCTGGGCAGGAGGTTGGTGGCACTTGGGGACACGTCCTGGTGAGCAGATAAAGCAGCAGGGAGGAGGTGACCCTAGGGACAGGCTGTGCCCACCAACACACAGCTTCTCCCTGAGCATCTGATGGGAGATGGCATCAGAAGCCTCCATCCATACATCCATCCATATATATATATATATATATGTGAGGGAGAAGAGGATTACTAACACTTATTTTCTATGTATCTTCCCAGGAACAAAATGTTTTTATGAATGTTCTTGAAGAATGAGCCAAAATAGAGCAGTCTGAAAACATTCACTGAATCCTGGGAGGGAGGGGGGGGAAGAGAAGCAAATATGGCCATTTCTGCCAAATGTATTTATAGAAAGTAGCCAATGTCAACCTGACGTTATTTGCTGTTTGTTCTGTGGAGCTGAAATAACTCCTGACAGTATTTTTTCTATCATTTCATGAAGCAGCTTCACAAGAAAAAGAGAAGGGAAGAGTTTGGGATGAGCCTGGGATGTGGTTGCAACCTCCCCCATCCCCTCTGGGTCTCATACCACCACCTCCTGGTGGGATTCATCAAGTCAAAAAAAACCCCAAAAAACCCCACGTTTCTCCAGCCTTCCCTTGGTATGAAAGCCACAGCCTAACACAGCTGAACTCTGCAAATACTGACGAGCTTCCCAGGACAGCCCCAGGCAGACAAAGTGGTTGTGATGGGATAAATCCATCCCTGCTCCTTGTCTGGGATGGGATGCTCCTTGTCTGGCAGGAACAGCCCCTCTGGGGTGGGAGCTGAGGACAGCTTTAGCCAGGGCAGTGATAAGAGAAATAAAATATAATATTTTCCCTATCATCTCTGTTGTCATCTCCACAGAACAGATCCTGGCTGGTGGGAGCTGTGACAAACAGGAGCTGGGGACAAGCAGGTGCCCCCCACCCCGTGCCATCCAGCCCCCCATAAAGGAGATGAGCTGGAATTTCCCTTTGCTGATCCCTCCTGGCAGCAGCCAGTGGGCAGCAATTAGGGGTTGTCTCATTAATTAAGGGGAAGGCTCATTACCTGGGCACAGCAGCACTCAGTGCACTGGGAGGGGATTCATGCTGCAGCCCCTCCTGCCTCTGGGACCCCCTCTTTCCCTCCCCATGGAGCACCCAGGCCAGGCCCCTGGCTCTCAGCAGCCCCTACCTTCAATGATGTGCTTCCTTGAGAGCCCTCTTTCTGTTTCAGCCCTGCAAAGGAGAACAGAGATGTGGCTGGGGGTGCTGACCAGCAGGGTTTTGCCTTCTGCTTGAAACAGCCCAAAAAACAGAGTTACAGGACTGGGAGCTTGCACCTCGTGTCAGGGTGCCCGGCCTCAGGCAGCAGTGCCTGGGATCAGCATCTCGGAGCTTCTCCTGGGGCAGCTCCAGGGAGAAGCAGAGGGAGACAGAACCCCCAGAGTGGGGCTGCTGCAGATGCAGGCACAGCCCAGGTAAACCCCAGAATAATGAATCCTCCATCCCCAGGCAGGTCACCTCCTCAGGGGGACAAGAAACAAGACCCCCAAGGCTGTGGCCCAGCATTTACCTACAAATGAGGTCCAGAGGCAACCAGGGGCAGGAGAAAGGCTCAGGGGCTGCAAGGCAGAGGTGGTTACCCCAGGCCCCTGGGGCCACAGCCCTGGCAGGAGCATCCCAGGCCCTGCCAAGCTCCAGCTCTTGGCCAAACCAGGAGAAAGGCAGTGGGAGGAACCCTCACACCCCCTTTGAGGTGCCTCCCATCTCCTGGGCAGCTGGGATGGGGACAGCAGGGACCAGCTGGGACTGACACTTACTTTCCACCCCAGTACAGTTTGGTTGTTATGACCAGACTGGACCTCCTGCAAACAGAAGAGAATAATCAGTGGTAATAATAATAACAATTAAGATGACTCATCAGAATAATCATTGTTATTAGATGTTAAATCAAAGATTTAGCACTTGCACTTTACCACCTTGCTGCCTCACTGCACGTGTCCAACACCCCCCCCCTCCAGCTTTTGCTGGACTGAGCTGGATTTCTCCCCCAGCACCCAGAATATTTCTGTACCCCTTAACCCTGCCCCCAGCAGAGGGGATACTGATCCAGGAGCCACTCTGCACTTAAAGGCTGAACACAACACACACAGGGAAGGTCTTTAATGATTCTGCAGCTGCCCCTCAAACCCCAGCCCCATGCTGTGACTGCAAGGAGCTCTCAGCATCCCCAAGGTGAGGATGACCACCTGGGCAAGGGCTCCTTTTTCACACAGAAGCTGAAGGACACACTCAGAAGTTGTGTGCAACAATCAGAGGCTGCTCCCCGGTGGCCTGAAGCCTGTGTGGACTCCCCAAAACCAGGAGAATGTTTTATCTGGGCACTTGGAAGCTGTCCTGCTGCAGGAGCCCTGGCTGGCTGCTCCATGCAAGGTCCTGGCACCCACAGGTCCTGTTCCTGGGCCAGCACCACCCAACACAGCTTGGGTGTAACACCCAGGAGGAGGATCTCCTGCCTGGCAGGGGGGACAGTACCTCCAGCCCTTCTTCTTCAGGATGTTCCCCAGGATCACCTCAGCCCTGTGCAAAGAGAGAGAGAGCTTTGCATGACCTGGGATGCTTGGCACAGGGGACACCAACACCTGCCCACCACCCCAGGCAATACCACCCAGCCCCCCAGCCCTGAGCCCTCTCCCTGTCACCCCCTGGGTTGGGGGGTTCCCCCCTGAACTGCCCAGGACATCACTGCTGAGCCCCTGGGCTGCCCCCAGAAGCTGTGGCTGCCCCAGCCCCGGGGGTGTTCCAGCCCAGCTTGGATGGGGCTCGGAGCACCCTGGGCTGGTGGGAGGTGTCCCTGGGGCTGGCAGGAAAAGGGGGATTCCCCAGCACCCCCCAAAGTCCTCCCAAGGGAGCCCAGGGCAGGGGGCACCCCGGGCACTCACTTCCCAGCTGCGTACACCTCGGCCGTGTCGAAGAGGTTGACCCCACTCTCGTAGGCAATGGTCATCAGCTGCTCAGCCACCTGAGAGCAGAGACACAGAGTGAGGGCTGGGACATCCCGTTGCCCCAGCAGGAAAACCCCAGGAGGGGCAGCAAAAAGGGGGAGAAGGGCTGGAAGGGATCAGCACCCTCTGCCCCGGGCCAGACCCCTCATCGGGTACCGACCCACGGGGTGGCATCCAGGGACTGCTCCTCATCCTTGGAGGGGTTGAGTTCATCCCAGAGCAAAGTCCTGGGCTTTCTAATTGGAAAGCAGCCAAGAACGTAACAGGGTTATAGAAGGCACTCTGCAAATCTGTGGAGTTTAATGCAGAAGGGAGACTTCTGTAGCAAGAGGTTGGTTATTTATTTAGCTTCTTAGCTACCTGGCAGGCTGTCCTCCAGCTCCCCAGCCAGGGGCAGCACCATTCTGTACAAAGGATCTGCTGTTTTGTAGTGAATATTGCTGCAGTAAATTCCACATAATGGAACTGGTCATTACAATCTCTTGTGTTTAAACTATTGCTAACTCTGTATTCTTGAGTTTGCATTACATATTCTGCTCATTTTGTAATAAATATTGTGAAATAATAATACAAGGTATTTATGAAACATGTAATGGGCAATATAGCTTTGATTTGTGCCTTCATCTGAAAAAAAAACAACAAAACAAAAAACCCCCCACCACCCCCTGTGAGCTGAGCCCCTTGCTGTGGGTACCACTGATGCTGCTGGCACACACCGGGCAGAAACAGTCCCCAGCTTCTGCCCCAGGAACGGTGCCAACAGCACCAGGGAGGAGAAAAACACTGCACCAGAAGTCGGCCAAGCTATGGGGGAGATGGGGAGGGTTTGGTTTGGTTTTTTTGTTTTAATTGCAGCTGCCCCCTGGCTGAGGAGGTGTGGAGGCAGCGTCGTGGCTCTGCGCAGGAGCTCCCAGCCACGGCTCCTCCGCTCCCCGTAGCCATGGTTGCATTTAAAAATACCTCCTGGTGGGTTTGCTTCATGCATTCCACTGCCGCCCCGTTACTACTCACCTCGTCAGAGATCTGGCCTCCAAAAGTCACCCATGTCCCTAGGGAGAAGGAAACAATCCCGTCACTACCCCGGGGGTGTCTGCAAATATCTGCTGGGCCGAAATTCGGGGTTCAAGGGGGTTGGAAAAGGGAATAACTGGGTCAGGGTATGGGCCTGGGACCAGCACACCACCCCACTCCGGTCACTGCAGCCTGGAGCTCCTCACAAAACCCAATCCCTTCCCCGAAGCTTCAATTTAAAGATTGGAAAAAATTGGAAAAAATAAAAAAAAAAATGTAATGAGGATGCTGTGGGACCGTGACCTCCGGGGAAGGAAACTCTCCCTGAAGTGGTGCTTCAGCAGTGGGCAAGGCAAGGGCAGGAGAGGAAAAAAAAAAAAAAAAAGATAAAATTTGAGAAGCATTTCTTTTGACATGAAGTATTTAAAAGCCACTCAAGGCAACTCCATCCCAGGAACTTTTCCCTGCAGCCCATGAGCAGCACCCGTGCTCAGCTGAGCAACGGGGAAAGTTGGGGCATCACTGCTTGGTGGGTTTGGGTTCAGTGCCTGAAAGAACAGAACATCCTGTGGTGGGAAATGTGTGGGTTTCACTGGATATTCCCAAACTATAGTCCTATTATTTGCTGTAGACATTTTTAATGTATATATAAGGAACATTTCCCCTACGCTCAGTTATGAGCATATAATAGGAATATTTTCCCTAGATAGAATTTATGTATTCATATTAAATATATTATTTCTTATATATGTATCTCTCTCTATATATAAATAAAAGGAATATGTACTTCCTAACCTACAAGGAGCAAGTTTGCAGCAGGACTTCTCCCTGCACTCCCCAAGCCCCACACCCCAGCTATACCCAAAATTACTTTATTACTTTATTACTTATTATTACCCAAAAATTACTTTATTCACTGAACACATGGGGCTCACACAAAACCCTCCAGAGCTGGAAACTCTGCCTTGTATCATCACCCCCCCCAGGAGGGGGGCAGAGGGGTTGGGACCCCAGGATAGAAAATTCAGTGTGATTTGGGCAAGAGGGAGGAGAAGGAGCAGTGCCAGGGAGGGGTCAGGCTCCGACGCTGCTGCAGGAGGAGAAAATAAAATCACAAAATGCTCCCTGCCTGCTGTGCCTGCCAAGGGGCTGGTGGGAAAGGTGCAGAGTGCTCCCACTTCTTCATGAAAAATGGATTTTTTGGCTCAGAGCAAGCACACAAGGTGGAGCTGGGTGGCTTTGATCAGCCCTGGCTGAGAGCAGAACCAGAAGAATCAGCTGGGCGAGGGGAGGCTTCTGCCCTTGCCCTCTAAAGAAAAAAAACAAAAACAAAAAGGTCAAACTGATAAACTGATTCTTTTTTTTTTTTTTTTGAACATCACATTTCTCCAAGTTCAAATAAAGTTATTTTTAAGGGCATTCAAACCCAATCTCTTCTTTTCTTACAGACCAGCCCAAACTCTGCAATAACCAAATTTGCCTGGACCAGCAATGCTGCCAAAATAAATGATGAGCAAAGAGCACACAAAGTATTTCTAACCCCCTGTGCTGCTTCCTGCATCATCTAGATCCTTCCCTCCACAAAATTAAGGCAAAAAATGACATTTTTTTTCCTCCTTCCAGCCTGCTGGTTGTCTCTCCAAGCCCTCCAGGAAGGCACTTTCTCTTATCACTGGACTAAAACACTGTGGTCCCACACAGTAAAGATAAGAAAACAGGTTTCAGTCTACCATGAAACTTCTTTATGCAGATGAGAAGAAGAAGAAAAAAAAAAAAAAAACCCAAAGCAAAGCCAAATTTCCACATTAAAGCTTCAGAAGTGACATTTTTGTAGGAAGACATTAAAATGCATTTCAACTGAAGAAAGTGCCCAGGCTGTTTATCCCAGCCCCGGTTTATGGGGGTTTGGGTTTTTTTGTTCTTTTTCTCAAGTGTGCAGACAGGTGCCCAGCAGAGGTGAAGAAAAGGAATTAATTCCCCCTCCCTGGTGGGTTCACAACCAGGAGGTTACACCAGACCCAGCCTCAGCAGCAAAGGGCAAAGCACTCAGGAGTTTGGGCACAGGGGGAGCAGCCCCAGAGCTCAGGTAATGCCAACAACCACTTCATTTCTTTAAAAATAAGTCAGAATCTGGGTTTCTGCCCTGGGTTTGCTTGCCTGCCCCCCCAGCCCTCTGTGGGGGGACCCCTGAAGAGCCAAGCATCACCAGCACCCCAAATGGGGGATTTGGGGGGAATTGGGGGATTTTTTCCTTGCTGACTGCAAAAAGCAAACAGGGAGGGGAGGGCTTGCTTGGCAAGGGGATGTCTAAAGCAGCAGGAAGGTGCTGTGAGGGTCCTGGAGGGATGGGAGCAGAGGAATCCCAGCCCTGGGGCTCTCAGGATGGGTCCCAGCACCCAAAGGGGCCGAGGCACAGCACCCACTGCTCAGCTCCCATCAGGAATAAAAACCCTTCAGAGAGCTCCAGGCACACTTGGCATTTCAAACCACCAGCCAGGATGATTCACAGCCTCAGCCAAGAGGAGTATTTGGGAAGAAAAACACACTAAAAAAAGCAATATTTTTTTTTTTTCCAAAACCATTACTTCTCCCCTTCCCCACTCCCAGCCTTTCATCTGCCCCAAGGAGCTGCTGGTCCCCAGAGCTGCCCTCCCACTCCTGCCCTGCTCCCTTCCCTTGGGGACACAAATCCCCAGTGGATTCCTTCCCCTTCCCCTTCCAGAGGGGGATTTCTGTACTCTGGCTCCCTTTCCTCTCCATCCTAGCAAGGTGTGATGGTTGCTGGGTGAGCTGCTGATGCAGAACCCACCAGGCAGTGATGTCCCTGCCAGCAGATGTGTCACCTCTGCAGGTTCTTTTTTAAAGTTTAAAAAAAAAAAAAAAAAAAAAAAAAAAGGTTCCAGACTGCAAGCCAAAGCTTTGCCTCCTGCCAGCATCCTTTTATCCCCCGTTTGCTCCTGGCCAGGATGAGCCCACGTGGAGCTGTGACAAACCTTGGCCACCACCCTGGGCCAAGGGAAATTTGGGGATGGCTTCTCTCTTACCCACCAGGTCTGGAATGTCAGAAAAGCCCTGGTTTGTACCCAGTCCTGGGGTGTCCTGCTGCTGGGACTGCTCGTCTGGGAAGGCTTTTTCTGTGCTTTTGTACAAGATGTGGCTGTGGGGATGGCAGGTCCCACCCTGGGGCTGATCACCTTCTTGGAGGCTGGCTCAATATTTTCTAAAAATCAACAGGCAGCCTCCAGAGGCAGAATTTGCTCTGATTTAACTGCAGAATTAACTTTCCCCCCCACCTCAGCATCACGTTTCAGAGGAAGCATCACAGGAAGATCCTCATCTGGGGTAAGGCTGTCCCAGAGCCAGGGAACAACAGCTTGGGGGGACCTCAAGGCTGGTCTGATCCAAACTGTCCAGGCAGGAACATGGGCAGAGCCCTCAGTTCTGCATTATTTCACCCAAAGGAGGAGAGAGCCCAGCCCTGGGCTCAGCACTGGGCTGCTGGATCATAAAATAACATCCCAGACTGGTTTGAGGGTGAAAAGACCTTAAACCCCCACCCCCAGTGCCCCCCCTGCCATGGGCAGGGACCCCTCCCCCAGCCCAGGGGGCTCCAAGCCCCATCCAACCTTCAGCACTGCCAGGGATGGGGCAGCCACAGCTTCCCTGGGAAACCTGGGGCTCAGCACCCTCACCCCAAAGGATTCCTTCCTAACATCCACCCTCAACCTTCTCTCTTTCAGCTGAAGGCCAAAAGAGGTCCCAGAGGAGCAGTCCTGACCCCAGCAGGAGGTTCAGCCCCTGCTTTGCCATGAAGCCCCCTGCAGACCCCCCAACACATCAGTGAATTCCATGGGGAGCAGGATGCAGCCCAAGGGCACACACCACACCACACCACACCACAACCCCACTGCCTGCCTCCTGCCCCTCTCCTTCTCCCCTTTCTCACCCTACAAGGATGCTCCCACCCCTCGGAGGCTTTGGGAGCCTCTCAAGGGAGGTGCTGAGCCTTCAAGAAGCTTTGCTAAACCTTAAAATTAGATTTCCATGCTGCAGAGAGGCCCAGGGAAACACATTGATCCTATATGGGGAAGGGTGAGAGAGAAGCTCCTTAGGAAAGCCACCTGGGCTGGTGCTGGGGACACTCAGGGGATGGACCCAAACCCAAACCCAGTCCCACCTGGGTGCTCAGGAGAGGTGGCAGCAAACCCCAGGCTCCCACTGCTCCTGTCCCCAGTTCCTCCACTGCTCCCAGGGGCTGTGGGGATCACTGCCCGGCACCAGGCTGGGATGTTCAGCTCCAAAGGGGGGCCTGGCCCCAAAAAAGGGGGCCCTGGCCCCAAAAAGGGGTGCCTGGCCCCAAAAAGGGGATGCCCCGGCCCCAAAAAGGGGAGGCCTGGCCCCAAAAAGGGGAGGCCTGGCCCCAAAAAGGGGAGGCCTGGCCCCAAAAAGGGATTCCCTGGCCCCAAAAAGGGATTCCCTGGCCCCAAAAAGGGATTCCCTGGCCCCAAAAAGGGATGCCCCGGCCACAAAAAGGGGATGCCTGCCCCAAAAAAGGGGGGCCTGGCCCCAAAAAAGGGGGGGCTTGGCCCCAAAAAGGGGGTCCTGGCCCCAGAAAGTGCCAGGAGGCTGCTGTCCCATGCCTGGAGCAGCCTCCTGACCCTGCCCAGCTGCTCCCCCAGAGCTCTCAGTGTGTTCAGACCCTGCTGCAGTTGCACATGCTTGAAATTAAAGAAAAGCTTTGCAAAACCTTCAGGCTTTTTTGCGTTGGATTTTTTTTTTTTCCTATTTTTTTTTTTTCTTTTTCCCCCTGCTGCTACTTCCTTCCCGTTGCTGTTCTCCACCCCAAGCCCAGCAGCTCCCAGGGAAGCTGTCAGGATGGCAAATAGAAGCCTCCACACCCAGTAAGAAGAGAACTCCTTTCAAAGCCTGGAGCTATTTTAACCAGAAGAGCCCTTCTTGGCCAAACAGGCTTTATTCCTGACACTTCTCACTCAGGGTGACTTTCACATTTCCCCTTTTTTTTTTTTTTAAATAACCAAATCTCCAAGCCTGTTGGAAATAACCAAGCTCAGCCCTGGGGTACCAGCTGGGGGGGTCCATGGCCACAGCACCCACCCGAGGCAGGCAGGGGCCAGCTCCTGCCTTCCCCCATCTGGAAGGGGACTTTTTTTTATTTATTTTGTGGCAAAAAGCCTCCTAAAGCTGCTCTTGGGTGCTGTGGGTGCCACGAACCCGGGGCAGGGTCCCAGCCCAGAGCCCCCCGTGTTGTTCCCCCAAACACCCCAAGGCAGGGGAGGATACTCACCCAGACCCAGGCAGGAGACTCTCAGCCCAGATTTCCCAAGGTTTCTGGAAGGATAAGGAAATAAGAGAAGTATTTGTGAGCCCTCCATACAAATAACCCAGGGGGAGCCTGAAGAACAGACCCAACTTCTGCCCAAGCAGAGCCTCACCCTGGAATAAACCCAAATGTGGAACCTGGGGCATTTGGGGTCCCTGGATGAACCCCAGGATCCCCCCCACACCCTTTCCTTATGGCAAACTCAATTAAAGGAGCTGCCTCACCCCGGGGGATCCCAACCCATGGAATTCCACCCCCCAATCCACGATTTCCCAGCCCCAGCAGCTCCTCTGCCCAAGACAGGACAAAGTTTTCCCCTCCCAGGGCCAGGCTGGAGAGCAGAGAATAATCCCTGAGGCCATGGGGTGTGAGCACAGCCCTGCCCTCACCTGATCCTCACTCTGGAGAGCAAAATTCCCTTTTAATTCCCCCTCTCCTGCTGTAACCTCCATGGCACAGCTGGATCTCTGATTTTTATTGGTTTTTTTTTTTCCTGCCAGATCAAGGTATAATTTGGAGAGCAGCTCCTCTGCCTTCCACTGCCAACAACCACTGCCTGCACTTTCTGCTGCTCCTAATGAATTATTTAAAGCCAAAGCAAAAATATTGTCATTAAAAAAAAAAACAACCACAAATAAAAAAAAAATAAAAAAAAAAATCCTTGCAGACTGCTGGGGAAAGGGGTCAGACAAACCTTCCCCCATCACCACAGCTCCTGCCCTGCTCTTCCACTTCTTTACACCCCTTTTTCCAAGGGCACCCCCAGGCACTGCTGCACCCCAGCCACAGCCCTGCCAAAGGGGACTGAAAATCCCAGGAGAAAGAGGAATTTGTCCTTGAGTAGCTCTTGGAAATGCTGCAGCTGCAATTCCAGCACCACAACCCCTCGGGCTTCCAGCACTGTTGGGGCAGGCACTGACCCCATTTTTATTTTTATTTTATTTTCCCTTTTATATAGTTTTTTTTTTTTTTGTCCCTTTTATATTCTTTTTCTTTGTCTGAAAGCCCAGCTGGAGCCCATCCTCACAAAACTCATCCATGCAGCACATGGCTCAGCCCATCCCCATCCCCATCCTCCCCTGCTCACCAGCACAAAGCCTGAGCAGCCCTCTGGAAGCAAAAAGCCCAATCCCTGGAAGCAAAAAGCCCAAATCCTTGGAAGTAAAAAGCCCAAATCCCTGGGAGCAAAAAGCCCAATCCCTGGGAGCAAAAAAACCCAATCCCTGGGAGCAAAAAGCCCAATCCCTGGAAGCAAAAAACCCAAATCCCTGGGAGCAAAAAAGCCCAATCCCTGGAAACAAAAAGCCCAATCCCTGGGAGCAAAAAAGCCCAAATCCTTGGAAGTAAAAAGCCCAAATCCCGGGGAGCAAAAAGCCCAGTCCCTGGAAGCAAAAAGCCCAAATCCCTGGAAGCAAAAAGCCCAAATCCCTGGGAGCAAAAAAACCCAATCCCTGGAAGCAAAAAAGCCCAAATCCCTGGGAGCAAAAAGCCCAATCCCTGGGAGCAAAAAACCCAAATCCCTGGGAGCAAAAAGCCCAATCCCTGGGAGCAAAAAGCCCAATCCCTGGGAGCAAAAAACCCAAATCCCTGGGAGCAAAAAGCCCAATCCCTGGGAGCAAAAAGCCCAGTCCCTGGGAGCTGCCTGCTCCTGGCAGCAGAGAGGAGCCCAGGTCCCAGGATTTGGGTTGCCACCTTCTTTCTGGCCCAGTGCTCTCAGGAGAGGGGAGGGGTGCAGCCCAGCAGGCTGGGGGTTCATTTTTTAGGGTTTTTTTTAAGGTCCCTGAGCTGTGTGTTGTGGGCAGAGGTTGGCTCTGGCTGCAGGGGCACAGCTGGGCCAGGAGCTGTACCCTCTACAGAGCTACAGCTGGGTAAATATTTCCATTTATATATATATTTATATGTGTAAACATAGACACCCTGTGCATATAGATGCATTTACATGTGCTTTACATATACCCCATTTAATATAGATATTCATATATATTTTATACATACCCTTTTATACCTATATACATATAAATCCCCTTTAAACATACCCTTTTTGTCTAGATGTGCATAGAAATACCTTTATCCATACCTTTTTTGTGTATATGCAGATAAATCCCCTTTACCCATACCTTTTTTGTGTATATGCAGATAAATCCCCTTTATCCATACTTTTTTTGTATACATCCATGCATAGAAACACCTTTATCCATACCTTTTTTTGTATATGTATGCAGATAAATCCCTTTATCCATACCTTTTTTGTGTATATGCAGATAAATCCCTTTTACCCATTCCTTTTCAATACATATGGATCTATACACCCTTTACACATCCCCCTTTTTAGAGCTGGGCATACAATACCCTTCATACCTCCCCTTTTTAACACGTATATCAAACCCTGATAGATCCCCTCCTTTTACACCAGTAACTATTTACACCCAGGGTGAGTGGAACCCCAGGGCTGCAGTGGGCTTGGGGTTTGGGTCCTTTTCCCCAGGTCTCCACAAAAGCCACAAAATGCCCGTGGGGAGGGCAGCAAATCCCCCTGGGACCCGAGTGATGCTCCAGAGAGACACAACCAGCTCTTTGCCAACCCCAGAACTGGAGAGAAACCTCCCCTGGGCATTTCCCAAGGTGTCTCTGCCACTTGCTGGGCAGGCAGGTGCCTGGGACATTAATTAATTATCTGCCTGGGATATAAATTAATTACCTGTCTGGGGGGCAAGAGCCACCCTGGGGAATGCCAAATGTCTGCAGAGCAGGAGCCCTCCTGCAAACCCAGCCCAGGAGAGGAGGGTGGCAGAGCCCAGGAGCATCGTGGGGTCCCCAGGTACCCCCTGGTCCCAGCCCCTCTTTTCCCACCTCACTGAGAAAACCCCCAAAGCTGCTCGAACCCCTCCAGCCCAGGAGAGCTCACTGCTCCTGGGGAAGGGATTGGGCTGAAAGAGCCCAAGTTGGATCTTGAGAGCTGGTTGTTCATCACCCTACTATAAAAAAAAAAAAAAATTAAAAAAAAAATTAAATCCCAAGCAGAAGTCTGTGTGCGTTTCCGTGGTGGCTGCAGGCCCCAGGTGTAGGTACAGCACTCAGGGCAAGGCTGCCAAGGAAAATCAGGGGTTGGTTTCCAAGTAACCAGGCACTAAAACCCCTCCTCCTTTTCCCTGAGCTCCCCCAAGGAAATTGTCCCCAGAAAGGAGGCTCTGGTTCTGTCCCTGCTTGTGATGCCACCCAAGGGAGGTGAGGTGGTGTCTGAAGTGATAATTTGTGGTTCACAGGAACCGGAGGTGTAAAGCTGGGATTAACACTGGGAATGGCTGAGCAATTCCAGACCCATTTAACTCCTTCCCAGGAAGGGTTTTGGATGGGAATTGCATCCTCCAGCCCTGCCCACAAGCCTGAAACCCTTCCTGCACCCCTCACTCAAGACAGATGCCCTACAAGTCAGCTGGGAAGTTTTCCCCTGCTTGCCAGTTTAACTTTTAAAAGCCCACCTTGGGCACCCCACAGCCTCCTGGGTTTAACCAAACTTTTGCTTTCCCCAGCACCCTTCTAGGAAAGGCTTCTTCTCTCTGGAGAAGCTGATGTCAGCCTCTTCCCCAGCCAGCTTGGAGCTACCCCACATTTCTTGCAGAAAAATCCCCTCTGCCCCAAAGCACCCCAGGAGGGGCTCAGTGACATCCTCAGAGCATCCCCCAGCCCATTCCCACATCCCCTCCTGGGGCTGCCACAGACCTGGAGAAGTCCCCATGGCCCACTTGGAGCTGGGACCCCACCAGCTCCTCCTGAAAGTCTCCAAGTGACCCCAGGGACTCCTTAGGGGCTTTTATGGCAATTTTTAGTTTCAAGGACCACCGACTCCCTGTCCAGAAACACCCCTGGGGTCTCACCCCATGAGACCCCTCCAGGTGGGGGCTCTGAGGAGCTCTTGAATTAAAAGGAAAGGGGGAGGAGGAGGAGTCAAGGGAGAAAAAAGCCTCCAAAGCAGCCATATGGCAGGGACAGTGTCTGTCTCCTGTGGTACAGGGCAGAAAGCAATTGCAATTATTCACTTTTAATTAATTCTGGTGCCAGGGAACCAGTGAGAGATCCCCCCAGAGGCAGCAGAGGCTGGAGGCAGCTGTAGCACCAGGCTGTGGGGACCAGAAAAGCTCAGGTCCTGTGCCCAGCCAGCACTGAGCATCCCCAGGTGCCTTCCCCACCCCTCCAGGGCCACATCAAAAAGCAGCAGAAAAAAAGCAATTACCTTCTGCCAGACCCTCTTCACCTCCTGCCAGACCCTCTTCACCTCCTGCCAGACATCCTTCACCTTCTGCCAGACCCCCTTCACCTCCTGCCAGACCCCCTTCACCTCCTGCCAGACCCCCTTCACCTCCTGCCTCCCCCTGCACATGGCCTGGGGGAGCACCCAGAGCCCCCCCAGACGTTCCAGAGCTGAGCCAGCACCCCCCCCCTCCAGCTGGGATTTATAGGCTGAGCCACCTGTGCTGCTTGGTCAGCTCAGTAACCTCAGGTGGTTCCTCACACCCTGGGGGGGAAGCAATTATTAACAAACACATCTTGGCTGGGCTGGGCAGAGAGTGGAGCTGCTCTGCTTCACTGAGATGTGCTGAGCACACCCTGCCCTAAGCATGTCTGCTTTCAGCATTCCCATCTGCACAACAGGGTCAGGATAACCATCCCATCCATCCACCTATCCATCCACCAACCCACCCACCCAACCCTCCCATCCCTCCATCCATCCATTTATCCATCCATCCATCCATCCATCCATCCATCCATCCATCCATCCATCCCATCCATTTATCCATCCATCCATCCATCCATCCATCCATTTATCCATTTATCCATCCATCCATCCATCCATCCATCCATCTATCCATCCATTTATCCATCCTTCCACTCATCCATCCATCAATCCACCCACCCAGCCACCCATCTGTCCATCCATTTACCCACCCATCCATCCTCCCATCCATCCAGACTGGGAGTGAGAAGTTTTTCTCCAGAGAAACAGAAGTTTGAGATAAAAGCTCTGCACCAACACACACAGTGACGAAACCACTTTGGACTCCACACCCCCAGAAGAACCCTCAGGCAGAGCAGAGCTCCCCAGAACTCAGATAATTCTGGTTTTTCCCTGCTTTCCTTGCTCTGTGTTGTGGGGGTGCCCACAGCAGCCAACCCTCAGCACAACCCCAGGGGCTGTGGGGGAGTCCTGCAGAATCCCCCAGCACAACCCCAGGGGCTGTGGGGGTTCCTGCAGAAACCCCCCTGGTGCTGGGGGACCCCCAGGACCCTGCTTCACAACCCTTGGGATGGATGGTGGGGGGGGTCCTGCAGGGACATGGATCCCACCACCAGCTGGGGGGTCCCACAGCCTTGGGATGAGGGATATGGGGGGGAGACAAACCCAACACTCCCCAGGAATTCTGAAAAAGCTGGGGGGGAAGGGGGGAAGGAGCAGGAGGAGTCAGGCAGGGCAGGGCAGAGACAGCAGCACGGGCAGGGGTCTCCTCATGGGCATCCTCCAGCCTGCAGCACCCTAGAGGGGTGGGGAGAGCCCACCCATGGGTGTCCCCCCACCCATCCTGGTCAGCACGACTGGCACGGGGAGCCTGGCTGTGGACTGCAGAGAGTTGGGCATCTTGCTACAAAAAATGTGAAGAAACAAAAAGAAAAAAAGAAAAGGAAAAAAAAGTGGCTGTTCCTCAAGCTGGTGGTGGTGGGAAAACAACGTTGCTTAGAAACATTCCCATTAGTGCTACAGAGCTGTTCCTTTTGCACAGAAAATGCATAAAATATATAATTTGCTCCCCGAAAAAAAAATTAAAAAAAAACAACATAAAAGAGAAGAAAGCTGTTTCCAGTGACCAAACAAAGCCAGTGGAAGGAGGGACCCTGTCCCAGGGCAGCATGGCCCCAGAGCTCCTCCTGCAGCTCCAGTCCCAGCCTGGGCCTCCACTCCTTGCTGCTCCCCAACCACACCAAACCCTCAGGGTTCAGCTGCTTCAGGATCCCTCCTCCTCCCCCAAGGAACTCCTGGTAGAACAAGAGGGAACGGCCTCAGGTTGTGCCAGGGAAGGCTTAGGTTGGAGCTGGGGAACAATTTCATGTTGGAAAAGGTTGTGAGGCCCTGGCCCAGGCTGCCCAGGAGTCCCCATCATCCCTGGAGGGGTCTCAGACCCTGGGGATGTGGGGATGAGGGACACGGGGTGGCTTTGGCACTGCAGGTTTCAGGGTGGGACTCCAGGATCTGAAAGGTTCTTTCCAAGCAGCAGAGCTGCAGGATTGTGTCAGCCTGAGGTGCTCAGCTCCAAGCTGGGTCACTGCCCTTTGTCTCCATCCATCAGGACCTCAGGATGGTGAGGAGCTGAGGATGGGGCAACCTGGGGGTGTCCATCCTCTTCCTGCAATAACTGGGATGCTTCCCAGGCAGCATCTGGAACCCCAGCCCTTGGGAAGTGAGAAGGGGGATTTTCCACCCAATCCTACCGAGTTTTTTTCCCTTCCTCTCCCACCAACGACCTTTTCTCCCCAGCTTGGCAGGAGCTGGGAGCCCACCCATGGTCCCAGCACAGCCCGGGGGGCTCTGGGTGCCTCTCCCTCCCTGCACCCTGCTGGGAAGCAGTGGGGACAGGAGACAAAAGAGGGGCAACAAACCCCAACCCTGCCACTCCTGGAATGGCCGTGGGGCTGCAATCCAACAGCAGGAAAGGCGGGGGGGGGGTCCTGGGAGGTGGGAGATAGAGCCAGCCCCAGGGGACAGGCAGGTGCCTAAATGTCACCTGCTCCCTGTTCCTTGGCTCCCTCCACGCTTCCCAGCTCCTCATCTCCCGTACTCCCGGGGTGTGTGGGTGGTGGCTTCAGCTGAAACCTTTTAAATTATTTTTTTTTTTCTTTTCTTTTTTTTTCTTGTCTTTTTTTTTTTTTTTTTTTCCCTTTGGCTGCCTCCTGAGCAAAGTTGCAGCTGCCGCATTAAAATGTAAATAAGGCAAAAGAGCTGGGGCTGGAAGCCAAGCACAGGAGCTGTGGCAGATGTGGCTGCTCAGCCGGGATCCCTGCCTGGAGCCAGGCTCTGCCCGGCCCCCCAACCCCACCAGGAGAGGTGACAGAGAGCTTTGTGTCCCCAGAGCTGCCCCGGGGCCCTGCTGCATTCCCAAGGGATCAATTCCAGCATCCTCAGCCTGGGAGGATGGGCAGCCCACAGCTCCTGCCCTCCTCTCATCCCTGGGACCCAAGGGGAGGGAGAGGAAAAGGGAAAAAAAAAAAAATTAGGAAAAATATGTGTCAGTGCTCAGTGCTCCTTTGAAGTGCAGGATTTCAAATGGCTGAGCTATCCTTGTAAAAAATAATATATATATATATATATATAAATCCTAAGGGATTGGAATGAATCAGGTGACATCCAGAAATAAGGAGAAGGGAGGTCTCCATCCCAGCACCGTTTGGAAGGATCTGGCCCAGCAAAGTCCTGGGGAACCTGAACCTCCTGCCCAACCCCTGAACACAACAAATCCACTTTGGTCAGCCAGGAAATCAGTGAGGAAACCATTCCCAGGTAGGAAACCATTCCCAGGTAGGAAACCATTCCCAGTGCTGGGTGCTGCCTGCCCCCCCTCCAGGCCTGTGAGGAACTGATGCCATTTTCTGCCACTCTGTCATCATTTTGGGCTGGAAGAGGCAGAAATGAAAAACTGAAAACCCCCTCCCTGGTTTCCCCATCCCCTGGCCCACCTTGGGAAGGGTTTGGTCACTGAGCTGAAGGGGCTGGAGGAGTGAAACTGGAAAACTTGAGTTTGCTCCACAGGCAGCAGAGGCTGATCCTGGCCAAGAAGGATCCCAAGGGAGGAGGAGGAGGGGACACCAGGCACTGGGGATGGGGCTGTCACCTGGCACAGGTGACACCAAGAGGAACCCATGGGCATGCTGCAAAAGTTCTGTAACTTCACACCCAAAATATTTCTATTTACACCCATGGCACATTTTTGGGTGGCAGGGACACCTCCAGCCAGCCCAGGGTGCTCCAAGCCCCAT
Organism: Heliangelus exortis; assembly: GCF_036169615.1. Taxonomy (NCBI): domain Eukaryota; kingdom Metazoa; phylum Chordata; class Aves; order Apodiformes; family Trochilidae; genus Heliangelus; species Heliangelus exortis. The sequence goes on from NC_092430.1 coordinate 25,280,561, forward strand.
CCAGCCCTGGAACACCAGCAGGGATGGGACCTCCCCGTGGGTTCCCTCCCCAGCAAACCCCTTCCTGATCCCAGCCCAAAAGGAAAAGAAAACCTGCCCAAAAGTCCAGTTTGGATTTTGGCAAAGCAGCTGGGCTACCAGAACACACTTTTAATGCCCTGGTTTCCTCCTGAACGTGTTTCTCCCCGAGCCAGCCCTCCCCTGGGGAGGTACAACTGAACTGCTGGGCAGATGCTTTCCAGATACCTGATAAAGTTGGAAACATTTACAGGAAGGCTATTAGGGCACTTGGAAATAACAGGAAAAATCCATTTTCCAATTAACAGGATGTAGGAGCTTCTTGGACTGGTTTGGTTTCCAGGAAGAGAGGGGGGAAGAAGAAACCCTGAGCAGGAGAAACCCTGAGCAAGAAAAACTTGAGGAGGAGAAGCCCTGAGGAGGAGCAATCCCTGTGTGCAGCCAGGGGCAGAAGGATGGAAGCCAGGACCGAGCCCAGCTCTGCCCACCCCCCGTTTTCCCAGGAAATGGCCGGGTTCAGCACCACAAGGTCACAGGTTTTGGGTTCAGCACCACAAGGTCACAGGTTTTGGGTTCAGCACCACAAGGTCACAGCTTTTGCATCCCTGGGAGGAGAGGAGAAAAACCCATCCCAGCCGCAGCAGCTCCGGCCTCCTGGGGAGCAGCACAAAGCACCGCAGATTTTGTTTGCTCAGCTGGTTCCTTTTTCTCCTCTTTTGGAGTTATTCCTCCCTTCTCCGGAGCCACATCCCTGGGGGATCACCCGCCCTGCTCACCGGGCTGGCCTCGGCAATGCAGCTGGGGTGATGAACCCATAAACCCCAACCTGGTGGGGAGAGCTGCTGTAGGACTGTGGCGTTTGACAGCAAAATCTCTGTGCTGTTTGCATGGGAGCACTGAAGGGGACTGATCATTGCAGCAGGACTTCAATAAACCCCAGATCCCTAAAAATATCGTGGTTGGTGCTGGGAGTTCAAAGGAGTGGAAGAAGCAGCCGGGGACAGGGAGGCCAAAGCCATTTTCCTGGTGGCAGTGCTGGGCTCAGAGAGGGCTTGGGGGGTTCTGGGGTTCCTCCCCCTCTGCAGGAGCCCAGCAGGGAAGGGCAATGCCTGGGGATGCTCCCCAGGATCAGAGCAGCACTGAGCCCTCCCCGGGGCATCACTGCCCTGCCCAGGGACAGGGAGGTTTGGGGGTGTGAAGGTCCCTGCATCCCACTTGCCAGCGGGTGTTTCTGCAGGCAGAAAGGGGGGATGAAGCATTCCTTCTGCAGCCGAGTGCTTATTGTGACTTCTGATGCCTGGGGTTGGTGTGCAGAGCCCCCCGAGGGCTGCTCTGCCCCTGGCCAAGTCAAGAGGAGACCTTAGGATGAAATCCTTTGGGGTGAGGGTGCTGAGCCCCAGGTTGCCCCCAGAAGCTGTGGCTGCCCCAGCCCTGGAACATTCCAGGTCAGGTTGGATGGGGCTTGGAGCACCCTGGGCTGTGGGAGGGGTCCCTGCCCATGGCAGGGGTGGCACTGGGGGGGCTTTAAGGTCCAGCACACCCCTTCCCATTCTGTGATTCTCTAATTTTTGGCCATCAGGGTGTAACGGCCTCTGTTGGGATGTGGCTGGGACACCACCTCTGTGCCACCAGGGACACAAGAAGGTCCCACAGCCTGGCAAGCAGCAGGACCCTGCAGCAAGTCAGAAAACACCCCAAGCAAGGAAAGGATGGCCCAGCCCCCCTGCATGGGGCTTGCCATAAGCACAGGCACCAGAATTTGGAGATGCCCCCGTTGCTCTGGGAGAAGGGATGGGACAGGCAGCAATCCCACATGTCCAAACATCCCCATCCCCTCCAGACCTTTGGGCTTCTTGTGCTCAGAGGGTGCTGGGATGGGGCTGGGCACCTGCTGGGCTCACCCTGGGGATGGTGCCCACCCTCCCTGCAGCCCAAACACTGGCTGCTGAACTCCCCCAGCTCGCCCTTGCACTTAGAAACCTTTTTGTTTAGGCTGGTGCTGGAATTAATGGTCAAAGCTGCCACCATCAATTATTTATGAACACAAATAGATAGCAGAGCTTGGCAAATTGGGTCCCCTGTGCCCCTGTGCGGGCAGAGCTCTCATCGAGGGCTATTTCTGAACTGCTGACAGCCCCAAACCAGCAGCACAGCCCCAAGCCCTGTCTGGCTCAGCTCCCTGACACCTCCTGGGCATGGACCAGGAGCTGGGGGGCTCGGGGTGAAGCTCTGTCCTCCTGCCAGGGCAAAGATGCTGGAAGGAGCTGGGCTGAGCAGCTGGGGTGGCTGTAAGGACAGCTGGCAGTAAATTTTAACAAAAAATAGAAAAGGAGAAAAAAAAGAGAGAAGAGAAGAGAAGAGAAGAGAAGAGAAGAGAAGAGAAGAGAAGAGAAGAGAAGAGAAGAGAAGAGAAGAGAAGAGAAGAGAAGAGAAGAGAAGAGAAGAGAAGAGAAGAGAAGAGAAGAGAAGAGAAGAGAAGAGAAGAGAAGAGAAAAAAGAAAGGAAAGGAAAGAAAAAAGAATAAAGAAAAAGAAGAAAAAGAAGAAAGAAGAAGAAAAAGAATGAAGAAAAAGAATGAAGAAAAAGAAAAAGAAAAAGAAAAAGAGGAAAAGGAAAAGGAAAAGGAAAAGGAAAAGGAAAAGGAAAAGGAAAAGGAAAAGGAAAAGGAAAAGGAAAAGGAAAAGGAAAAGGAAAAGGAAAAGGAAAAGGAAAAGGAAAAGAAGAAGGCAAATTAGGAGGGTGAAGAACCCAGGCTGTGACCTTGTGGTGGTCTCCAGCCCCAGCCCGAGGTGGGAGGGCTGGATGCAGGAGGCAGCTTTTGTCTCCAGCAGCCCTGCAAGGCAAGCACAGCCACCACATCACCTCCAAAGGAAGCTTTGAAGTCACCCCAAATATTCCCCCACCTCCCAAGCACCTGGGGCTCCGATCCGGAGCATTCCAAAGGCCAAGAATCCAAAGCCCCCTCCCCGTTTGCTCCCGCAGGCCCAGGAGGTGCTGCCTGGGGGGTCCCCTCTGCCTGAGGTCACCACCCGGGAGGGCGAAGGAGCTTCGGGGCTGCAAAGCCGAGGCCCCTGAGCTCCCTGCTGTGCAGATGTTCTCCCATGAACGGATGTGCCGCTGCCAGCTCGGGATTTTGCACTCCAGGTTGGTGCCTGAGCTGCCGTGGGTCCATCAGACCCGTGGGGGGGTAAGGAAAAAACCCCCGAGTGGGCTCCTCCCCTGCCCCCAGCCCCGGCACAGCCCTGGCCCTCTCTCTCCAAATCTTTTATGTATTCCCACGGGCATTAGGCAGCACCAGGGTCCAGCACCATCCCAGCAACACCCAGCAACACCCCAGTACCATCCCAGCACCACCCAGCAACACCCCAGTACCATCCCAGCAGCATCCCAGCACCAGAGTCCAGCACCATCCCAGCACCACCCCAGCACCACCCCAGCAGCATCTCAGTAACACCCCAGCAGCATCCCACACAACACCCCAGAAACACTCCAGCAGCATCCCAGTAACATCCCAGCAGCGTCCCAGCAGCATCCCAGTAACACCCCAGCACCACCCCACACAACACCCCAGCAGCATCCCAGTAACATCCCAGCACCACCCCAGCACCACCCCAGCAGCATCCCAGTAACACCCCAGCAGCACCCCACACAACATCCCAGCAGCATCCAGCAGCATCCCCCGGGCAGGCTGGGGGCTGCAGCATTGCCCAGGGTCAAAGGGGGGAGCAGCTCTTGTTATTTTTAGTGTGGAACAAGGGGCAGCTCAGCTGGCACGTCAGTTCAAGCAGCATCAGGGACATAACTCGAGCAGAAAATTAATTGGGAAGGACTTCAGCTGCAAATCTGAGGGAGCTGAGGAGTTCACAGGATTATTGCTCCAGCCGTTGGGAAAAGCCTGCGGCTTGTCCAGGCACTGGATTTCCCTGGGGCTGAGGACACAGGCCTGGAGATGAGTCTCAGGGAATATCAGCTCCATCCCTGTTGGCAGATGCCTTCCCCAGCTGAAGGGTTCAGCAGCACGAGCCTGGAGGTCACTCAGCTCTTCCTCCCAATCCCCCTTCCCTGCTTCTCTTGGGGAAGAAACCAGCTCTGGACACAGGGAGCTCTGGGAGCAGGCACAGGGAATTAGTCACACAGACAAAGCAAGAGCCTTGCCACCCCCCAGATGCTGTTCTGGGTGCTGTTCCCCAAGTCCTGGGCAGCCCCAGCCCTGGGTGCTGAAACCTCACCTCAGATTAATCCAGGGAGGATTTACCCAGGCCCAGCCTGGAGGCTGCAGGACAATTTGTGTCCTGTGGGTAGCAAAGGATGGCAACGACCCAGAGAAGGATGGACACGACCCAGAGAAGAATGGCAACGACCCAGAGCCGAGGGGAGATCAGCAGAGAGACCCCGTGGTGTCTGTCAGCCTAACACCTGGGAGCAGATCCTGCCTCTGGTGACATCACACGTATCCCACAGCTGTGCTTCCAGGGGAAACTGAGGCAGGACGGTGCAATGGCTTGGAGAGGGCTGTAGGAGGGGGGTTGGGGGCTACAGGGAGCTCCTGGCTGACACCATTCCCCCAGATCTCTGCTCCACAGGGATCCTACCAGCATTCCCCAAATACTGCCCTCCCTGCAGTGCCCAGGATCCCCCCAGGAGCACTGAGCCTCCCCACCACCCCCAGACACAGATCAGGATTGTGGCTGCCCCATCCCTGGCAGTGTTCAGGCCCTGGCTGGATGGGGCTTGGAGCTGCTGGGAAGTGTCCCTGCCCAGGACGGGGGGTTGGAACTGGACGGTCCAACCCAACCCATTCTGTGATTTATGATGTCTGCCCTGCCAGCCATGCCAGGGAGCAGGAGCAGGAGGGTCTGATGCTCCTGCTAAAAGTTGGCCGTGGCTGAAGTACAGGAGCAGGCAGTGGGAAAGGCCAGGCTGCCCTGCAAGCAAAGCCTCCAGGTTGTTATCAGCCCCTCAAATAACTCACAGTAAATCACATCCCAGCACCCCCTTCCCTTCACACCCATACACCCCAGCTCTGCAGTCCCCAGAAGGTTAATACTGACATTGGCAGCACTGGAACCAAGTTGCACACTGGACTTCTGTGCAAAAACCATCCTGGCTTCAGATCACTCCCAAGGACCCCAGAATCAGCCTCACCACAACCCTGCACCCTCACCTCTCTCCCCAAGAGGACACCCTGGCAGGGCAGCAGCCACCAGCCTGTGGGCTGGGAGCCAGCACGGCTGATGCTGGCATTTTATATTTATTTTATAGGTATATATCAGCCACTGAGACCCCCCACACCCACCGAGACTCCCACACACACCGAGACCCCCTGCACCCAGCTGCTGGGAAGGGGGTGCTGAGCATCCCCAGCCCTGGGCTGCTGCGAGGGACCTCCTGAGCAGGCAGAGCCAGCAGCCCAGCTCCCAGAACCCTTCTCACTCTCAGCTGAAGGCGTGACAGCACAGCTCATCACCTGCCCACACGGAGCAGTTCACGCTGAAGTCACAGCCGTTCATTATTTTTCCTGCCTCGGAAGAATAAAAAACCCCAGGCGCACGAGGCACTTCAGAAGAACGCCCACGCAAAGTGGGGTTTTTTTGTTGCTTGGGTTTTTTTGTTGGTTTGGGGTTTTTTGGTTTGTTTTTTGCTTTTTTTTTTTTTTTTTTTTTTTTTTTCCCCTTTCATGTCACTTAAAACTCGCTTCCAGCTCCTCTTTGTTCAGAGCACCGGGCAAAAAGTCCCGGAGCATCCCCAGGCTGAACTGGTACCCAAGGCAGAGGCTTCTTGTGGCTCCACACGAGCTGCTGCAGATGAACTTTCCCTGCCCGGCCTCGCTTTGCCGACTGATTTTCCTGCTCCTTAGCACTAAGTTACATCCAGCGCTTCACAGGAACCATCTTTACACCACTGCTGTAAATTCACAACGATCCGCCCGGCCGAGCGGTCTCGGGAATAAAAATCCCACACCAACACGCCCGGCAAAACCATCCCCACCCCAACACACGAGTTTCAGGATCGATCCACAAGCCCAGCAGAGCTGCCCCGCAAAAACCCCGCAGCACCCGGGCCGGCAATTCCGTACAGAGAGAGAGCAGCGTAACAAAGAGCCGCACGGCGACCATACCTATATTTCATGCCCGTTTGCTTTGCGGTGGATTCTTTTAATGAAATGTGGTGCTGAGGGGTGAACGTCCCCAAACTGCGAGCGATAATCGCCACCGTCCGGAATTTTGCCCGGGCTGCATTGACTACGTTGGGGGCACTGGTGTTCTGCTTGCTGATGTGCCGGTCTTCACCATTGCGACTCTTCAAGTTGTGCTCTGTGCAGGCGATGGACACTTGCATCGCGCCTCGGGGACACCTTTGGCCACCCTGCGAGGTGGCAGCCCCAGCCCCCGCCCCGGGGGGGGCTCCCGAACACGCCGAGCTGGGCCCCTCCGGAGCAGAACCGGGTCTCGCTGAGTCCCCGCGGTGCCGGCCAGAAAAAAAAAAAAAAAAAAAAAAAAAAGCCTCGAAACGAAGGAGGAGGAGGAGGAAAAAAAAAAACAGAGCAAAAAAATAAAAATCCCAGCTGCTCTCGGCGTTCCCCTGGCAGGATTCAGGCAGCAGAAAGCATCGGTGCGGTCGGGGTGGTGGCAGCTCCGCTCCGCTCCTTCCCCGGGAGCCGCAGCCGCCCCTCTGCCTGCCCGCAGCCTGGCTCCCGGTTTTTCAGCTCCCGGTTTTTCAGCTGGCTGCGGGCATGCTGCAAGCGCTGGCTCCGGGATCTGCTGAGCAGGCAGGACCCGCTGGGGAAGGGGCTCGGAGGGGCTCAGGGCCCGGCAGCACCCAGCGCTGCTCCGTCCCCCGGGAGCGGCCGCCTCCCACCCATGGCAGCGGGGAGACCCCCGGCAGGACCCGGGGGGGAGCGGGGACCCGGCCCCCTTTGTGCTCAGGGAGGAGGGGGCAGGCGCTTCGGGAGGATGCTGAGCATAAAAATAGCAGCCGGCATCGCTGAGCAAGGAGAGGGCTGCTTAGAATTCCACGGTAAAATGGGTTAATTGTGAAGAGAAAAAAAAAAAAAAAAAAAAGAAAAAAGAAAAGGGAGGTGGGGAGGGGATGATGGGGAGGAAAATCGCTGTGCTCCAGCGCTGCGGAGATCTGAAAGGTTCTGCCCGTGTTCCGAGCCCCCGGAGCCGGGCTGGCAGCGGGGCAGGGGTAACCCCGCTCCCCCCGGCACCCCGCGGACCCCCCAGCAGGACAAACCGCAGCGCCGAGCCTGCGGAGCAAACCCAGCCCTGTCCCTGTCCCTCAAACCCAGCCCTGTCCCTGTTCCTGTCCCTGTCCCTGCTGCAGCTGCACCCCGAGCCCCCCGACTTTGGGCGCCGAGAGCAGGAGGCCCCCGGGGACCCCCGGGCTGGGCAGTGGCTCGGGATGATGGTGGGGGGGGAGGCTCAGAGAGACCCCTGCCCCTCACTGCCACCCCCCAGAGCAGCCCTGGGGGAGGATGGGGGCAGAGCCAGGGGAGGGGGTGCCCCTCGGTGACAGCACAGAGCGGGTGGGTGGGTGAGGGGCTGGTTGCCCCCCTACCCCAGTCCTAAGCAGGACGGTGAGAAACGCACCACAGGGGTTCCTAAATCTGCCCCCCAGGTCCCAGCAGGGCTGGGCTGAGGTTGGGGGTATCTCCGAGGGTCCTGTCACCCACCCTCTTCTCAGTGACCCCAATCCCGGGGGGGTGAGCAGCCCCCAGCCCCCCGGGGACCTGCCAGGCTCTGCCCTGCTCAGGGCAGGAGGAGGTGGAGCAGGAGGGGGTGGCGAGCAGAGGGGAGGGTTTGTCCCTTTGTCCCCCGCAGCGGGGGCACTGAGGCTCCCTCCCCCCTCACACCCACCCCACGGAGGAGGCGAGTGGGGGAGTGGCTGGGGGGGCCCGGCAGCCAAGCCCACCCCTTTGAGGATGGGAAGCACCAAGCAGAGCCACGGCACCTCCTTCGTGACGTTTTCCCCAAATATTTAAAAGGTATTAAAAGCTGTGGAGACCATTCAAGGGGGGGTGGGGGGGCGGCGCCTTGGCCTCCAGCTCTCTGGAGAGGTCCCGTTGCAGCCATCAGTGAAAGGTCCTGGGGTCACTGTCACCCAGGTCCAGGTCCCCATCCCAGGGCCGCCCATGCCCTGGGGTGCCAGGGGAGGGCCAGGGAGGGGACAGAAGTGGACAGCCACGTTCTGCACTGGCACAGCCCTGGGAGCACATCAGCTGAAGCTGCTGAGCTGCAGTGGGGCTGTGCCAGGGGAGTGTGTGTTTAAACACGGGATTGATTTCCTTTCCCTGCACAGGATAATCACTGCGAGACGTTGGCACAGCATCACTTGGTGCCACGAAAATCCCCCAGCTTATGAAACCAGGGGAAGGAAGGTGACATCCTCAGTGACAGCTCCAGGCCCAGGCTCCCCGTGCCACTCCAGTGCCACCAAACTGCTGGGGACACAGAGCTGTGTGCCCAGACCTGTGTCTGCATCCCCCTCACACCCCCTGCACCAGCCCAGCCCCACAGCAATTCCTCATTAAATAACTCCCTCAAAACACTTCATCCTCAAACCTGGTGGCGTGCAGATGCTCACGGCCATCCCAGGAGCTGCTGCAGCCATCCTGGGGCTCAAAACAAATCCAGGAGCCAGGCAGGGACCCTCAGCAAGAGGGATGCTGGAGGCACACACAGGAGCCAGGAGATGCTCTTGGGGCTTCCCCACAAACCCACATTTCCTAACTGGGGTTTCTTTGGCCAGGAGCAGGGTGACCTGCAGCACTGCCACAAGCAGGACGGAGCAGAAACCTCCAAAAAGGAAAAAAAAATCCTGTATTCAGGGCAGGTTTGGTCCCTGCAGAGAGCTGTGCAGCTGAGGGGGTGATGGACAAACCCTTCACTGCTGTTGGGATGAGCAAGGGAAAAGATGCCCCTGCAGCCCAAAATAAACAAATAAACTGAGGTCCTTGGGTCTGGGCTGGAGGAGACACCTCCAGCTGATGCACACCCAGCCCCTGCATGGCTCAAGCTGAAGGCATGGCTTTCTTCTGCCTTTTTTTTTTTTTTTTTATATTTCACCTTTGAAAGCAAACTTTGAAATATTGTGCCAAGTCTGGCTGGAGGTTTTTCTGCACAGAAGTTCTGTCAGGCTCTGTCAATCCTGTTAGGTGGCAGGGCTTAATTTCCTGCCTCTCCTGTTCTCAGCCCTCAGCAGCCACTTCTGCCACAGCCACGTGTATTAATTAAGCACTATTTAGCTACATTTATTAATCAAACAATGCTGACTGCATCTGCAGGTGAGCCTGGGGTACAGGGCAGAGCAGATCTCTGCCTCCAGCCCTCTGCTGTCCATGCTTTACCAAGTAAACCCTTTCAGTGCTTTCTAGAAAATCCTTTTTTTTTTTTTTTTTAATCACTCATTGCAAAACTCACGTTTCTACCAAAAAAAAACCCCTCAAAACAAACCAAACAAAACCCCTCCAAACAACAACAACAAAACCTGGAAATTTCCAATTGATCTATATAAACAAATTCAGCTTTTACACAAATAATCTGAGCATTTCTCAGCTTTCACCTTAATTCCTTACAAAATTATCTTTTAAATTTGGAGACCTATGGACCCCTGGGGGCCACAAGCCCAGGATGTCCCCAGTGAGCCCTAAGACTGGGGCACATTTGCAGGGGGAGAGGTTCCTGCTCTGGGGAAGCCACCTCAGGATGTTTGCTGCAGGTTGAGAGCCAGACACCAAGAGCCCCCCAAAACCACTGAGGCTTTGGGCAGTGGTCCCCAGGATTGACCTTCCCCAGAACTGCCCCATCCCTGGCAGTGCTGAATTCCAGGTTGGATGGGGCTTGGAGCACCCTGGGCTGTGGGAGGGGTCCCTGCCCGTGGCAGGGGTGGCACTGGGGGGGATTTAAGGTCTCTTCCAACCCAACCCAACCCAACCCATTCCATGAATTACCTTGCAGGACTGTCCCCAAGCCTGGAGGTGCAGACTGCCCCTGGCAGCACAGCTGGGCAGGATGGGGTCCCCATAAAAGTTTTGGTTGGGCCCCAAAAGCTCTGCTCAGGAGCCCAGCCTGGTGCCTCCCACTGCAGGGCTGGGGGCTTCCTCCTGGGCTAATTACTCCCAGCAGCTCCCTTAATTGGGGACACCCATGAGATAAGGAGTGGGACCAGGTGGGGGAGTGGGGAGAGGAGCCCAGAGCTGGAGATCCCCCTCCCCAGGACTCCCCATCCCATCCCATCCCATCCCATCCCATCCCATCCCATCCCATCCCATCCCATCCCATCCCATCCCATCCCATCCCATCCCATCCCATCCCATCCCATCCCATCCCCATCCCCATCCCCATCCCCATCCCGAGGCTGGGATGCAGCAGAGCCCTCCCTGGGGAGGGACCCTGCCCACAGGGGCAGCACCCAACCCTGCAGCCTTGGGGACCACAGCTGCCCCCAGGAGGGAGGCTTCTTTTTGGTGATATTGGGGTGTTTTTAAGAAGAGCTGCAGAACAAAGGCCCCCCAGACCCAGCAGCATCACTGCTTTGGCAGCCAGAGCTGAGTTTGCATTTCTGATGGCACCTGAGGAAGGCTGAACAGCATTCCCCCCAAATGGGTGGGGTTTTTTTACTTAAAAGGGTGTCTCTCTGGCAGGTTTTCAGCCAGGCTGCCCCCTTACCCACCCCCCAGGGTGCCACCAAACCAGAGCTGACCCCATGCCAGGAGGGCAAACACTCTCAGCGTGCTTCATTCTAAGGGGGACTGAGGCAGAGGCTGTTTCCCCATGGTTTATATTTCACTTCTCAGCACCTGGAAGGCAGTGGCTTTACCAAAGAGCCCCCAAACACCCCATTATTTTCATGCCTGGTGCCAGGCTGCTCAGGGTTCCTGCAGACCCCAGCATGGAGCTGCAGGAAGCTGCAGGGATCCCCAGGGAACAGTGTAAGGAAGGCAAAAAGCCACAGAGACACCAAGCCTGGCACCCCAGAGCTTTCTTGCTTTGCCACATGCATTCTAGACAGAAAATGCAGATTTTTCCCAGGTGCTTTGCAGAACTCAATGAATACAAGGATCCCAAAGACAGCTTATTGAGGCAGTGCTGACTGAGCAGTAGATTTTGGGTAACTCGGTGTATTGCTCTTATCCATACGTGGCAAATGTCACCCAAGCATTACTTGTAACTCTAAATTAACTCTGAATTAACTTTATATGAAGAAATGTGTTGTGAGGTCTTGCTTTTGGCTGCTGAACAACACACAGCTCCCTCCTGCCCTTCCCAGGGAGAGGTTGGAGCAAATGCTTATCACCCAGGAACTCCTGATTCTCTGGGATGAGCTGGTGGAGAGTCAGAATGGAGATGAGCTACAGGAGACTGTCATCTGCAAAACTTTGTTCCTACAGCTACCCCTTCAGCAAAGCCCCTGGGAACCCTTGGCTTTCCCTGGAGCTGCATCCTGGGGCTGGAGCAGGGCCCTGCATCCCTCTGTGGGCAAGGGATATCTCCTCAGGGATTCTGTAAACCAGTACTGAATAATGAGCACTGTTAAAATAGCACCTTCTCAAATATTATTAAAAAAAAAATAAATATATTAATTCTTCTCCTGAGGTCCTCTCTTTTGGCTGTAGCATTTCTAATTACTGAAGTGAGCAGCACAGAGCAAGCATCCACCAGCTACATCCCCAAAAACTGGCACAAGGTACAATCACAGAATCATTTGGGTTGGAAAAGACCCTTCAGGTCACCAGGTCCAAGTGTTTGCCCAGCACCCCCTCAGCACCACATCTCCATGGCTCTGAAACCCCCCAGGTCTCCCCTCCCTGCACGGCAGAGAGAACTTCCCAGGGACCAGCACTCCCAAAATAACAGGAATCTGCTGGAATCAGCCCCTGAGGAGAACATCCCAGCACCCAGCACAGTGTCACATCACTAAGGAATCACTTCCAGCCCCTCTAATTTCATGGTTGCCTCTGGATGCTGCCAGGAGCCTCTGGTGGGAAGGAGAGGCAGCACAATCCCAAGAGGCCAGCACTTCCCCTGACACCTCCCTGCCAGCCCACACCACTGCCAGCTGGAAACCACCACTTCAGGCCTTCAGAAATCTGGTTTTTCACCTGGCCAGGGCATCTCCTTCCCCAGGAGGCCATGCAGAGGGGGCTGTGCTGGCCCAGGGTGCAGCAACTCTTCCTCTCCCTCACCTTCCCTCTGCTCCTCGTGGACTCGGGGGGGAATTATTGCTCACCCCTCTTCCAGAACCCTCTGCAAAGACTTTTCCTGCACCAGAGCAGGAACAGGATGTACCTCCCAGAGACACGATGTCGTTTTAGTGAATTAAGCACATGGCACTCTCAAGTCTTCAGGTCACCTCCAGGCAGGGCCAAGCCCTGGGGAGCCAAGGAGCTGCTGTGCTTCCCAGAGCCAGGCAGGGAGCTCCCCCAGCACATCCCAACCAGGGTGGAACAACCACTCTCCCACTGGAATGCTGCCCGTTTAATTAGCAAAAGGACTTACAAGAGGATTGTTACTTATTGCCAAACGCATAACCACTCATTAGGTCCTCAGGGGGAAAGAATAATTACTCCACGGTGCCTTCCACAGTAAAAAAAAATCTGCATTTTGTACCCCCAGGCTGGGCTGGGCTGGGGGGGGCTGCTGGTAGGGAAGATGCTCAGCTGGGGTGTCCCCCAAGACACCCCCCAAGAGCAGCCCCTGGGCACACACCAGGGACTGCCCTGCACTTTGCAGACACCCCAGGAAAAAACCAGCAGAGGTGCTGGTGGGATGAGAGCAAGGCTCTGCTGTCATCTGGAGCCTCTCTTGGCTGAAGCCAACCGAGCAGCTCTGGAAATGCAGACTGAAAATAATGGGGGGGGGAAAATAAAGAGCTTATCAGGCAGCAGCAGGCAGCTCTGGTGTGGGGAAACAGAGGCAGCAGTGTCACAGCAGGGGAGGGGACAGCAGGCAGGATGAGGGGACATGAAGCAGGACCCCAGGGCCCCCCTGCTCCAGCTCTGCCCCTGCTGGGTTTGTTATTCCCGGGGTATTTTTATATTCTTTATACTCCCTCAGACTGTTACTCTGATTCTGCTCAGCTCTTCCCAACACCCCCAGCTCTCAGAAGGACATTTGTTATCCTGAGTGTGCCACCCCTGACACCTGCTAGCCTGGACAAAATGTGGCACTTTCCAGGGAAGTTTCCTCTTTACCCCAATACAAAGGTTACCCCAGCAGTGCCCAGGCCACCCCTGCCCCGTGTCCCTCATCCCCACATCCCCAGGGCTCTGAAACCCCTCCAGGGATGATGGGGACTCCAGCCCTGCCCTGGGCAGCCTGGGCCAGGACCTCACAACTATTTCCAGGGAGAAATTGTTCCCAGCTCCAATCTAAACCTCCCCTGGCACAACTTGAGGCTGTTCCCTCTTGTCCCACCCCTTGTTCCTTGGGAGCAGAGCCTGATCCCCACCTCTTCAAAGCCCTGCCAGAGCCTGCTTTTAGGATCATTTCCTGCAAGATGGAGCCTTGAAACACCCCAGCAGCCTGCCAGCTGGGATCTGCCTTCCCTCCCCAGCAGGGATGCCCTTGGTGTCAGCATCCAGCCAGGTCCCAACCTCAGCACATCTCAAAGGCAGCCCAAAGTCACACAGATTAGAAAAAAAAAACCAAAAAAACCAAAAAAAACCAAACCAAAACAACTCTTTCAACCAAGACCACACAGCCTCACCCCTGGGCAGCCTGCAGACCTCAAAGCTGCATAGAAACACCCCCAAAACTCCATCCTGGGTCCCCCTCAGGGGTTGCTGGGTGCTGTGGCAGGGAGCAGGGATCCAGCTCAGCAGCAGCTCTGCCCACGGAGCCAGGGATTTCTCCTGCAGCTGGTGAGCTGGGGGCTGACAGGGGCAGAAGGGGGGTGAAAAGCAGCAGAAAGAGTGAAAAATTCCTGCGGGGCACCCGCGGAGCTTCTGCTCCCCAGGCACCCGGGTTCGAGGGTTGGGGGAGGGCAAAATTTTGTCTTCCACCTTAGAAAAAGGTGTGAATAACCCTGGGAGGTCTGGAAGGGGGGATCTGAGCTTTCACATGGGCCTCATGCAGCAAAAAGCAACGTGAAGCATCCCAGGAGCTGCTGAAGAGCTGAGCCCAAGCAGGGAGCAGGGCAGAGGCTGCCCCAGGCAATGGGCACCCTTCATTCAAAGGGTTAAACCAACATTTCTTACTCCGGGGAGGAAATCCTGGGCTACAGAGGCTGCACACACGAGTAAATATTCAATTCCCACCCCTCCCTACACACATCCCCTGTTTTCATCCCATCCTCCCCCCTCCTTGTGTGGTGTGGGCAAGAACCCTTCAAAGGTAACAAAAATAACTTCCAGGAGCAAGTGGAAAATGAAATGATTTGGACTAAGAGGATAGACATGGGAATATCAGCCATCCCTGCTGCCTTGGAGAGCAGGCTGGAAAAAAAGGGGGAAAAAAAAACAGAAAAAAGAAAAAGGAAAAAAAAAAAAAAAAAAAGAGCCAGCACTTATGAAAAATTGGGCTGCTATTAAGGGAAGGCCCCAGCTGGATGTGGCTCTGGAGATCAGTCTGCCCAGGAAGCAGAGAAGGGGAAGGCTGTAAGCTATATCCCAATAAATATAATGCAGCTGTGTTGCAAACTGAGCAGATTAGGGCAGGATTACGGGGCAGGATTATAGGACCCCAGCGAGTGCTCTCCTGTATCTTGCCATCTAAAGATGAGATATTGTAAAGCTGTGAGAGATGAAATGAGCCTGGGAGCAGCTCTGCCAAGGTGAGTGCTCCCCAAGCCCCTGGCTGTGGGGGTACAGGCATGACCCCAGAAGAAGGGACAAGGGACACTGAAGTGTGTGACCCAGCAGAGAGCAAAGCACCCCATGGCCCAGCCCCATGGCCCAGGCAGTGCCCACCAGTACAAAAAAAAAAAAAAATCAGTAAAACCCTTCCCAGTTTCTCACCTTGGCTTTCCACCCAGACCCTCCCCTCTGTAGGACACAGCCCTCGAGGGCCTGGCCAACATCTGGAAGGTGCTGGGGGCTTTCAGCATCCCCCACAGCCCACTGAGCTCCCCAGCTCCATCACCAGGGGCAGGGAAAGCATTCCCTGTGGTTTAAACCTTTTGTACAGAAATGTCATTTGCATCCCCCTGGTTCCTGCCTCACGGGGGGGAGGGATGGGGAGCTCCCTGCTGCTGGCTGCTCCTGATTTTTAACCACATCTGCCCTAATCCCTGCCACTCATCTTTTCCCTGGGCTAAAAGCCTGTTTAATCACCCAGCACAGGGACAATCCCATCCCTCAGAGCCCTCCCTTCCCTACAGCCCAGCTCCCACTGCCCCTTTCAAGTGAGACAGCCAGAAGTTTTTTTTAAATAAAGACATAATTACCAACACCTGATTGCCTCATTTCACTACATAAAAAAATAAAATGAAAAAAAAACCCAGTATTTTACTGGTTTGCATGTTCTTAAAAGGCAAACAAACCCAACGCTGTGGGAGCCGAGGTGCCGTGCATCGCCCATTGCTCACAGCAGAGCTCAGGGAAGGGACAGGGAAGCTGCTAAAGCAAGTGACACCTTCAGCCCATGGAATCCTGAGGTGGGCACGGTCCCTGGGCACCCCCTGGCCAAGCTCCCCACCCCTGCTTGCCCCCCCTGCAGTCCCCAGGCCATGCAGAGGTACCTGTACTGCATCCCGCTGCGGGCTGGGATGCTCTCCTGCAGCCACAGCCCATGCAGGTGCAGGAACTGCTCCAGGTGCTTGAGCTCAGTGCTGGGGCTGAGCCTCCTGGGCCAGCCCGGGGCTGGAGGAAGGGTTCTGGGGACAGAACTCAGCTTCCTGCCCTTCAGCAGAGCTTCACTGGCCTTCTGCAGGCTGGGCTTGGGGGCCGGGACCTCCGCACAGGCTGCTTTGTACAGGTGCATGGCAGGGGCTGGGGGGTCCTCAGCAGCTCCCAACCTCCTGGCTGCTCCCTGCCATCCCAGTCCCTCCAGCACAGGACAGGAGGAGCTGGGGTGGGTGGGTGGGTGGGTGTCCTCCCCCCCAGAGGATCACAGGGCTGTGGAGCAGGAGGGTTCTCCCAGTCGTTCTTTCTGCCGTTGCAATTGGCTCCTTTTGAAGTGATGCCCAAGGTGGATTCCAGCCAAGATCAGCAAACTTGTTCCTCTGCTGCAGCCTCTCATGGTCAGGCACTGGGGGGGATAAGGGCTGCCAGTGGGAACAGAGCACAGACCCCATTCCCCAGGCCTTATATTTAGGTAATGAGAAATATTTGTTTGGGATTCAGTTCAAGGCCAATAAACGTAATCTGGATGCTCCCAGAGGGTTTGTTTCAGGCCTGGGGCTGGGCAGATGAAGGCTGCAACCTTCTCTTAGACCTCATTAAAACTTTTTGGTTTCCATTGTGAACTCTCACATCATCTGTAAACTTCCCCAGGATCTGCAGCCTCCTGGGGCTTCGATAATTAATAAGAAAACAAAGGCTACAGAGCAGTCAGACATCAAGAAGGACAAAACGACCCGAAAACAAACAAATGAGGGAAATACTGGAGAAAAGAACAAGTTGTGGGCATCGGGGCAGGGAACAAGCACCAGATTTTGGGAGGCTGTGTGTCCCCCAGGAGTGGATCAAGAGGGGCTGCAGG
Organism: Heliangelus exortis; assembly: GCF_036169615.1. NCBI lineage: Eukaryota > Metazoa > Chordata > Aves > Apodiformes > Trochilidae > Heliangelus > Heliangelus exortis. The sequence continues at coordinate 25,297,222 of NC_092430.1, forward strand.
AGAGGAGCCAACAAAGCCCCTGAGGTGCCACCAACTGCTACAAAACCTCCAGCAGGTGAAGTACCACCCAACACAGAGCTCATCCCTGATGAATATTAAAGCCAAGTCTCTGGTTCTCAGGGTCTTTGTCCTCAGAGGGGCGATGGGAGAAGCAGCACAGGTTTTGTGGCACCACCAAGGGCACCCAGCACCCACGGGTGAAGATGACAACCAGGAGGACCACAGTGACCCTCACAGTGACCTTCACAGTGACCTTTTCTGGCCAGCACCAGCCCACAGGGAACAGACCATGATGACATCTGAGGCACCCCATGGATGCAGGTTTCTCCTTTTTTTTAACAACCCAACCCATTTCCTTGCTGTCATCCTATCCTGAATACACCAGGAAAAATAAGTTAAATAATCAAGTGATGGATGGATCATTAACTCAAGTAATCCTTAAATCTTTCAAAGCAGATAAACAAAGACTGATCCCAAACCCAGGACATATTTTTAAATGGTTATAAGTCAATGTCACCCAGGGGGTTTGGCATGGGCACTTGGATCACCCTGTCACCCTTTCCCTGCAGCTGCTGTGCCAGGGCCCTGAGGGGACCAATGAACCCCATGTCCCTGATTTCCCATTAAGCTGGGGGGCCCTGCTCAGTGCTTTTATAGCTCTATGGAACACCTCAGGGGCCTGACCATGAGGAGAAACTGCTCAGCCTTACCCCCTGCCCCACTCAGATTCCCTTCCCTGGCCTTTTCCAGGCATCTCTGCACTCAGGAACTCCTTGCTCCATCTCTCACACGTTTTATCCTGGTTTCCTTTCAGCTGCCCTGCCTGTAATTTCTATCCTAATGACATTTTTATTAATTTCTAATCCCAAGGTATCTTCGAGTTCGCTGTGCTTTGTGCCAGGCACTTCAGGCATCCCCTGTCTGTCTGGGATTAGGGGAGATTCCACCCGATGTCCCAAATGAAATCCCCCCTGTTACCCAGGCATTTGTGTATTGCTGGGCAAAACACCAGAAAATCCCCTTTGGCAGCAGATCTGCCCCTCGGGGTGAACAGAACTCATCTCCCCCCCTCTGCCAGCCCCCAAAAAACCCCTGGGGACTGAGCCAGCAGCACCCAGCAACTCCTGTTCCAGCTCCTGTTTCACCAAGGGTCTCCCTGGGGGCAGGAGATGAGTGAGCTGCAGCTCCCATTTCCTCTGATGCCACGAGCCCCTTATCTATAGATTTATTTATTTTATTTAATAGGGGTAAGATCTGATTCTGGAGGCTGCAACCTTTAAGATCGATGGGATTAGAAGTTCAGCAGCTGGAGGTTTCCCCTCCCTGGGAAGGAAGGGGGCAAAGCAGCCCCAGCAAAGCCTTCCCTGCCCTTTTCCCTCTCCCCAACCCATCCCCTGCAGCTTTCCCACTGAATTCAAACGGGTTTGACACCCCCTGGGAGTTCAGGAGGAAGGAGGCTGAGGAACCAGGGGTGCTTTGTGCTGCGGGAGGCACAGGAACCCAGAAATCAGTCTGCAGAACTTCCAGCTCTGTGCTGTGCATCCATTGCAAAAAATCCCTGAAGAACCAGAAAAGTTGGGCTTGGACAGTCAAAAAGCTTTTCTATTGCTGGTTTTATTGCTGTTGTTCTTATTATTATTTCTATTATTTATAATAATAATCTAGTGGGAGGTGTCCCTGCTGATGCAGGGGGGTTGGAATGAGGTGATCCTTGAGTTCCCTTCCAACATAACCATTCCATGAGTCTGTGATAAGGGCTTGGAGCAACCTGGTCTGGCAGGAACTGGGTCAGCTTTAAGGTCCCTTCCAAGCCAATCTAACGTACAGCTTCTATGACTCTAGGATTCCATTATTTATTATTATTATTGTTATTATTAATAATATTGTTAATGAATTATTAATAATACCATTATTAATATTATTACTAGCAATAGTACTATCATTTTTACTACTACTGTTGTTATTATTACCACAATTATTATTACTATTATTACTATTGTTATTACTATTGTTATTACTATTGTTACTATTATTGTTACTACTACTATTATTATTACTACTACTATTATTATTGCTACTACTAGTAGTCTTATTGCCACTATTCCCATCACTATTGCCGTCTGGTTTTTTTTGGTTTTTTTGGTTTTTTTTTTTTTTTGGGCGGTGTGCTGCCCTCCCGTCTCTGTGTGTGGGTACCTGTGGGGCATGCCGGTGGTGTAGGCGATGGTGAACTCCCGGGAGAGCTCGCAGCCCCGCAGGTACCAGTTCATCTCCAGCTCCCGCAGCAGTGCCAGCCGCCGGGCAGAGGGCTGCAGGGCGGGCACGGACCGGGCCCCCCTCTCCTTCCCGCTCTCCGACGAGCTCTTCCTGGCTCTCTCCCGGCTCCCCAGGGAAAGCACCGACTGCTTCCTCAGTTTCAGGGCTTCCTCGGCGTTCTTGTTCCCCACGGTCCCGGTCCGTGCCGCCAGCATCTTGCTTCTCGCCCTCTTCGCCCCGCGTCAAAGAACCCGAGGGGGTTTCCTGCTCCTCACGCGGAGCTGTACCGGGGGTTTCCTGCCTTCCCCGGCCACCTCACGCCGAGCTGTAACGGGAGATGGGTCTGGGGAGCTTCGCCAGACGGAAGAGCTGTAACCTCCTCATGGAAACACCCCTGGCAGCTCCCTCTGGCCAGCGGGCTCCGTTTGGCGAGGGAGGAGGAGGATGGTTGGCAATAGTTCTTGGGGAAAAAAAAAAAAATAACCAAACAAGCCCAACCTAGAGCCACGTGCAGTGCAGAGCACCTCAGCTGGACCGCTCCGGAACCAGCTGGTTGGAGCTCTGGGGGTGGGCGGGCTCCCACCATCCCAGGTAAAGCCCAGAGCCTGCTCCCCTCCATGGCAAAGCCACAGCCACGTGGGCTCCTCCCAGCAAACTGCAGCGTCCCTGCCACCATCCCTGTCACCAACCCTGTCACCATCCCTGTCACCAACCCTGCCACCAACCCTCCCAGCATCCCTGTCACCATCCCTGCACCATCCCTGTCACCAACCCTGCCACCAACCCTTCCAGCATCCCTGCCACCATCCCTGCACCATCCCTGTCACCATCCCTGCACCATCCCTGTCACCAACCCTGTCACCAACCCTTCCAGCATCCCTGCACCATCCCTGTCACCATCCCTGCACCATCCCTGCAGCATCCCTGCACCATCCCTGCCACAACCCTGCCACCAACCTTTCCACCATCCCTGCCACCTTCCCTGCCAGCATCCCTGCACCATCCCTGTCACCAACCCTGCCACCAACCCTTCCAGCATCCCTGCACCATCCCTGCACCATCCCTGCCACAACCCTGCCACCAACCTTTCCACCATCCCTGCACCATTCCTGACACAACCCTGCCACCAACCTTTCCACCATCCCTGCACCATCCCTGCACCATCCCTGCATCATCCCAGCCTTCACCCATCCCGCTGCTTCTCCTCCTCCTCCTCCACCAACTCCTCAGGCCGCCCTGTCCAGCAGGGATTCCCATTTTCCGAAGGACCTGTGGCCACTCAGGGATCTGAGCACCCGTGGGATGAGAGCAAGGTTCCAGTTTTTCCTAGATTCAGGAAGACGTCTGCAGGGAGCGGTGCTGGCGGGGAATGAATTTCCCTCTGGGGCTGGGGATGTGAAAGCCGATGTGGAGATTACAGCACTAATCACAGCAGCCACCTCAGGAGCACAAACATATCCCGGGGGGGAGGGAGAGGCAAAGCAAAGAGGGGAAAAGCCCCGGGGGGACGGGCAGGATTTGAAAGCCGTGGGACTGGGGAGAGGAGCAATCGCCCCCCCTGCCCTGAGCAGAGGAGAATGGAAAGGCATCAGGTGAAGGGTTTCCTGCAATCAGGGAAAAGGGAGCTCTGGAATTTCCTGGCCCAGTGTCCCACCCACAGCAGGTCTGTCCCCAGCCCTGGATGAGTTTTCCCACCCAAGACCCTCCCAGCCCTTCTCTTCTCCCACTGATGGAAAAGCTTTTCCCAAGGCCCAGCCCAAAGCTCCAGAGCTGTGGCTGTTGTTCCCTGCCTTCCCACCATGTCCCAGGAGAGCTTGGATCCATCACCACCACCTCTCTCCCTCCCTCTCTTTCCCCTTCCCTCCCTCCCTCTCCATCAGCTGCCCTTGGGTCCCCTCGGCCACCCAGGACCAGCCCAGCTCCCACCACCCCTGGACCTGGCTCCCTCCAGGTTCTGGTCACTGGGGCAGCCCCCACTGGGTCCCCCAAGCTGTGGGTCCTGGTGGGGGTTTCTGGAGCCCCAGGGAGCATGGGTGTGGGGGAAAAAAGCCCCTTTTGGGTGCTTTATAAATAAGCAGTTCCATCCCCTTTAGGAAGAAGTTCCAGAGCAGGGGGGTTGGAGCAGGTGATCTCTAAGGTCCCTTCCAATCTAGGCCATTCTATGAGTCTAAGTCCAGCAAAATTTCCCTTCCACAGGCACTGGTGTCACCCAACCTGTTCAGCAGAGATGGCACCACAATGTTGTCTGGAAATGTGTCAGAACTCAAGACTGGGGCTGTGAGCACATTCTAGTTCTGTGCCTGCTCTCCCGTGTCACCTCGGTGGCCGTGAAGAGAACTTCCCAAAGAGGGAAAGGTTTCCAGCAACCCCAGAAGCCCTAAAACCAGCCCTGGGCAGCTGAAGCCATCCCTGCTGGTTGGACAGGTAGGAAGCCTCCAGCCTTAGAGAATTCTGACAAGATTCTTCAAGATCTTTCCCTTGGAAATTGGCAACAAAAAAATAGCTGCAAAAACCCTGCAGTCCCTGGTGTGTGGGAGGCAGCCTGTGCTCACCCAGCCTCCCTGCCCCTGGTTAGGAGTTCCTTAAGCACAGAAACACCCTGCTGCTCCCCAAGCCTGGGTGGGAGGGATCTGTGACCTTCAAAGAGCAGGAATTCCAAAGCAGGTGCTGGTGATTTGTCCCAGCCTCAATGGGACATTGTTGGTGGCACAGAGGCTGGTGTGAGGGCAGGTGTTCCTGTCATGGCCCATTTAGCCAGGTAAGGGATATGGGGCTGTGGGGTGAGCCTGTGTTCTGGCAGGTAAGGAGACCCCGGCTCACCTGATGAAAAATGCAGGAGCTTGCTGTCCCCAGGGAAGAGCCAGTCCCTGAAATGGTGATACAGCAGGGCTGGGGCAGCTCAGCCAGGTGGGACTCTGCTGGGCCACAGGGACCTGTGAACAAATCACAGACTTGTTTGGGCTGGAAAAGACTTTTAAGACCATCAAATACAACCCCAGCACCACCAAGGCCACCACTCATTCTTCAAACACTTTCTACAACGTGAATTTTATTCCTGCTGCTGTCCCTGGAGTCAGACACACGACGTGGAAACCACCTCCAGGCTGCTCTCCACATCCCCCCATGGTCCTGGGGCTGAGGGGGGGTCCCCAGCCCTGCCACATCCCCCCGGGTTAATCCCTGTGCTGCCAAGAGTAAAGCCCTGCACTTATCTGTATTAAACACACAATCCCGGGCTCTCTGGAGCAGAGGGAGGTTACAGCACCAGAAGGGGTGCAGGGTACAGCACTGACACCAAACACCAGGCTCCATGTCCCAGCAGAAAGTCCTGGTGGCCCCCAGCCTCCCACCATGGGGTTAACACCACGTTTTCCTCTGGCCCAGACACACAAAATCTAATTTTTTTTTTTCCCAGATGTAAGTACAAGAAGCCTTTCTAAAACACCCATAGGCGTTTTCTGCTCAGAAGAGCACAAAGCTCCCAGGCTGAGTTCCTACCACTCACACAATCTGTGTTTTAAAACTTTTTTTTACACACCTCTCAAGCAGGTTTCTCTCAGGTGTGCATTTCAGCAGCTTGAGCTGTGTGCTGGCAGCGAGGGCCCCACATCCTCACCAAGGGAATTTTATCCTGATTTGCTTCACCATTTATTGAGAAGAAGGAAACACAAAAATTTCACGATGAAAAAAAAATGACATTTATTGTGCCTCAGCCCAGCCTAGGGGAAGGCAGGGTGCAAATCCTGACGGGGCAATTCTACTGCAACTCATGTAAAATCCATCCTCTCTTTAACAGTGATCACAAACCCCAGCCCAGCTCCCAGATCCCCCCCCCTGCCTCTCACTGAGTGTTCCCCTATTATTATTTTTTTTTTTTCATCCCGTGTGTGCAGACATCTCCAGCCTGTCAGCTCACACAGCCAGGGCTCACCACCCCACGCAGGATAAATTAGCAGCACTTAACAGCCCGGCAGGTTCCATTTAGAGGTTTTTAAGCACAAAACCTCCCGACTCGTGCGGGCTCAGGTTGAGCTGGAAAATATGTCAGTGATACCCACGGCAACATCTAGATTTCATCCCAGAGGAGCAGAGCAACCTCCAGAGGCAGGATCCAATTAGCAGGAGCCCAAATGATGGGTGCAGCTGGGCAGCATCCCTGCCCTGCCCTGCCTTCTGCTGCCGGGAACTGAAACCCCACCCGGGAAAGCTTCATTAAGGTGTTTAATTGCTTTTAAATGTAATTGCATCGCAGTGCAGAGAGGGCTGGCCCAGGGGAGAGCCCCGGCAGCACCCAGGGGCTGGAGGAGCTGAAGTCCCTTTCCCCAACGCATCCAGCCCCGCGCAATTTGCTGCTCCCTTGCCACGTCCTTGTTCCGCCCAGATTTATTCCATCAGCTGGAAACACATTAAAAGTGGCAGAGGGTAAAAAGCGCTGGATCGCCTGATGAAAAGGAGGTGGAGCAGTTGCTTCTTGCAGCAAACTCCATAAATCCCCAAGGCAGCCCTTTGGAAAGCTCCCAGCTGCATCTGGGAAGGACGGGTCAGAAACGAGCAGCTCCGGGAGCACGTTCAGGGATTCCATCTGCTGAAATTAAAAAAAAAAAACCCTGCAGTGGAAGTAGGCTCCCTTCAGCCATTTATCTCCTCAATTAAAATTAGCTATAATCTCAGAGCCAGCCCTATCACATCCAAGCAAAAAGAAACATTCCTGGGGATGTTAATTAACTTTTTCTTTTTCTTTTTCTTTTTTTTTTTTTTTTTTTTTTTTTTTTCCTCCTCGCTGGGGCTTTTCTGGGTTAGCTCCGGCTCTCACCAAGGTGCTGGAGAGTCTGGAGAGGGGATGATTTCCCAAGGTCAAGGGGAATTGGGATGTTCAGGGCGGGCAGGCGAGGGAGGTGGTGCCAGGCTGTGCCCTTGCACCCCTGCCCCAGCCCTGGGAGCTCGAAGATCCCTCCATGGTTCGATATCTGCTTTCAAACAGCAACAAAAGGTGCAGAACCACCCACGCTGTTCTTTACTTTTCTGCATAAATTTCAGACAAAAAAAAAAAAAAAAAAATGCTGATCCGCTTTGGTCTCCAAGGTTCCGAGCTGTTAATCCCCCGCTGAGCAGCTTTCATCCTCCCAGGTTGCATTTTAAATTCTTCCTGGATGGATTTTGTGTGCTTGGAGGATCGGGGTTGGGTTCCAGAGGTGGGGAATGCAGCCCCCCCCCCCAGATCTGACCCATCTGAAGCCATGGGCTGGATCAGACACGGAGCTGCCACCTCCCTCCAGACCATGGCCCGAAGCCCTGTCCCCTCCTCGCTCCTCCCGGCCAGCCCAGCACCACAGCCACAAAGAACCCGCTCCATGCCCTGGCGTTACCATGGCAATCGGCACCACAAAACGCACCGAAAATAAACCCCAATAAGCTCAGGAGATCGTCCTGGGTCCAACCCCTGCCTCGGCCACCCCCAGACCCAGGCAGATGGCACCAGGTCCCCCCGGGGCAGCCGCTCCCCCTGCATGGTGCGGGGATGTTCCCGCATGGTGCGGGGATGCTCCAGGCTTTGCTCCAGTCCAGATCCACCACCCCGCCAGGAGCTCCACCGGAGCAGGGGGACATCTACAGAAGTAGTGGATTCTCCATCCCTGGAGGTATTTCAAAAGAGCCTGGATGTGGCACTCAGTGCCATGGGCTGGGAACCACGGGGGGAGTGGATCAAGGGTTGGACTTGATGAGCTCTGAGGTCCCTTCCAACCCAGCCAGTTCTAGGATTCTATGATCCTCCCAGAGCCCTCACAGGGATTTGCTGGATCAGCGAAGAAACCTCCTTTATTTTCCCCAGACCTCCTAAAACCCGATTCCCACTGCATTCCCGAAGTCCCGAGCTGCATTCCATCTCCGTGCCGAGGATCCCATCAGGCACACCAGACAGGAGCTGTTAGGTTTGTCACCCTCTTTGTCACATGTCACCTTGCCCAAGCAACAACCAAATTAACCCCTGGAGCAGATTTCAAGAAAACTTGCCCAAGAAGGGGAATTCCGGGCTCAGCAGGAGCTCAGCACCCCCTCGGGTGGGCTGTGGAGCCCAGGAGGTTGGGATGAAGTGGGATGAAGTGTTCCGTGTCGGGGCAGGAGCAGCCCCGGGGCTCCGGTGTCGGTGGTGTCCGGGTCACGGAGCCCCGGGAGTGTCCGGTCAATTATTCATGGGGCTGGATTGCTGCTTCATTAGGGAAAGTGCAGGCACCGAGGGGCTGGCAGAGCTGCCCTGCCCTGCCCTGCGCTGGAAAATACAGATAAGAAGAAATAAAAAGAGGAGGAGGCTGGGCCCCGGGGGGCAACAGGACACGGGCAGCAGGGACAGTCCCCAAACCCCTTCTCAGCTTTGTCATCCAGCACCAGGCTCTGCAAGGAGCAGAGTGTTGCTTATTAATTACAGTTACTTTTAATTAACACAGTTCAAACTCCAGCTGTCCAAAAGACTGACCCCCAGAATATATCTTTCCATATGGTTGGTTTTTGGTTGTTTTTTTTTTCACTCTAAAAGATATTTTTAAAAGGGAGAAATCCTGCAGGCAGCTCAGTGTTGGCCTTGGCATCTCAAACCACTCTGGGGAAGGAGAATGAGAAAAAAATCCCAGCTCCAAGGGGCTCCTGGACACCCCTTTCAACCAATCACACCCATAAAAACCTGAACAAGTGGGAGCCACACGGGGATCTTCAAAAGCAGTGTGAGCAATACCAGAGAGGAACCAGCAGCACCAAAGCCAGACAGCTCATTCAAAAATTAAGACTATTCCATCCTGTAATGAAGAAACCGGGCTCAGTTTTCTGCTCAGGCAATTAAAGCAGCAGCAGTAAGCCCCCCCCAAGGAGGCTGCTATCCTGGGGACCCCCACAGCACCCTCTCTGTGTTCTCTGAGCTGGGAAATTCAGTGGGAAATTGAATTGAGGAGGAAGAGTCCCTCAGCCTGATCTCCAGGCAGAGCTATGGCCATGTTCTCCTGGTGCTGCATTATCCCACCTCATGCTCCACACTCTTCCCCTTCCTGGGACACCTCCTGTGACACCTTGGCCAAGTGGGTCAAGGTCCTGAACCTCACCAAGAGCAGCTGGGGCAGCTCTGCAGAACCCTTTGACCCTTTGCAATCTGCTGCTGATTGGGCAGAGAACTCATGGTGATGTGGAACTGCATCCCAGCACCCCCAGAGCCAACCTCAGCCCCCAAGGTGCAAACCTGGAGCTGCCTTTGCTGTAAAGTGCAACAGAAACATCTGAAGGTAAAAGCTTTTTGTTCTGCTGAAAGGATTATTTCTGGGCTAAAGGAGAGAGAGATGTGGATTCCTCTAAAAGAGTCAGTGCAGGGCAAGAGCAGCCCAGGACTCGGTGCCCTGCAGACACTTCCCTGCTGTGATGGCACTAGAAAAGTGATTTATGTATTTTTAACCAAGGGAATGAAAGCAAGGAAAACTCCAACATGACACAGAAGGGGCAGGATTGCAGGAATAGCCTGGGCTGAAAAGATAAATGAGCGTGTCCCAAATACACGTAATAAAAATAATAATAATAAAAAACATAAAAAGTCAGTAATCCAAAATTCTTTTCATTTTGTGGGGTTTCTGGAAGAGGTTTTGTGGGGAGTTGCATTCTTGTGAAGACAGTTCTGGGATCATTTCAGCAACCACTCTCCCCCTGGCTGCTGCCAGTCCCCTGTCCCTGTCACACAGACCCCAGGCAGCCCCTGGGGACAGCCCTGCCTCAGCAAGGGACATATCCTCACCCCACCAGGGTCCACAACCAGGAAGCATGACTGCCACAAACCAGCTTTTTCAAGCCCAAACAGACAGTTCTTTTTTATAATATATCATTTTCGACGTGGAAGCCTTTAAAAAAAAAAAAAAAAAAAAAAAAGTCACACCAACATTCAAACAATATTTTTATTTGTGGATAAAAATTAAGGCTCACAGTACTTTTTATCATTTCACAAGCAGAAAAATGTTAAAAATTGAGAATGAGAGGGAATGCCCCTGGTACAAACCCCTCTAACTGCTGATATGATTTGCTGAAGACTCGAGGTGAACAATTGTACAGGGCAGCTACAGGTATTAGTTTGTAAACTAGGTGCAAAATATATATATAATTTTTTTTTTAAGAGATGTGAACAGAGTACTATTATGTTTCTCTTCACATATGGCTGTCCAGGACACATGGATTCCATAAAAACACTCAAGAACTGCTGGGATCACACCAACCCTCCCAGGAACAAGCCCCCACATCTCCACTGCATGGCACAGGTGTCAAACAGGGCAAGAGAGCTCAAGGTTCCACTTCAGCAAGAAGACATTCTGCCTACACTGCATCAACTCACTGGCTTAAAAAAAAAAAAAAAAAAAAAAGACCCCACAAATCCCAATTATTTTCCTAAAGAGCACAGGAATCACTGTCAAGCTCTGCATGAAAGCAACCCAGGCAAATTAAGAGATGGCAAAAGTGTAATGCCACACTTGAGTATCCACATAAATCCAGGATCCATCAGAGCTACAGAGTCACAGAACACCAGGTAGGACCTCCAGGACCCTCTGGTTCAGCATCAGCCACAGTGAAGCTGCAGCTCCAGGTGTGCAAGGTGCAGCAAGCAGCAGATTTCTGCCCAGGGATGCTGCAGGGCTGTGGCCCAGAGGCACAACAGGTATGGAAACCCCAACCCAAGGGGCAACACACACACCTCCACCACCCCCACCCCAATTTTCTCAGGAACTACACCATAACTATGGGACTGTGCTGCAGATTGATTGGCACAGGGGCCAGCTCAGTATCTTGGGCACAAGTGAGAAAGGTTTGGGTTTCAGAGGTGCTCTTTGCATTACTTTTTTGTGATTCCTACATTTCTTTGCATCACTCTTCAATAATTCCTTCTGTTTTGCCCCTCTGCTGTCAAGCTGGTGGTGACAGCAGCACAACCACCCTGCTCACAGTCAGCAGCACTGCCAGGCTGAGCTGTACATCACACCAAGGAGATTCAGCTTCTTGTCACTGCATCCTTTCCATCCAAGACACCAGCACAATAACAGAGACAACTAAACTCATCTTTTCCTGACACCAAGGTCCAGCGTAAGACTCTAAGGCCATGACTTCATCTGGGAGCTTTCTTTTGAGATAAGCTGCAAGGAAAACTCATTTTCTGCAGCAGCCAAGGTGTAGCAGGCTGTGGCACAGCCAGCCCAGCATCCCTGACCAGGTCCCAGCCCAGCACCACAACCTCCCCATGGGTAACACTTCACTCCTCACACCACAAAAAGCTCATCCAAAGGGCTCAGGGAGGTTACAGTGGGTGTGAATTCCAACCCCACTTTACACAGGAGGCCACCAAGATGAGGATGAAGGTGCCTTTGCTCAGCCAGGAGCCAGGGCCTGGCCACAGGGCTGCTGCTCTCCTGCACATCTGTGTCCCCAGAAAAGGGCTCCACAGAGCAGAGGCTGTGGCACAACACCTCCTGCCCCGTGGGATAAAGCACCACCTGAGGACAGGGCCAAAAGGGATCCATTCACACAAGCCCAGCACTCCTATCAGCAGGAATGAAACCCAAATTTCCATATCATGTAGGCAGCAAATGCAAGAACATCAGGAGAAAAGGTGCAACCAAAATAGAGAACACTTTCACCCACTATTCCATTCCACAAACCTACAAGTGGAAATGTAAGTAGGTACAGCCACTAAATACTCCCTGCTGCTGAACAGTTTAAAACAAGTATTTCAAGCCCATAACACTATGGTAATTTTGCAGCTGAATGAAATGCAACTGCCTGCAAAAGAAAGGGCTGTGAGGGATGAGCCTGGGCAGAGGCTGATGGTCCCAGCAGGCACTCAGCAAGCTGCTTGGCTCAGACTTGACCTGTGCCTTCCACAGCCAGCAGTTCCACATGCCCTGATTTCTCAGGTGGCTGGAAACAGCTTTGCCTCAATGCATCAGAAAAGCAGAGGTGCCCAAAGGAGCCATCTCTCAGATTATTGCTTATTCAGCTACATAAACAGCAGAACACAGAGGATGCAGGGGATCTACAGGGAGTGGGTCAGTCACTTCCCATACCATGACTCCACACAAACAACTACAATGGTCTGAAAGATCAAGCCAACTACAATGCATACCCAAAAAAATAATAATTCCTGTGAAAGCAAACACATAGAAAACAACCTGCCATCAATTGTAACAAAGCCCAGCAGCAGCAGCAGCAGCCAAGGGACTGCTGGGGCACAAGCAGAACCCACAGACCCAGCAGCTCTGGGGCAACAGCTTTCCAAGCTCCCCTCCCAGCCCTGCACTCCCTTCTGAGACCCCAGGAGACACAAAGATACCTCACTGCCTGGCACTGGGCATTTGTGTGTGTGCAGCAAGTGTCCACTGAAGATCAGGCAGGGTACAACACACACACACACACCTACCAAGTGGTGCCAGAGGGAGCCAGGACAGACTGACTGACAGACAGAGGTCATTCCATGTCTCAGCACTGCTCCCTTGGAGCTCCAGGTTATTGCCACGGGCTAATATGTCAAACAATCTAGAACAAGCTGAACAGCACACAACAGATACACAGTAATTCCACAACTCAGCAGTACCCACTACTCCATTTGGCAAAATATTTATTTATAATAAATCCGTTCAAAAGCGGTTGGTCACAAAGAATTCATTGTACATGTCCAGGCTGTAACAATGCTTTCGGTAGAAGTAAATAAACTGTCTCTTTTTACACAGTGTACAAAAACAAAGAGACCTTGAAATGACAGTTAACAACAAACCACATGGGGACAGGAGGGGTGGGTGAGACAAAGGCAAAAGCGAGAGGAATCCGTCTGCTGGCACCGCTGCCGCCATCCCGTACCCGTACACATCCTCAGCATCCCCAGCACAGCTCTATCTGCAGCCTGCTGCTCCAGGAGAGGAATCTGATGTGATGGAGCAGCTCCAGTCACTCCTTCAGAGTACTGCATGGCAACACTGGGAATGGTTTCTGATATGGTTTAGACTGCACACAGTACTTGGGTAGAAAAAAAAAGTTAATTACTCCCACTCTGTCGTGCCTGGTGGCTTTGATGTCAAGTCATACATCACCCGAGAGATGCCAGGGATCTTCTTAATCTCTGACACCATTTTTAACACAACCTATTGTGGACAAAAAAAAAAAAAAAAAAAAAAAAAAATCAGAGAAAAGCATGGAAAGGAGACCTGATGAAAACTCCCCGAGAAAAGCTGAAAAAACACGAAAACTTTGCTCACAGGAATTCTGTTCCACACCAGGCAGGAAGAGCTGATAGCCAATGCCAATTAAGAAATAAAATCAACTTAAGGAAAACCTTTAGCTTCATCTGGAGTTAAATTGGGGACTTGCTGGGTTTTGGCACTGGCAATAAACCAGGGTTTGATCACAAGACACTTCCCCCAGGACAGCAGCTCTTCAGCTTCTAAATTGGTTCTTGAACAGGACCACAGATCCCTGTACCCAGAAACCACTCTGAGGTTTTTCCCAGACCATCACCTCTCCTGCTGAGCCCCCCTCAAACACAAAGCAACAGCCTGAGTGAAACCCCTTCTGAAATAAAAAAGGGAGCTCCAAGGGTGAGAAACCCAGCAAGAAGCACCCCAAAGGTAAGAGTTATTCTCCAGAGCTCACAACCAATTCACCTTGGCAGAAACATTCCAGGTAAGAAATTGCTGAGCCTTAGAAATTCAGCTTCCTTGAAAATCTCATGGCTCATAAGGATGGCACTCACATGACATGCTGGTGCAAGCAGAAATTCAACAATGCATTGCTCTCCAGTGGAAAATCACAAAAGTTTCATCAAATATTATTTTCCCCAGTGAATAACAGGTATTTTCCACAACTTCTGCTCTTCTCCTACCACACTATCACCTAGGTCTAAAGTGACTCTTCTACATTTTGAAGTCTGTGGGGTTTTTTGTTTGGTTGGGGCTTTTGTGGTGTTTGGTTTTTTTTTAAACACAAGCTTCAAGCTGAAATGACTGCTCATTGTATGAAACAGGATGGTTTACATGGTAACTTAACCTTGAATGAGTTTTAAAAATGGCTAGTCTGCTTTCAAGTAGAAGGTAACAGTGACATACAATTCCTAACCAATGTCTACATGCTGGTAAACTATGTTTTAAATAAATAAAGAGATAGGTAGATAAATAAATTTTGTTCTTCATCTACACTGCACTCCCGGAGAGACAAAGTACTTGAAACTGAAGATAAAATTTCCCAGAAAAATATGGCTAAATTTCACTCCTAAATCCTTTTAGTGACCTAAAGAGAAACCAGGACATGTGATGTTAAACAGCAGGCTCCAGTAAAATCAGAAGTGGGGACCCAGGGCAAACCTGTAAGGCAGAAAGTTTCCAACTACTAATGCAAAACATGAATTTCAGAATCCCAAGGACGGTCAGGGTATTCTTTCTTTTTTAATTGATGGTACTTTGGCTCAGCTCTTCTGGAAAGCCTTTACATTTGTCATATCCATCTGCCAGCTTCTCATTCTGTTACAGTTTTTCCCCCAAAACACCACCAGATTCTTCTTAATGAATAATGAGACAAAAAAAAAAAAAAAAAAAAAAAGGCAATAAAATCGAAGTCAGGGTAAGCAATCAGGAGAGAGGAAAGAAAGTCAAAATGAGTCATCTCCAGTACTTCACTCATGGCAAACAAACTTGAAAACCCCCCTTACCTCTTCTGGCAGCTCAGTGCCAGGGGTTGCTGCAATGCCAGTCATGAAGTCACTGGTAATGAAAGTGCGGATGACCACGGAGCGCTGGCACGAGGGCTGCTTCTGGAGGGGGTCCCGGTCAAAATGCAGGGGGGTCAGGATTATTGGCATCTGGCTAATCTTTCCAGCATAACCTTTGGGAAACAGTTTTGCATTAATTTGCTTTAAAGGCACAAGAGTGACAGTTTAGAATCACAGCCTCCCCAAGCTGTGCACCAAGCTGCGTTTACAGCTGCTGGGAGGTTTCCACCCTGCCTGCCACAGCCCAGGTGGTGTCCAGACACCAAAAACTGTGCAGACTGTCCCAGGAAATCACCTCTGGTGTTTGCAGGGGTGCAGAGCAAACCCAGACCATCTCCATTATCCCTGTAGTTGGCTGTGAATGCAGCTGAAGATCTGCTTGCTTTCCCATATAGCATAACCAGAGGGTTTAATCCCTCCCAAGCCCAACAGAGAGCCACTCATCTCACTTTGATGTATTTAAAAGGAAGCTCTTACTTTTCTCTCTCACTGGAGTTTCTTAAATATCTTCCTCTGAAAGAGGGAGTTAAATAACTCCCTCTGGTTGTGTGTGAAAACACAACCCCCCCCTAATTTCACTATTGACTAAAAGTCTGAGGTTGGGGTGTGCAGGGTTCAGGCTCTCACCTTCCACCTGCACCAGCCTGAGCTGGTGGTACAAGAAGGATTTTTTTTTCCACTCAACAATAATTTAAAGCCTTATTTTTGGGAGCAATTCATTCACACAAAGCCAAGTGTCACCAAAAGCTAGCGAGACACATGTACAGTTTTGCAAACACACCCCAGAGTGTTATCTCAGCCTGTTGAGGCTATTTCTGTAGGAATTATGGTAGAGACAGCCTTGCCAATAGGATGGGTGTTTTCAAAAGGAGGCATCCTTTTTAACTTAATTCATACAAAATAAAAGCAAGTCTGATGAACTGCTTCCCACACATATTTTTTTATTATAAAAAACAAACAAACAAACAAAAAAAAACACTACACAAACCTCTGCACCTCAGAACTGCTGTATTGCCAGAGGGGTACTGAATGCTCCCTGGGTGTTACTGGTTTGAAGGATCGCACTCTGTTGGCCTGAACTGGCTTGGTTTATAAACACAGCTTTTAAGAAACACAAAACCACCACAGGTAGTGAGAGCATCACCACCACTAGAAACCTGGCATTTGGACTCCTGTTTTTTTTTCCCCTCACAAAATTCCCCCCCTGAGTTACAAACCACGTCAAGTTTCTATACACAGCTCATGTATTTCAGGTAAATACTGATAACTGAGATCAGAGAAGTTATTTAGTTGCCTTTCAGCTGGCTGACAGTACTTTTTTTTTGGTGGAAGTTTGCACTGAAGCTGCACATCTGAGCTTCATGACCTATCAAGAGGAAAGCCTCACTCAGTCCCCAAAAATCCCCTAAAACTAATGCTGCTAGCAGGCAGGCAAGCCATGCCTGTCCTCTATCAGCTTTTACAACCTTCAGGAAAAGCTCTTGCCTGTCATGCCACCAATTCATCACTTCTCTGGAGACATTCCAGAAGCCTGCAGATTTTGACACTGTACCCACACCCAGTGAGCTCTGCAGGGAACTTGGGCAAGAGTCTAACCCAGAGGCCAAGGTGAGGCACCTACCAGACTCCCTGAGGATATTGTGAGCCTCAAAATCAGCCTGACGTAAAGTGCTGAGGACTCCTGTGGTCAGGAAGGTGGGGGTGACATCTGTGGGAGGTTCTTTGACTGGTGGTCCAAACACGTACACAACTCTGGAAAACAAACAGGATTTAAAAAAAAAAAAAACCCCAACACGTTTTGCATACCTGGAGCAAACCAGATTGCCTGCAGGCTGCATCTCTAGGGCAACAGTGAGGAGAAAAAACCCAGGAAAAGAGCAAAATGTTTTTTTTTCTCCCTAGCTACAAGCTAGGGACCAATGCAACTTCATGCATAGAGTCAGTGAAGATGACACACACCAGCTTGTGAAGGCAAATGAATTAATTTATTTGGCTTTGCTGGAGACTAGCAATAACCCAAATATTACTTACTCATGAGAATAATCCTTTGAAAAAACTAGAAATACTAACTCAGCAGTATCACAAAAGTGTTTTTTCTGTTTTACTTTGACATCAGTAAAAGGTAGGATTATTCTAAGAAAGCTGCTTTGTAAGTGCTCACAATTTCTAACTTCTCTCCTAATAGGGAACTAACACAAAAATATCATCAAATACTAACCATATTTAGCTATTCTTTCATCACGGGGTACTAACACTGCTATTTATAAATCTACATAACTACATTCATAATAAAATATCTTCTGAATTCAGACCAGCCACATCAGCTTTATCTTTTTAATTTCACTCTTTGTGTTACTTATGTTGCAGAACAAAAAGTGAAGTCTAACATTGTCTGACAGGCCTCATACTGGGATTTACCACAATATATCCAGACAAGTTATTTGAGTTTGTAGATACAAACTAAGAATATTTGTCTAGACCTCAAAGCAGAAAAATCTGCAAGCTTTACATTCCCTATTTTTGTTGGTAATATAAAGCCTGCAGCATAGCTGGGCAGAAGACCAACTACCTCAGTGCACTCACACTGCCAGCTTCCCTGTACCCCCTATAAACACCAGGAGAGATTCTGAAAACACACCCTGGTAGAGCAGGACTCCCAGAGGTGGGGTATATTCAGGAGGGTAGCATTAAATCCAAAAAGGTTTAAGCAAGACAGCAGTGCTGTAAATCCAGCACTTGCTCATAACTGCACGCACAGCCCTGATTTTATGTAACTTTTGCATAAGCTACACTGGGTGCTGTCTGATCAAGTGCTTAAAAATGAGGAGATAGGCTACAGTTTCTTTTTCAAGCCAGTAATTCCAGAAATAAGCCTATGTTTTGATTTACTGTGCATTTGTAACCTCTGTAGGATGTGCCTATCCAACATACAAAGAAAACCAAGCCCTAGATCAAGCAGGAGAGTGCCTGTGCACACCAAGCTGCCATCTATTATGTAAATCACAAGAAATCAAGGCAATTCAAAATTCTTACCTGTTTATGTTGTGGCACATCCGTGGTATGAGCCTGGCAAGGAACATAAGAGACTCCCAGTGTGGAGCATCTTTACTAGAGATCCCACAGACGTAGCTATACGAACGACAGTCGCCCTGTAAATTAAATTAAATTAATTAATTAATAACTGGATGCAAACTTGGCTGCCAAAACAGGGCCTGACTGTGTATTGGTATTTTCATGACACCATCTGACAAAGCTTAGACATCTGCTGATGACACTGCTGTTTAAACAGAACAAAAGCTGACTGCAAAGAGTTGCTGAGGCGACACGCAAGATTCAGCAGCTGATAAAAAAAAAAAAAAAAAAACAAAAACCAACCCAAGAGATGCAATTCAATCCTGACAGTGCCAAGAAAAGCACTTCCCAGCTATGACTGCTCAGTAAAGGAACCTTCCCAGTTACTGCAGGCAGTTCCATGAGAACACCAGTTCAGGAACACAGAAATCTATGTTCTTGAGTCAAGCCCTTCATCTGCAATCTTCAAGCCACAGTTATTGGGTTTCCCTGCAGCTTTCAGAACACCCTGGAATGGATCCTTTTACCTGCACTCCCACAGTTTTGATTGGTAACAAGAAGGCATTCAGTGAATGTAGGCTGGTGATCTGCATCAGCTTCTCCTGGTCTTCTTCACTTGTACAAGCTTTGACCCTTTGCAGCAAAGTGTGTGGCTGTGCAATGATGCAGAGAAAGAAATTTTAATTAAATAAAGCCTCCAAGCACCCAAAACCTAATTAGACAACCTAATTAGATAAAATTACTAAGTAAGTAGCTGTCTGCTTAAATTTAGTCCATATTTACTCCTTCAAACTATTTAAAAAATAGATTTTATTTAACAACTACATTTTGGCAAAAGCAGTTTTTTATTTGGTTGGAGTGCATGCAGTTTAAGGTCAAGGTCTCCAAGGTCCTGGGCAAAGTTCTTTATCTGTGCTCTTTCTCTCTTTCCCAAAGTTATAATTTTGATTCTGGTTGTTTATTTCAGACACAGAACAAAGCAATATCAACAATTTTTCAAGGATATGCCCCCCCCTCAATGTTTTGGAATTAATTCTGTATGTAA
Source organism: Heliangelus exortis (assembly GCF_036169615.1). NCBI lineage: Eukaryota > Metazoa > Chordata > Aves > Apodiformes > Trochilidae > Heliangelus > Heliangelus exortis. Next base: position 25,316,358 of record NC_092430.1, read on the forward strand.
GACTTAACCTTAGAGTTTGTCTCTGCTAACAACTTATCAACCCCTTAGTTTAGTTCAAGTGAGTTTACTGAAACCATGAAGGTCACAATAGTTAAGAGATGGAAAACTTAAACATTATCAGTTAAAAACTTGAGGTTTCTGTTCAGGGCATGTGGCAGGCATAGTTTCCTTGCTTTGACACTCAGTGATGATTAGGGCATGAAAATCTAGAGTTACAATTATTTCAGAAAGAAGAAAATCTCCAGGAATCCTCATCTGCACAAAGTTTAACTAAAACAGAAATTATTTACTGTCTGAAAGGTGTGTAAACTTCTATTTTCCAGAAATCAACACCTGCATCAGCCATGGCACAAAAACTTCTACTACACTGCACTGCATGGCATCAAGTGAGTTGTACTGGAACGCATTACTCCTTAAAGAGCACAAATAAATATTTTTAAACTTTTAGCAGCTTCAAGCTCATTGCAGGCCACTACAGGGTGATCATACTGCTTTTCTGCACATTAGAATTCAGCAGGTTTGTTACCTTCTTAACACTTGCAGAGAAATCTGCAACTATTTTCAAAATGTTGTTTGTTTCAGGGAAGTCTTTGCACACGTAGGGCTCTTCAGCACAGATCACTCTGATGGCCAGACCAGGGCCTGCAATGCAAAGTTATAAAAAGTTATAAAGTTATAACTTTATAAAGTTATAAAACCCAGGATGGTAAATCCCAGGAAAGCTGACTTTCATCTAAAAACATCAACAGCATCTGGAACAGCAGGCCAGTCCCTGAGCCCAGCATGCTTTGCCATTGTACCTAGGCTTCAGTTGCCTCAACACCCTGCAAGATAAAACCCCAGAAGCAGTTAATTCCAGAGCTGCCCTGCTCTTTGGTACATTTCAGCATCATTTACCCACAACTCAAACTGTCTGGCTGTGTGAGGCAGCAGGCAGTGGTGCTCCAAGCATGGTGGGTGGCAAACCAGCACAAAGAGGAACCTTCTCATCCCCTCTGCTTAGGAAGGGTTTTGGTTATAACCCCCACTTGAATCTCTGTTATTTTTAAAGACCCCTGATGGCTGTTTGGCCTTGTAGGTACTGAACACCACAGCCCAGGTGATGTGGAGCTGCCTGAGGGCAGCTTCTTGCATTTCATGTGCTGCAGGAGCAGCAGCACCACAGCCCAGGTGGGCTACACACCCTGCTACACACCCTGGAAACAGCCTGGAAACAGCCTGGAAACACAGACAGGAAAACATCATCCCCTCAAGAGTGTGTGGGCTTGGATGTGTTGGAGACTGTGATATATCCTTGGCTTTGATGTCTCCTGGTGGAAAACTCCTGTTGTTCACCATTTTCAAAGCAGCAAATGCCCCTTTGAAAGGCAGACACAAGCCATGATTTCACTTGAGATACATTTGACAGCTCAGACAGCATTCAGCTGCACTTCACTGATAATTCTTGCTTTGGCTCATGCAACTAAAAAGAAACAGATACAGCTAAAAGCAAACTCAATTATTAAACTTTGCCTTTCATCACTATACAGAACGGAGCTGCTCTAAATGTCTATTTCATGAAAAAATAAGATCCTGTTTACATAAAAACTAATAAATCCACCATTTTTTTTCCAACAAATTCATTCTACAGGTTAAGTACATTCTAAACAATCCTGATGTGTCCCAAAGCCCTCACTAAGCAGCACAGAGCAGCTCATACCTGGGAAGGGATGCCTTGAAACCAGCTCCTCAGGAAGACCAAGCTCTCTCCCCAGCACTCGCACTTCATCTTTGTGAAAGTCTTTCAGTGGTTCTATTACTTTGCCCTTAAAAAAAAAAAAAAAAAAAACAAAAAGCAATTTACACTCCAGATTACAGATTCAAACAAGAAGCCTCTAATGTTTAGGTGACACTGGCCTGCTTTTCACAACTCTTGCATAAAAACTGGAAAGAAAAGTCCATGTGTGTGGGCTTTGTAAAAGCAGCTACAGGACAGAGGCAAAGACAAGGAAGTTTCTTTGTGCCAGAAGTTGGCTCAGCTGTTGTAGACAGAGCAAGCCTGCTCTGACTGACTCCAGAAATTCAGACCCTTCTTCTATTTCCTAGATGGTTCACACCAACCTAAAAGCCCTGACAATGCTTTGTCCTGCACTGGAAGTGTGGGTCAGTAATGATTACTTGCTCTGCCATGGCTCAGCACTTACTAATTAATTGTGAACCTTCCAGCAGGGCTCTGATGTGATGTCTCCTGCTAATTCTACCTCAGTTTACAATATAGTTAGAGAACTTACTGTCAGAAAAGGCAAACCAGGGCAGTCTCCTACATTTTCCCCATATGCTAACAGTTAAGAGTATTCAAAAACCTTTTCTGGACTTCAGAATTAACAGAGTGCAATCAACAGGACAGTGATGAAAGTTAGCAGACTTTTGAGAGTAGGAGAATTTTGGTCCTCTCTCTCAAAAGGACCCAGTTATCTTTTCACAAAAGATCTGTCTCTGCTCCTGCCTGAATCCATAATGTGCCAGACCTGCCTATCAGTACCTCAAGGTTACCCACTGCCTTGTCTTCAGAACAAGATAAAACAGAAGGAGTAAGTGACCCATTACATCATGAACTCCATCTGAACCAGAATAAAGTTGTCTGAGAAGTCCTGAACTCCTGCTGAAGGCATGTGGCATTGCTCTGCTTCCTTGCCAGGGTGCAGGCTTGCTTTGAGGGTTAAAAGGTAAACCAAACAGCTTTCAGGCAAGAACACCATTCTCACACTGAATCCACGCTCAGTCTGTGACAATTCCCTGAGTATCCAGTGCTGGACAGAATTCCAATTATTTTTACTACTTTGGGAACAAAGCAACTAGAAAGAAATATAAGTGCCAAAACATTACAATAGCATCTAAAGGGCCTCATCCAAGAGGGTCCCATCAACATGGGACAGTTATACCAGCAACAGAACAAACACAGCTGATATTTGCATACTCAGTTCCACACATGAGAACCAGGAGGACACACCAGTACCCCCATTTCCATTTACCTCTTCTCTCAATTTTCTGATCAGCTCTGTGTCATTATGATGAGTTTTGATGACTTCAGCTTTGCCACTTGCAACAAGAGAAGCACTTTCAATGAGATCAGGCCTGAGGGTACCCTGAGCAAGAAAAACCTCTTCTGGTTTCAGATTCATTTCTCCAATAACTTCATTGGCAATCTAGAAGAGGGAGAGAAAAAAGAAGAGTGTTCTGATCTACTTCTTGGCTGTTGCAGGTCTACCAGAAGACAATGGATTGCCCAACAAATGCTAATGAGCTGCAAAAGCACAATCAGGAAGACTAATTAAGACACTAGCCCACTGCTGAAACACCTAAACATGATGGTGGATCTAGTACCCTTGTGAATCACACTGTCACCATCAACAGACTGCCAAGTTTCAGGCTTTGGGTGAAGCACCAAAGGTTTCTTAGCTCATCCCCAACTTACAAGATCACTGTTGCCACTGAGCTTTAAAAGGCAACAGTCTGATGTAGATGTTTTCTTCTTAAATTCACAGAATGTCAGGGGTTGGAAGGGACCTCTGAATATCATCAAGCCCAAATCCCCTGCCAGAGCAGGGCCAAGACTAGAGCAGGTCACCCAAAGCAACCAAGGAATCATTACAACCATTACCTTCACAAAGGTGTCACCAATAATTTTTCTTTTTTCTTCAGGACTTGTAGTCATGTTTAAAGTCTTGCTGATTCTTTTACGGGGAGTTCTGTCCTCATCTGAGATGGGCAGAGTTGTTGTACCATTATAGAATGAGTGAGCTGCATTCACCACTGCATGAAATAACAGAATTTTTTTGGCAAAGTCAGTAAAGGTTCTTATGCAAGGCTGCAAAAATTTGTCACTCTGTTGCTTTAACAAAATAAAAATCATTACAGCACTTTGACTACTAACTGCATTAAAAATGGCTGTTTGATACCTCAATAATTAATTGTAACAAAAGCATTCTGTTGCTGTAATTAAACTACCTACTCCAGAGGGCAATTTTTTTAATGTTAGAAGGCTAGGCCACTGTGTGAAAGTTCAGCTCTTGCTTCCCCTCTTAGATTATGCTGTGCTTGCTTTATTTAAATAGTTTACAGGACAGTATTTCCCCAAGGCCCTTCTGTAACCAAAATTAAATGAGGCACTATTTACTCATGGCACATTATGCTTCTTAATTTAGAGAGGTTCTCACTGCAGAGATCAGCTTGGAGGCTTTGGCATCTTTGACCAGCACTTAATTCCATGAGCTATGGGAGCATTTGCAGCAAAGAAATTCACTCAATTTGTTACTCTGGGAGAGGAGCTCCCAGAGCCCAGGTTTATTGTCTACGGAGTAAAAGAATGAGACCAAAGATTTTTCACTAAAAAAACCCCAAAACAATAATTACAAAACACAAAATGTGTGTGTAGAACCAAGTGTAGACTTTACTGGATCAGGATATTACAGCCCAGCCTGCTCATGGCCAAGCTCCCTGTGCTGCTTCACACTGCCAGGCTCAGCTCATGCCACACTTCCTCACCAAAACACAAACTACTTGACAGCAGTACTTATGCACAGCCCTGGGAAGAGGCACCAGTTACTCAGGAAATCAGCCAGCCAGGCAGTGTAAGGCAGCTTTCATTGTTTGCACAACTCAAACACACACAATTGGTCTTCCCTGACCTCCTCCTGCTTCAGACACCAAAAAAACCCCAACAAAACCCCCCCAAAGGACCCCCAAGGCTGACCTTCTCATCAGCCATGACAAGTACCTTCCTCCCTCTCATAATGTTTTGCTTCTCAATAATCTCCAAAAAATAAACTAAAAAGCTCCTATGTGGGAGGGTCACTTGGCCATCAGCACCCTGACTGAGGCACTCACCAGCCCCACCAGCAGATGTGGGCTCCCAGCAACTGCAGAGAGGGCTCAGCTCATTCCACATTCCACACAAACACTTTAGGTGTGGAATCCTGTGAATGGGCCCAGCTGGGTCCAACCTGGCAACCTTGATCCTTGGTACGTGAGGTCTGAGAACTGCAGAGGTCAATTCCAATCGGTGAAACAAAACACCAGAGGTGTGTTTTTAGGAGACTGGCTGCATCAACAGTGGCATGAAGCATAATTAACAAAAATGAGGGTACCTTTCACTTGAATCCCAAGCTTTTTGAGTGCCTCCTCCACAGACTGGCTCTCCCTCTTGCGCATGAAGCCGTTATCTATGTGCACAGCTATCACCTGCTCCCTGTTCAGGGCTCTGTTCAGGAGAGCAGTGCACACTGTTGAGTCCACACCACCACTGAGTAAAACCTAAGGATGGGGAAAAAAAGAGAAGAAACCCCACGGTTTGGTCAGCTGTCTGCAGGTAAAGTGTTAACAAATAATTCAGATGCAACTTCCAGGAGCAGAACAGTCAGGGAGTGGGAAGAAAACAAGGAGTCAAACACTGTATTGACCCAACTGTGCAAACTTTCTAAAGTCTGATTAATGTGTTACCCAAACCACAACAATTCAGAGTTTTTCAAATTACCCTGGGTCGGTGTTCCTGTCAGGCTTTTGCAAATATTTTTTTCAGGTCCAATCCAAACTACTTACCAGCACTTTTGATGAGCCCACTTTCTCTTTGATATCCTGGATGCACTGGAGTTCTCTGTTCTCCACTGTGAAGGTGCCACTGCAGCCCGCAATATCGTACAGAAAATTCTTCAGGATCATCTTCCCATTCACTGTGAGGCTAACTTCAGGGTGGAACTGTGCTCCATACAGTTTTTTGGATTCATTTGCTATGCCTTTGTTGGTGCAAAGAAATAAGAGTGACAAAAAAACCAAACCAACCCCAAAACACAGTCTGGAAATGAAATGCATACCCAAGAAAGTCAAGCATTCACTTTTTGAGTGATTTATTCTGCCCCAGTTTGGCACAAATCACCATGATCTGAGTCTGCATGGGTTCTACATCCCTGGAATGCAGGCCAGGATTGCTGCATGTAATCTTAACAGTACTTTGGGAAGAATCTTTCTATAAAAAGCCATCTTTAAACCTTGCAAAAAGGTTCTCAAGTTAGTTACCTGCTTGATTTAAGAGCATTATTACAAGGTAGACATTTTTTTTTAATGAAAGGTGAATAAGATCTTACTAAGCAAACTTAAGACCTCTCCAGGACTCCCATCTCCTAGGAAAGGGACACTGAGTAGAGCTTTCAAAAGCCAAATCCTAAGGTCCTACATTTTTCTGTGAAAATTCCGAGTGCAGTGTTTGAAACACTGCTTTCTTTATCAAAAGAGAATTTCAGTATAAAATAAATACCTGCTATAATGTTCCCAGACTGTGCAACCACTTTGAATCCATCAGCTACTTTATCCACGCTGTCTCCATGTGTGAGGAGCACAAGCTCTTCCTTCTGAAGGCCCCTAAATAAAGATTAGAAACTAGAATCAATCAAAGGAAGAACAAAGACCTAACTGCCTGTGTTTACAAGAGAAATCCTTAGGGATCCCAACAAAACATCCTAATTGACCAGGTCCTCTGAAATACATGCAGGATTTCCTTCCCAGAAAGTCATCTCCAGCTCTGAGGTGCCTCCATTTGGATGCTGCATAAGTTCTTTGTGCAACTGGTAATTTATCTTAATGTTTGTGAGCTTATTTTTTTATAAACCCCTCTTTTTTCACATATCCACTCTCTGACATGCAGAGCCATCTAGAGTTCATCAGGATACTTGAGTCCTGAATTTTACATCAATGAACTGACATTTTCTTTCTCAAAACTAAGTGTTTCAGGACAATTTGGGCACTTCAGACTTTAGACAGGGTATAAAGTTCTGCAGCAGCCCCCCAGGGGAAAGTTAATAAAATTGGAATGCCAGGTATGAGCAAGCTACTGGAATTATTATGAGGGAAATGGGAGGTACTGAGAAACTACTGAGATACCTAATTCTGGTATTGTAAAACAAAATTATTTTAAAGGTAGATAGGAAACCAATAGGTCCAGATTTTCTATTACCTTTCCAAAACTGGAATCAATGGAATTAAAAAAAAAATTGAATCAATTTAAGAGTAAAACACTGTATAGCAGGATATAGGAGTTTAACACAAGGATTCTCATGCTGTGGTACACTTCATAGTGTCTCAATGATGTTAAACTCTGAAGTAAGGGGTTCACATAATACTCCAAGCAAATATATATCTGCATTCCTGGGATTTATGCCTAAAGCCTTTGTTCAAATGAGTAACTTGCTTACTCATAAGCACAGCTGTAAAAGTTTTATTAGAAACTATCAAATAAAAGCACGGGTTTAATTGAACTGTTTTCTTTAAAATTAACTTCCTCTCATTCCAATATTCTCCTGATAACTAAAAATGTCTATGCACCTGAACAGTGAACAAGTGTTATCCAGAGTGATGCTGAACACTCCATCTTCTCTGACACTCTTCTTGTGCACTGTGCCTCCAAACACCTTATTCATCATCTGTCAAAACAAAAAGATTACATGAAAAAGCACCACACAATCTAGTACCACTTTAGACCTCAGTCTGACTACGATGAGCACACTCATTCAATATGTCATTTTTCAAAAAGATAAGAATTCTCTTCAAAATTAATAACTTTTCTGTATTGGGCTCATTCCCTTCTGTCAGCCCAGCCAGGGACAGCTACCACACACAACAAGCAGAAGAAATCCACAAGACTAAAAAACAGGCAGAGCTTTGCAAAATAATGCATGTTCAATAATGTACAACTACTTGTACTTACAGCTGGTTTGCAGAGGAGAGTATCTGAAGGCAGTTACCATTAATACAGTTAAGCTGCTGAACAAAAATCCCATTTATCTATCCTTTACTTATGGGCTCTCAGAGAGCCTAAACTTCTCAAAACCCTTTAGTGTTACTTTGATGGATCTTAGTAATCCTTCCTGTATCAATGCAGTACAATTCCCAACAAGGTTTTTTTCTCAGCAAAACCTCACCTTGTCATTTGGAGTTGGATATCTGCATTTTAGACTTCAGAAGTTTCAAAATAAGTTTTTTTTTTTTCCTTGCAAATGTAACTGCTAACTTAAAAGAAAATATTTTTAGTTTCACCTTCCAACTACTTCAATTTTCAGAGATTTCAGGCTTCTTTTGATGTTGGGTGTTAGACGTGCTGTGCTTGCCTGATTTCAATCTTTCATAATGAAGTGGCAGTGTGATAAGACACACACTTGACTAATTTCTGTGAAGTCAGTCTGATGGAACTCCCCCTGCTTGAGGCTACCTAACGTGGTTTTCAATTTGCTTGGCATTTTAAGGCCCATTTTAATACAGCACACGTTTCCCTTTAGAACAGGGAGTGCCAGCATTGTTTCTGTAATAACCAGCCTTTCTAAAGGAGTTTTTCCAGCCATTATTCAGCACCTCTGAAGGGCTAATAAATCACTAACCCTGGAAAAAAACAAGATGCACAAGCAGAAGTCATGCATATAATCCATCCCTTGTGTCCTTGGAAGTTTGTTTCTTCATTCAGCTACTAGATCACTGCAGGATCACCAAGTCAGGCCTAAGGTAAATAAGTGTTTTGGGGAGGCAAAGAGTTTAAGCACTCTTAAGAACTATGGCAGAAACATTCCACGCTTGAAAACCAAAGGGAAAAACTGTTTCACTGGTTTACAGGAGGGGCAGATTTTTCAATACCAACAAGACAGTCTTAGTTAATGACTGCCAGGTTGCATTTATTGTGCCAAAAACAAAAAACCAAAACAACAACCCAGAACAACCAGACAGATGGAACTCAGTTCACAGCACTCAAAGAAAAAAAACAAAAAAAACCAAACCAAACTATTTCTGCTCTCCTCATGGCAGAGCCAAGAGCAGAACAGGCAGCATGCTCAGTGTTCCCATCAGCCCTCCCGAGGCATCTTTTGCACATGTGGCATTCTGCTGCTATTTGAAAAGCAGGGCCTCCAGCAGTTCAGCTCCAGTTAGCATCAGAAAGGAGGCCTAGGAGACAGCTGGAGACAAAGAGCTCTCTGACCAGCACCTGCATGCCATAGCAGATCCCAAGAACTGGTTTTCCTATTGTAAATATGGCAGGGTCGAACCAGGGTGCATCTTCTGCATACACAGAGTTTGGTCCTCCAGATATGATGATAGCTCTGCAGGGAAAAGATAAAGAAAACATTAGCTCCCATAGATCATTGCCTCAAGATCTCTTGATTTCTTTCAAAGGCTTACATTGTGTCAGAATGCTCAGAACTCTCTATACTGACATAAATTGTAATGCAGATGTTGTAACACACAGCTTAACTCTGCTGTGCTACAGATGTCACAGCCAGCAGCTGACCAGAGAAGTATTTCATCAGTTTAAGCAAAGTCAAATACAAACCACCTGAAAAAGTGACTGTATTTTGAATTCCTCCAAGCCAAATGCCAAGTACCAGAGAAGCAAGATGAAGTGCAGGATATTACCATAAAGATACAAACACTTTGTGATGTTGGAGCCAGCTGGAGGGGAGTTGCAGTCAGAAGATAGACTCCCAAATTTCCAGAGCTGCTGAGAAAATGTCCCTTGGTCTCCACTGATGACAAAGTGAGAAGGCATTTGGCACAGGTTGTTCACTACAAGTCCAAGACACGCAGGCATTTATGGTTTGACATCAGTACTTCACATTGTAACAGAAATTGACATCTTCTTAAAAGCTTCTTCCCAACCATGATGATTTGCAAGCTGGGAGCTGCAGAAAGCCCAGTTTGAGCAATGCCTTTTGGCCTCAGCCCAGGCTCAAACACACCTGTACCAGACCTTGGACTTGTGGCCTCTCTATTTCCCTGAGAACACCAAATCAATTGCTCAGAGCAAGAGACGGAAAAGGGGGATGAGAGAAAAGCTGCATACTCAGGATTAAATGCATTTAATAAAGCTTTTTTCTTTTTCTAGCATCACTTAGAGAGTTTGTCATGCTGACTAAAGTGTGATTTTTCTACTTTTAAGCAGCAGAAATGGGCAGTGCAGTTCCAACATCTGTACCACGGGCAGCAATCACCCCCCAGCTGCAGCCCCCCAGGGCACTGCTGGGTGTCCCCTGCAGCCCCCCCCCACCTGGGACCCTTCCTCTCAGTGCAGGGGGGCTGGAGGGGAACCCTCACAGCCAAGGGCAGTGCCTGGCAGGTTGGAAGCAGCAGCATCCACTTCTTTGTGTGTGGGATCTACAAGGGAGCTTTGGAATAAGCCCAGAGCTGCCACAGGGGTGGAGTTTTACACTGAGTAATCTCAACAATTAATACCTGTTGTACACGTGCAGGATCTGCTGCTCAAGAAGTTCCTGAACCCAGACACTGCTAGGAAGAGACTGAACACTCTCAGTGGTATTACTGCTTCTGATAACACCATGTACAGAAGCATTTGCTGATGTTCCTAGAACACTATTTAGCATTATATAAAGGAAATATAGCTAATTCCTCCAAATGGAACATTTTAATGAGAAGTCAAAATAGTTACACACTGTCCTATTCAAAAAGCAGAGCCTTAAAATCTGCCTTTTTCCCCATATCAATTAAAACCCCACAGCATACAGAGAGGTTTATCCAGTCTGCCAAAGTATTAAAGAGAAAAATAAATTAAACTAATTGAGGGTGAGATAAGAACCTGCATCTCCTCAACTGTCCAGGAGAAATTAAAACCAATATATGATGTAGATCTTGAAAATTTCACTGCAACACCTTTTAATTTCTTACATACCTTCTTGCACTGGCATGAATATACATTTTTCTCATCTACCTTGAACCACTTCCAAAACAACCTGACTAGTTTTGGGAAGCCTGTGTGCAGAGGATTAAAGGCACCTCAGGAACCAGGAGCAAAATGCCTGCATTGACAGGCCAAGCTCAGGACTCACACAGAGCCCAGGCAGTGCCAGAATTCAAACCAGGGCCAGCAGAGTCCCCAGCTGTGGCACCTCCCCACCCCAGGACCAGGATCTTGGGACAACTGCCAATGCTGATGTCACATTCAGATGAAATTTGTTGCTAGAGATTGTTCTGCAGCTATGCCAGCTGAGGAGCTGGCTTTTTAAACACAAGATGTAAAAACAAAATGTTCAGCCTTGCTGCCAGCCCCAAAGCTCAGCACAGCCTGAAGCACAGCTCCTCAGCCTGCTCAGTGCATGGGCTGCAACAAAGGTGGAACTCTGGCTATTCCCATGACCATGGAGAATCTGGCAGTAAAATCATGGTCTTGTCTTCCCAGCAGTCACTGATGAAGGCACCCAAGGGCTGGTGTGAGTCTCTGCTGAGCTCTCCTGGATGCAAATGACTGACTGAGGCTGTGGACACAGCTTATTGACCAAGCTGGGTGACTGATAACCTGCAGGCAATGCCTTCACCTGCAGAACTGACCTTCTGAATGAAGAGGTCTTGCCACATTTTAGAGAGCAATTATCTGGAAGGACAAGTCCAACAGGTCTCATCATAAGACTCTGAAAAACCTTCAGGTGTGAAAAGAAAGGGAGAAAAGGCCTCCCCACTGCAAACCTGCAGCAATACAGCACAGGGCTGAGACCAAACACCAGCAGTGCTATGACCCACACCTCCCATCCAGCAAACAGCAAAGGGACAAATTCTTTTCAAACCCAGTAATTAGGTGCATCCATCTTTTGAAGGCTTGCTTGTTGGAGAATTATAAACAAGATCTGACAAGGGCAGGCATTTTTCAGAACATTTCTGAAAGGTAAGTTCTTCACACAACAGCTACCTGATAGATCCAGCAGTTCCTGCAGTCTCTCTGTTTTCAGAAGAGACCATTAAGTTCCAGTTGGACTGACTATAATACACTATTTACTAGTTCACTATTTGTCATTGATTAGAAAAATGCAATCTTGCAACAAAGCTCTGTCTTATCTGTCACCAGAAGCACTGGTGCACTGTGTTTCTGGGTTTGTACCAAAGTGACAAGTAAGGTCTTTGATGATTTATAGACTTCAGGGTACTTAATTTTCCCACAAAAAGGACAGCCATACCCTGTAAGCCTACTGAAACAAGAAAAAGAAAGGTACAAAGTACCACATAGTTGTGAGGCCTCTTCTGGCTGCAAGAAATTAGTGTTTTTCATTTTGTTTTCTTTGATTGCTTCCCAGGAACAGCTTGGCATCATTTACCACGATATCTTCATCATCCAAGTTACTTTTTTTTAATAAAGAAAACAATTTTTAGAAACTCAGAAGGCTTGTTTAGCTGATGAGCAGCTACCTGTTAATAGTTTTACCAGGTAGAACCGCACAAGAGCGCCTCAGTTTTTTGCAGATGCATATTTAAAACACAACCTCTTAAGCATTACAAATAGAAGCTGTTAAAATTACATTAAGGAAATGAAGAAGCAAATGTAAAAAACAGAAATTATATTGCTGGCCAAGTTTCCCCAGCAAAACCTCAGGTGCTCCTGTGGATGAGCTCGAGATGCAACCACAACATCATGACAACGCCACTGCCGGGGGAGCCCGGGCCACCCGCTGCCGGGCTCCACGTGTCTCCTGAGGAAGGGGAGGAGAAGCAGGAGAGGCAGGAGGTGGCAGGGGGGGGACATGTCCTACCTAAAGCCTTGCTCCCTGATGGCAAAGGCTGGAGTCTCCAGGGGGAAGATCTCAGACTGGACGAAGAGCTCTCGCACCCGGCGGTCGATCACCTTCCCGTACTGCGCCCCGGCGTCGAGGATGACCACGGCTCCCTCGTAGTGGTGCTGCCCATCCTTCAGCTCTGCTCCAGTGTTCTCCAGCTGTGAACAGCACTCACACTCAGCACTCACTGCAGGGGTGACACACTGCAGACCCCAGGCTTTAAGCCAGACCTCTTCACTAACAGCTTCAGGTTCAACAGCTAACATCCTGCCCGGCTGGCGGGGGCTGCCTATAGGGTCAGTTATGATTGAGAGGATAAAGGCTGGCCAAGAAACTTCTAAATTAAATAAAAATAAATCCTCGAGTTTATTCAGTGGTAGATGCGTTGGCAAGATCAAGGGGCTATGCATTAACACAGCAGCCACACAAACAGGACAGCCCCATCCCCAGCACCAAACATGGTACAGAAATGTTAATAAGCTGAAGAAGGCAGAGCTTTCCGTAAACAAGGAGCCATATGCCCTGCTCAGCACTCCAGCTTCTTGGCATTTTACAGTTCCATACAAGGCCCAGCACACTCTGTGGTAATTGAGAGCATGTGCCTTTCTCTCAAGCAGAGGAGGGCAGTGCAAAGTCAAAGGAAAAATTGTATGGCCTGATACACTGAGCTTTCACTTGACATTACCTCCTGGAGAGGGTAAAAAGGAGAAATGGAGAACAAATGTCTCTGCTAAAGTGATTTTTCTAGATAAACAAATTTTGACTGCAGCATTCAGGCAGACTGCACACTGGAACAAAGCAATGGTTCCCCTTGACCCTGTCCCAACTTCAGCTGAATCTGAGAGACCTAGAAAATACAAGGACAAGCTTATTCCTTTTTAAAAGAAACTGTGAACAGAGGCAGCCCTTCCATGGCAGTGTCCTTATCAGGGGATCTTCAAGGAAGAATGTGAACTCAACTGCACTGTAAGACATCAAAAAAACTAATGCAGAAAAAACCTCTCCTGCTTAAAGAAGTGATTAAAATTTACACTGCTTCCTCACCAACATAACCTGATGAAGGAAAACCTGGGCAATGTTTTACATTGGCAAACACTCTCACAAAACACATCAGGAAGCTTAGGACCATTTCAAGTTTTAATTATGGCCCACTGGAGTTGTTCTGCATGTTGGCAGCAGGCAGCACATCCTCCAGCCTAAGGCCCAGAGCAATTCCCCCCCTCACTGCTGCTCAGGGTCCCAAGGAAGCTGGAGCAACCTGCAGCACCCCGTGATGTGTCCATGGGGTCAGATAAACACCCCCACACCAACCACAGTCATGCTGGAGGAGAGCATCAATCTGCTGACACAAAAAGTACCCAGCAAAGGCTGCCTCTGAGCTTTCTTCCTCAGGAAGACAACCACACTGGACACTTCCCAAGTTTGCACTAGCTGGAAAAGGCTTTATTGAAATTAAAGGACATAAGCAGAAAAAAAAAAAATAGTGCTAAATCCCTCAAAAGCCTAAATCCAGGTTAGAGTCAGTTACTTAATCTCCTTCCTTCAGCTGGTAGCTGAGTGTGCCTGACAGGGAGCTCTTAATGACTTTTTAGTCTTGGGTTACACAACAACAGAGAAGGGAGCAGACTTCAGCAGCAAACACCCCTTGGCACCCCTGGCCACCAGAACTTCTCTTCCAGTGGAACAGAGGGAATCACTTCCAGGAAAATTCTGGGCATTTTCACCTAGCAACTTCCAAACTGCAAGAAAGACCAACACATCCTTATTCTTTCCTCATCCCACCTTGTGGCAAACACTATTCCTTCCCATGCCATTTTTTTTTTTTTTTTTTTTTAATTAAATGCCATAAGCTGTCCAGAGCATGCATGCTATAGCTTGTACCATGAATCTCTGCAGCCCTTCCAGCTCAGTGTTCAGACCCACAGCTGGGTCCCACCTGCCAGCAGTGCTACCCACAGATCACCCCCTCGTGTTTCCCAGCCTGCAGACCACTCCTAAGGACCTGCAGAAGTCATCCAGTTCTGTGAGGGCAGCTTTTACATTTTAGCAGGGGTTTAGCACCCCGTTGGGAATAGTTTGAGCAACGTTGCATAAGGCAGCACAAGTAGGTCTGTACTTCAGAGGAAGCTGCACCTTCCTCAGCAAAAGCAGGACAGGGAGACATTCCCCTCTGTCACCAGAACAGCCAGGACAAGGCTCTGGGCTGCAGCCAGCCAGGTGTGAGCACTGCAAACCCTGCTGCCACCGAGCCCTCCTGCCTTCCTTTTGCACAGTGATTGGGGGAACACTTCCACAGGCAACTGCATCACTGCTAGAATTACTTCTTAATCATTCATGTGGCCCTGAAAGATGGCTGTTTCAGGCTTCATGGAATAGCTCCCTGCCCGAGTTTCCCTGGGAGCCCATGAATACTCTCCCAAAATCTCAAATGCTGTCATCTGTTCACAGCTCAGAAGGTTTTTTCCTCAGATGATGCTAAAGGCATCTGGGCTGATATCCAGTAAAAGCACTGTGTCCATCAAACACACACCTCCTTACAGGGAACACGTGAGATGAGCACAACATGCACCTCACCCCACACAGACTGTGCCACAGGAGGTTTTCTACTTCACTTCTTGAGCTGAAGCAGAAGTGTAAGGAGGTTCAGCTCCAAAAAGAGCCCAACAGAAACACTACCGTAAATCGGACGGAAAAAGAGGAAGGAGAAAGGCAGTAAGTCAGGACAGGATCTGGCTTTATTTATTGAAAGGCACCATTCCAAGGCTAGAGATCCCGAATCCAAATTTAATAAGGGAAACTTCATTTAATAAAATCAAAAAAAGGAACAGATGCTGTTAATGTGCAGCCAAGATGGCAGCTCAGCTCCCGTGTTTGTGTGCCGTAGGCATGCCAGGGAGCTGGAGAGCAGAGCAGACAGCCCAGCTCCCGTGGGGACAGGCTGCATGGAGCCAACACCTCTTCCTAGCAGGGATTCTCCAGTTTCTAAAAAAAGCTCTTTTTCCCCTCAGGAGGGGTATAACTACAATTTCTTCTCTTTGCCTGATCTATCTGCACAAAAATCTGGGAATCGTCCTGTTGTTGGGAAAGGTGGAAGGGGGTTTGACAGCTGCCCAAGGGGGTTCAGGAGGCACCATCCTGAGGTTCTGGGGCTCAGCAGGAGGCACCATCCTGAGGTTCTGGGGCTCAGCAGGAGGCACCATCCTGAGGTTCTGGGGCAAAGCAGGAGGCACCATCCTGAGGTTCTGGGGCTCAGCAGGAGGCACCATCCTGAGGTTCTGGGGCTCAGCAGGAGGCACCATCCTGAGGTTCTGGGGCTCAGCAGGAGGCACCATCCTGAGGTTCTGGGGCAAAGCAGGAGGCACCATCCTGAGGTTCTGGGGCTCAGCAGGAGGCACCATCCTGAGGTTCTGGGGCAAAGCAGGAGGCACCATCCTGAGGTTCTGGGGCAAAGCAGGAGGCACCATCCTGAGGTTCTGGGGCTCAGCAGGAGGCACCATCCTGAGGTTCTGGGGCAAAGCAGGAGGCACCATCCTGAGGTTCTGGGGCTCAGCAGGAGGCACCATCCTGAGGTTCTGGGGCTCAGCAGGAGGCACCATCCTGAGGTTCTGGGGCTCAGCAGGAGGCACCATCCTGAGGTTCTGGGGCTCAGCAGGAGGCACCATCCTGAGGTTCTGGGGCAAAGCAGGAGGCACCATCCTGAGGTTCTGGGGCTCAGCAGGAGGCACCATCCTGAGGTTCTGGGGCTCAGCAGGAGGCACCATCCTGAGGTTCTGGGGCAAAGCAGGAGGCACCATCCTGAGGTTCTGGGGCTCAGCAGGAGGCACCATCCTGAGGTTCTGGGGCAAAGCAGGAGGCACCATCCTGAGGTTCTGGGGCAAAGCAGGAGGCACCATCCTGAGGTTCTGGGGCAAAGCAGGAGACACCATCCTGAGGTCCCAGGAGTGGCATTAAGAAAACAGAGTGGGACTGAAGTATGCCAGGAAAAAAAACAGGGAGAGAGGAGAAGGCTACGTTCAGCCAAATTAAAAATCACAAGAGTCAATGTGAAAGCCACATCATAGGAGCAGGACTCCTAATGTTCTCTGGGACTGATGACCCAAATAAACCAACTGTGATACCGAACCTCAGAATCTCCAGCCTGCTGTTTGTCCACTGCTCCACAGACCCAAGACCTAGAACCCAGGTCCCCAGAGCCACCTAAACCTTCCAGCCACCTCTGACAGCATTGCTGGCAGGGCTCAGCCTCCATCCACCAGTTCAGCTCTCTTGGATACACAGAACTTTTTGTGTCAAAAGCAGGGAGTTCTGTAATGAGCTGTGGGAGGAGACGTGCCACCAGGCTTGCCTTACCAGCTCAGGACACTCTGTCTCCCCTCAGTGTACCTGCTTAGTGCTTTAACCCAAGTTAGCAGCCTCCTAACAGTCACTGCTGCAGAATCAGGGCATTTTCCAGCATTTCACACACCCACACACTTGCAGGATTTTCATTAATGTAATTTATAGAAGACACACACAGCAGTCATATGCTGGAGTACCTAGAAGCACCTGGCAGAACCCAGTCCCTCTGTCCGAGCCTTCAGCCTTTCACAAGCACTAATAACCTGGGACAAGCCTAAACCAGGAGCCTTGATCCAGCCCTTTCAAGCCAGCACAGGTTTTACAAGAGTTTAATTGTTTCCCTGTGGTATTAAAATTAAGCAGGTAGAAGAACACTTACTCATATTATTTTTTTTTCCAACGTGTAACAGGAAAGCAACTCCTCCAAACTCAGGCAACCCCTGAGACCAACAGAGGAGCCCCCAGCCTGTTATCTCAGCTGAACTTTAATTTACAGATTTCCAGTGCCTGCTGGGACCCGGACCCTGCGGAAACCGCTCGGGTTCCGTGCTTCCTGCCCGAGCATGGCTGGGGGAGATGAGCTGCACATGGCACAGCTCCCTACACGGGCTCCTCAACAGCAGCCTGGCCAGGAAAAGAGGTTGTGTTGGTAGCCAGGTGAAAGCCTGGCCCAAGAATTTAAAGGGGGACCACTAGAACTAACCCCTCAGAGTCATCTTTGCTTGCGAGATGTAGAGAAAAAGTCTGGAGTGAGGCTTTTATCCCGCTACGGAAGAGGCTTGAGACAACTTGAAGGGTGAAGCTGCATTACCAAGAAAGAAACAACTTCAACTTCATCACACACAAACCCCCCATCTCTTTTGCCACTGTCGCTGCCCCCGGGACACGAGGCGATGCTGAGGGTCAGCAGGCCCTGCACAAGGGCTTCTGTGCAGCAATTAAACCTTTTTTTTTTTTTTCCTCCCCCAAGCTGGCCAAAACGAGCGGGGAGCCGACACCCCCACAGCGTGGCGAGCTGTGAGGGGAGCTGCTGGCCCTACCCCCACGGCGGTTTCACCCCGCAGGCAGCGCGGGCACTGAGGAGACCCGGCCCAGGCGGGCTCGGCCACACCACGAAACAGCATTTAAAAAATGATTTTTAAAAAAAGACAACAAAATCTTATCAGAATGAATTAATTTCCTCAGAGGAAAAGCTGCTGGGACTGTGGTGAGGGGGCAAGGGAGGCGGGCAGCGGGCAGGCACCGGCCCTCCCCGCCACCCCCGCGGCCGCCCCCGGGCCTGCTCGGCTCCGCAGGGCCGCCCGCAGCCCCCGGGGAAGGCCAGGCCCCACCGCGCCATGTGCCCGCCGGCCCAGGCGGCAGCCAGGCCGGGCCGAGCCGGGCCGGGCCCGGCGGCACAAAGCGCCCGTCAGGAACGGGCTGGCGGGCGGGCAGCGTCCCGGTCCGCGGCGGGGGGAGGTGTGGGGGAACGGGGGGGGGGTGGGGGAGAAACGAGGGGGCACTGACCTTGGCGTCTCCGTTGCAGAGGGCCATGGGGGCTGCCGGAGCGTGGAGCCGCCTCCGAGCGGCGGGAGGCCCCGAGGCAGGGACGGGGGAAGAAAGGGCCGTGAGGAACCGCCGCCGCGCCGAGATGAGCTAATGCCGCCCGGCTGCGCCTCCGCCGCGGGGAGGAGGAGCCGCCCGGGCCGGCCCCGCGTCCCGTCCCGCCCCTTCCGCCGGAGCGGGGCCGGGCCAGGCAGCGGCCTTGGCGGCAGAACGGGGGGCTGGGGACTGGAGGGTGCTCTCCGGAGGTGGGGGGGGAGGAGGAGAGGCCGCACCCCGGGCTGGCCGAGCCTCCGGGGTAACGCGGTCGGCTCGGTGCGGGGGTAACAGCGCGGGGGGGGAGGGGGGGCTGCGCACCCCCCTCTACAGGGCTCCGGTCACGGTGGTTGAGCTCCCCGGGGCTCGTGTCATTTTTACAGAAAAAAAAGAAAAAAAACAAATGGAAAAAAACCCTGAGACTGGAAACACAAAGTGAGGGTGACACCAGAGCCACCTTCTGCTCCTGCCCAGCTGGGATTCCTTCAGAGGCACCGAGGGAGGCGGCGTCGTCACTGGAAGTCTCCCGGTAAAGTTCCGAAAACATTGCATAAACCCTTCTGTGAAGTTTATTATTAGACTTTCCGCTTAAAGAAACCTTTTCTCTGAACTTCTGTCGTTATTAATCTTATTATTTAAAGAGGGGAATATGAGTGGGAATATAGGAACTCGCGTTACTCGTGGAACTAACTACAGCCGGGACGTGGCTCCGCTGTCAACATCCCCAGCGGTTTTGTCCTTAGGATTTATATATCTGTGTGCAATTTGTATTCTAAATCTTTTAATTGTGTTACGGTTGGGATGAGTCTATCAGGAATTTAAAAATAAAATAAAAAATACTTCAGGCACCGAAACCAGAAGTGACACACACACACTGTGCTTCTGATGCTCTGATTGTCATGGAACTCTGCAAATAATGGCTAAAAACTAACGGGGAGGGGAAGGGGGAAGTGGCACTCCGTTAGCTTGGTTATTATTATTTTTTTTTCATCGAACAGGAGAACCAAAATTTAAATAAAATGGAACTTAATCTTTGTGAAATGCGCGGTAAATGGTTGGATAATAGTTTATCAGCCTGTGGCGGGGCGCTGAAAGCACCCTTCAGAGCCCCAAGGGAACAGGGGGAGCTGTTTGAGCCCCGCGGGGCCGAGTTCCTAGCGGGGCCGAGTTCCTAGCGGGGCGGGTCGGAGCAGCCCGGCAGTGCCCGTTCCCTCCCGGGACAGCGATGGCGGCAGCGGCGGCTCCGCCTCAGCGAGGGGCGGGTCGGCTCCCTCAGTCTGAGGGGAGGCGGCGGGGCGGGGCTTCTGCCTGACGTCATTCCCCGGAGCACCAATGAGGCGCAGCCACGCCTGCCGCTACCGCCCGCGTGCGCGGAAGGGGCGGGGCCTCGGCGGTTGGCGGCGGGCGGGTCCGCGTCTCCTCAGCGGCGCTGGAGGCGGTGACCGCTCCCGCCCCGGTCCCGCCGGGCCGCCGCCCGCCGCAGAGATGTCTCCCGCCATCACCGCCAAGGAGGGCGGCCGGCAGCGCCGAGCCGGGAGCCACCACCACTGCCTGGACGTGAGGAGCGAGGCGCCGCGCGCCCTGACGCCCTGCGGGGATGGGCTGCCGGGCGGGGAGGCCGAGGCGCTGCTGCTGCCGCCGCCGTCGCCGCCGCCCGAACCGGGCTTGCGGGTGGCGCGGGGGTTCCGGGCGGAGTTGGGCAGCATTCTGCTGCTGCTGGTGCTGTACGTGCTGCAGGGCATCCCGCTGGGCCTGGCGGGCAGCGTTCCCCTCATCCTGCAGAGCAAGAACGCCAGCTACACCGACCAGGCCTTCTTCAGCTTCGTCTTCTGGCCCTTCAGCCTCAAGCTGCTCTGGGCACCCTTGGTGGACGCCGTCTACCTGCGGGGCTTCGGCCGCCGCAAGTCCTGGCTGGTGCCCACTCAGTACGTGCTGGGCTTCTTCATGATCTACATGTCCACCCAGGTGGAGATGCTGCTGGGCGACGGGAAGGACCGCGGCCCCGACGTGGTGGCCCTCACTGTGACTTTCTTCTTCTTCGAGTTCCTGGCGGCCACGCAGGACATCGCGGTGGACGGCTGGGCCCTGACCATGTTGTCCCGGGAGAACGTGGGCTACGCCTCCACCTGCAACTCCGTGGGCCAGACGGCCGGCTACTTCCTGGGCAACGTCCTCTTCCTGGCCCTCGAGTCGCCCTCCTTCTGCAACAAATACCTGCGGTTCCAACCCCAGCCCCGAGGGATTGTTACCCTCTCAGGTACCGCCGGCAGCTGCGTTCTGAGGTTGGGATGGGGAGGTGCTTCCCTGAGCCTGGACCCAAGCTCGGTTTGGTGGTTTCAGTGTGGAATTCACACCCTGAATTTCCAGGCTTCTCCAACCTACTTTTCTATAGGCTCTAAAATACTATGTTTTTTGCAATATTTGCAGCCATTCAGGAATGTTTTTTTTTTTATTTGTTTATTAGGAAATGTATACTTTGTGCATGATCTTAATTCCTAATTCCTGGCTCTGTGGGCTGAATGACTCTAAGAGTGTGGGAAACCTGCCTTGTCATCATCTTGGCTGACCTAGACACTTCAGGGAGATGTTTTGGGGTTTTTTGTTCCCCCTAGTCTAATGACTGTGGAATAGGTTGTTGTATATATATATAAAAAAAAAAAAGAAATCCAAACAAATAGGAAGTTTT
The DNA here is from genome assembly GCF_036169615.1 of Heliangelus exortis. Classification (NCBI taxonomy): domain Eukaryota; kingdom Metazoa; phylum Chordata; class Aves; order Apodiformes; family Trochilidae; genus Heliangelus; species Heliangelus exortis. The sequence continues at coordinate 25,337,526 of NC_092430.1, forward strand.
GGCTCTTTTTAAGAAGGCCTTTCAAGCCTATCTTCTGGGAAGAAGGAAAGGGGAAATGAAAAGAACAGATTAACTCTCCCAAGCTGGTATTGTTCACAGAAGTAGAAATGATAAATGTTCAGGGTTGACCCCACAGACAATTTCTGCAGGAAGGCCTTATTGTAGTGAAGTAAGGGGGGGGTTGTTTTCTCTTTAATAAATTAAACAGAGTCTGGTAACCCAGCTGTAACTAGCTGGTAGTGTAGGGTTGTCTTCTGCTGGGTGATTTTTGGGTTATTTTTGTTGTGGGGTGGTTTTTTTTTGGGTTTGTTTTTTTTTTCAGAAAGTTTAAATGTAGTGGTTGCTTTTAGGGACATTACCAAGATGATGCTTCAAATGCAGGGTTGTGATGGGAAGGTTGAGCTGAGCCAGCTCAGCTGGTGGGAGGAGAGGAGAAAGTGGGAGCTCAGAGTAATCTTGGCTGGCAAAGAGGAGTGAGATCTCCTGGCTTTAGTTTCTCTTCTCTGTCCTGCACTGGTTGCTCTGCCTGTATCATGCAGGAGCAGAGGCATGCCAAAACTTGGGTGAGTGTTGTAGCTTTTGCTCTCTAAACCAGACCTCTCCCACTGGTAAATCAGTTCCCAAGGCTGCTAACTGGCCTTTCCCCGTGCTTCCTGTGATAACCCCATGTCTGATCCATGTGTCAGTGAGCACAGAGTAGTCCTCTGAGTAACCCTCTTGCTTTATTGCTTTCCTGTGTCTCCCCTGGCCCCAGGGTTCATCAGTGCTGGGCTGTCTCCTGCCTCCAGCAGCACACTGATGTCTCCCACTGCTGATGCAACTTGCAGGTCACTGCTGTGGTTAAGGGAGCAGGGTTTGCCTGTGCTTACTCCACTGTTGTTTTTTTTTCTCAGTACAGTTTGTATAAGTGGAGTTGTTACTATTACAAGAGTGCTGCCTCTGGGGCGGGGGGAGTGTGAGGAGCTAAGCCCCAAACCAAAAAAAACCCCACCAATGCAACCTGTTTAACCTGTCCTGGAGCACTAACCTAGGTGGAGCAAGACAAGCAAATAGCTCTTGACACTATAGTTGCAGGTTATGGGGGGGGGGTTTGGGTGGTAAAGCTTTTCACAAGAAATTTTCTTGTTCATGTGACCGTGTGCCACAGTTTGCTGTGGCTGCACTTCTCCTGAAGCACCTGCAGAGCAGCACTGTGAACTTGGTCACTGAGATGAGGAGAGGGGCTCTCTGGTCTCAGTGCTGCTGGGGACCTGGGCAGGCTACATCAAGCAGCAGAAAACTTTCCAGTTGGAAAAGCTGAGCAATTTTCTGCCAGGTCAGCTCCCTGAGTGCTGCTGTTGTAGGCTGAGTGCCAGTGCTAAGAACAAGCCAGTGCTTCATGGTCAGCTGGAAGCTGTGGAGAAGCATCAGCATTAGCTGTTTGTCAGCAGCCACGTGTGCTTCTGGGGGGAGACATCAAGTGTGGGCAGAAGGTGCCCTTCCAAGGCCAGTGACTGCAGCCTCCTTCTTCCTGCCAAAGCTGTGGAGGTTTAGCAGTCCTTGAAGCTGGTGTGGGGAAGCCCCCCTGCACACCCCTTGCTGGGGGTGATTTCCAGCCTGGTCTCTCCCTGATCCAGTTCAGAAGTTTGCTGCTCATAGAGGCAGAGACTTAGGGATGGGCTCAGGCACCAGGAAGCTTTATGCTAGGAATGCCCAGGGTAAGCTCTCATTTTAAAGTTCTGTTTGTAGCCCGTTCGTGGATTATTTTTTATTTGCTTTTGTTTTTTGTTTTCCTTTGCTAATCCAGCCGTGGCTGTACTGCAGCTGCCAGGGCTGTCCCCAGCAGGAGTGTTCATGTGATGATGCTCAAAGCTATTTCTATTCCCATCCTCACACTGCAAGTCTCTCTCTGCCATAATAATGCCTGGTGCTATTATTAGAGTGCCACCCCTGCCTGGCTCCTGCAGACAGTGGCTGTGATTAGCACAACTCTCTGAAAACTCAGCTTTTACAGCAAAATGGGTGCTCAGGCTTTTAACAGCCAGAGAGCAATCTGACAGGGTCCTTATGTGATCCTCTCCTTTGCTTTAGAAAGTAACTGATGTGGAAAATGCTCTGAAATGCCTCTGGCTGGCACTGAGGATGCCAGGCTCTACCTCCAGAAATCTTTCCATGCTTCTTGTGCTTTGCTCCTCTCCTGTGCATAGCAGCAGCTAATAATTACCTAACCCTTTGCACTTTGCCCTTTCCCCAGCACTTGCCACTAACTTTCAAGTCATCAGGAGGCTGTGGGAGTTGCTCAGGACCCAGAAGACAAAAGGCTTCCCCTCTGCATGTTACCAAGTTCTTCCTTGCCTCTTTCATAAAGGGAGAGGGTAGGATTATCTGGGATTAATCCATTCACTGACTCAGAAAGTACTTGCCATAAAATACTGGTGTGCTTTTACTGTTGCTGTCTTCAAATCCAGAGCTTAGCCAATATTCCTGCCTCAGCTGGGGCACTGGGGAGTCAGCAAGTGCAGTCACCACTTAACCCAGCCTTATTTGAGTGACTCTTCACTTGACAGCTGTGTAAGAGCTTTCATCAGGACATCTTTATACTCACAAGTATAAATCTTTGCTTCCCTCCAATATGTTCTGTATTACTCAGGGAGTAGAGAAGTGAGGCATAGAACAGGTAAATCAGCTGGAGCACTGTGAATGACTTCTTCCACTGAAGTTATTTCCCCACCTTGTAAATATGAAATGTTTTTTCCTCCTTTATCAGCTTTTGGTGGCTGTGTATGTAATCCTTCAAAATTTAGGTTTTGTTAGAATCTCAGGCAAAAGTGGTTATAGAGAGAGGGGCAGGGGTGAGCTGTGTCAGTTACTGTCTTTGTGGTTTGCTTGGGTTTAGGAGGGTGAATTAGTAAGGCTTTTATTCCATTTGTTATTATTTTGTTCATATTTTTCAAAATAACTACATCCTAGGTCCTCAGTGAGCTGTTGATGATGCCTGCTAGAAAGACTTTCTCATTATTTCCCCCCTGCCCCTTCCAGATTTCCTGTTTTTCTGGGGAGCTGTCTTTTTAATCACCACTACACTGGTTGCCCTTTTGAAAAAGGAAAACAAGGAACTAACACCAACGAAAGAAGAGACAAAAGGCATCACTGATACCTACAGGCTGCTCTTCTCAATAATCAAGATGCCAGCAGTCCTTACCTTCTGCCTCTTGATCCTCACAGCAAAAGTGAGTAAATGCTTAGATGAAGGGTTGCTGCTGATGGTCCCAGCTCTGAGAGGTGCTGGGTTAGTTTTGCTACACTAGATTTGAAACAAAATTGCTTGTATCATGCTGCCAAGTAAGACTTTACAGCAGGAAGCTTTGTTTGAGCTTTTGTGTTTGCAGGAGCATAAAAGAGAAGTTTGATTGCAATCTAATATTCAAGTAATGTGTTCTTAAACATTTTTAAACAGGCTGTTTGTGTAGTCTGCAATTAAACCTACAGAAAATGTTTCTTTTAACCTAACTGCTCCAGCCTGAACCCACAGCTCTGTAGGAGCCACAGGTATCCATGGCTTTTGTTGGCCAGGGGATGGGCAGGGACAGCATCACTGTGTGCCATGTTCTTGGTGTAGTTGTGGCACTGCTGAGCAGGGCAGGCACAGAGCATTTTCCAGAACAGATTAGGAAATCAAATGAGACACAAAAATGATTGTGCTCTGTCATATTTCTCTATTTATTTAACTCTGAGTGACTGGATGTCGAGCTAAACCTCTGCTGCTTTCCCAGGTTCATTTTGTTTGTGTTGCAGGTTGGATTCTCAGCAGCAGATGCTGTGACAGGACTGAAACTGGTGGAGGAGGGTGTCCCAAAAGAGCACTTGGCTCTCCTGGCTGTTCCCATGGTTCCTCTGCAGATCATTCTGCCTCTGATCATCAGCAAATACACAGCAGGCCCCCAGCCACTCAACACCTTTTACAAAGCTATGCCTTTCAGGTAAAAACAGATCTTCTGTGGCAGAAACTTAGTCATTTGCATATTTGGATCGAGTGTGGGATTTCTTGTGTAGCTCCTAAGTTTCCAGATACAAGGAATTATGTCAGGAGTTTCACAGCAAGGTGCAGTCTGTGTCTGCTGCTCCAGTGTCCTGTTCTGTGTTCATTCTGGATTTCCCAGTGCTGTTACCCAGTAAAACCTGCCCTGTCTGCAGCAGATTGCTGTGACTGCCATGTGTTCTTACACCTCTGTGTACACTTTTGCCAAACCCCAACAAAAAAAGGTAGATCCTGCTGGCTCTGAATTTGGTTTGGTACCTTGTGCTTAGCACTCTACAGAAATTTCTGTATGAGGGGTAGGGGAGAAGACTGGTGTAGGAGAGCTGGCACTGAGTTATGTTTATATGGAAAACAGAATTGTTTAGGTGTGAAATGTTCACAATTTCAGTGCTTGTCAAGTATTTAATATCTGATTTTAGCAGAGATACAGCTGTAACTATTTAGCTATAAACTAGTTGAATGTATTCTCTGTGTGTTAATGCTTGATAGTTGCTTTCTACCCAGGAAATCATGGGGCAAATTACTTGAATGACAAATTATTTCCCTTATTCTTCCAGATTACTGTTTGGTCTGGAATTTGCTTTTTTGGTGTGGTGGACTCCTAAAGTCAAGCATGAAGGAGGGTTTCCTGTCTACTACTATGCTGTGGTGTTGCTGAGTTATGCTCTGCACCAGGTACCTCAGAGGGCAGGGGGGCAGGAGGGTGTTCCATACCAACAAGAGGACCAGAAATGCTCTTTATCCTTGCACTAAAATGCCCCCAAGTCTGCCCCATACACTGTATTTGCTTTTGGTTTGATACTTTTGTATTTTACTGTTTCTCCCTCTTCCCTTTGATGTACTCCATCAAACAACATCTGTGAAGTTACTTAGAGCTGACCCATCTGCTTTTGTTTCTCAGATTATTTTTTTCCCCCCTAAGGCAGGAGCAAAAAAGCCTGGTGGAGCTGGAGAAATCCCAGCATTCTGTCTGCTTTTCACAGGCAGGATGCTGCAGATGCAGAATCCTCAGCCTGGATAAAACACTTCCTTGATTTTGTAGGAACATCCTAATGGATCTGATCCAAAGGCCTGGAAGACAAAATGCCTGATACAAACCAGGCTATGGAGCAGAACTGAAATGTGTGCAGTGCCTTGGGAGTTGCTTTTATCAGGAGAAGTGTTGATTGGGCTGTTTTAGCTATCCTTATCCTTCAGTTTGGTATCCTGAGCTGGGCTGGGCCCATTTCAGGGCTGCTCCCAGCAGAGAGCCAGCTGCAGAGGTCACTTCTCTGGTGCAATTCCAACCTCTTGAGGGCACTGTTTCCCAGTCAGTGCCTGCGACTCGGGGCGGTCCCTGGGAGCGGTTTGTGTGCAGGGTTTGTGGTGCCAGGGCTCACGGTGGTGTTTCCTCTCCCAGATCACTCTGTACAGCATGTACGTGGCCATCATGGCTTTCAATGCCAAGGTCAGCGACCCGCTGATCGGAGGGACCTACATGACACTCCTCAACACTGTCTCCAACCTGGGGGGGAACTGGCCTTCCACTGTTGCTCTCTGGCTTGTGGACCCCCTCACTGTCAAAGAGTGTGCAGGGGCCCAGGACCAGACCTGTAGGACCACAGTTGCTGCAGAAGTAAGTTCTGGAGGCTGCGAAGGTCTCTGTTCAGTTATTTATTGATTAAATGGCTTCTTTTAGTCTTGTTTTCACCTCTGCAAACCATCACAGTGCATGGCTTGTGCTTAACATTTCCCACTGATCAAATTAATTTTCCTGTCTGATAAAGTTAAGTCTCTTTATCTTACCAACTAACCAAAGATCTGGGATTTTTGTGGTAGCTTTTTGCTCCTTCTCTCTTTCTGGAGGCTTCCTATCTGGACACCTCAGTACCTTCTCCATGCTGTTACTTTACTCAGTTGCTTTGATCTTCACTTTCCACGTGAAGCTGAGCAGTAGGACTGGCTGAGGAAGAGAACACAAAGAACATACTGTGTACAGATCAAACACCAGGACACACAAGTGCCCCAAAAGCAAAGTTTCACATGCATGAAACAAATGTGAAATGATAACATGACTCTTGAGAAGAGTGGAAATGCTTGAGGGGGTTTTGTTGGGTTTTCCTTTTTTCTTACTCATGACTGAGACTTACTTCACCCTTCAATGCCAGGACTGTGAGATGTTGAGGTTCTCTAAATAAACAAAATGTTCCAGCAGTCAAACATGACATGTTTGAAGTGGAGCTGCAGTTTTCAGTAGCTGCAGAGAGGAAACTGCTCCCACAGTGTGGGCTTTTCCTCTGCCTTGGCCTGCCATTGAGTGCCCTGTGCCTCTGCTGAACATGACTCCTTCCTCCTTCACCTCACTCCTCTGATGTTTTTGCACATCCTCCCAGTTGGTAACAGTTCACCACCACCACTCCCTTCTTATTCCTGATCTGATCTTGACATCTCTGAACAATGACAGTGCTGGCACAACCTCATCTCAAAGGACTGATTTATCTTGGGATTAGAGCAGCAGTGAAAATGAACAATAGCAGAAAGGATTGTGTGCTCTGCTCTTTAAATGCTGGAGCTGTCTTCCTCCAGTTACACAGTTAAAAAACACCCTTGTTTTGCCCAGATATGCCTGTTGTGTACTGTCCATTTGCAGATTCAGTGTGGTGAGATGAAAGGGTATTATTTCTAAAGAAACAGTTTGGATGGCTAGGGGAAAAAAAAAAAATCTTCTCTTCAAGGGATTCAGAGCAGTGACTGCACCTCCAGGCCAGCCTTAGACAGCTGGAGAATTTTTGTTTTCTAGAGCCAGCCTCTTGGGCCAACGTGCTCCACTTCCCAAATGTTTTATAACAATTCTGATACTTTTAATACTGAGGTAGGCTCAAAAACCTCTCTTACTAACTCCTCAGCAAAGAAGGAAGAGTAAACAAATATATTTAGTCATGAACAAGAGTGAGTAAAAAGCAGTGGCTGTCTCATGCCTGCCTTCTAAAAGTGTGTTTCTCCCAGAGAATACTGAATGCATCACCTTCTGCTCCTGTGTTTCAGCTCTGCACAAAAGCTGGGGGTTCCTGTGTCACCACCTTGGACGGGTACTACGTGGAGTCTGTCATCTGTGTCATTCTGGGCTTTGGCTGGTGGTTCTTCCTGGGGCCAAAATTTAAAAAGCTGCAGGATGAAGGACAGTCTTCCTGGAAGTGTAAGAGGACCAATTGATGCAGTTTAAATATTCGATGGACTGGCGAGGTGGTTTTAGTTTTATTACAGAGACATATCCCATAATCACTAAGCAGGAATAGAGGTATTTTAAATGCCACCTCACTGACCAAAGGGGTGGCTGAGACAGTGGTGTGTTTGTATGTGATACCACTTGCCCAGCAATAGGAAAAATTCAGAAAGTAACTGTTAAAAACTGGCACTACATACATATCCCTGAGCTGTAGCTTCAGAGTCATGGCTGCTGATGTCACCAATGTCCCTGTTTTCATGGAGTACCTATGGAATTCTAACTGTGTCAGGTCTGTCTAAGCAGCAGCAGTGTCAGCTAAGCCTCAGCTCTTTCTTTTCAAGCAGAAATTATCTGACACGGGGAGTTGATCCAGGAAAAGAGATCCAAGGCATTTGGACGTGTAGGTGAAACGTTTGGTACCAGGAGATTGCTGGTGGGAAGATAAATGTAAAGTGTCTGGGGCTTTGTTCCTTCTCACCTCCTGAACTGTAACCACACCTCAACGGATGAAATGTTTCAGAGATTCTTTTAAATGTATTTTCTGGCTTTTATAAGCTTCAAAGATTTATAAGAAAATATTTTTATAAACAAATTACATTTGTTTAATTTATTTCTGCTGTTTCAGAGCATTTTGATTTACTTACAAGGTACTTTCTTGATGAAAAAATCACTGTAAGGTAGGAGTTAAGAGAAACGCACAATACTCTAAGCCTTGATTCCTGAAGATGTAAACTGGACAGTGCAGCTCCTAGCACACAAGCACAGGCTGTGGAAGGAGAGGGTGTGCCAGCCCTTGGAAGGCTGCTGTCATTTTGAGGGAATGATTTGATAGTGCTGGTTCCTCTGGCACTGAGTTTTGAACATTCTGTTTTAAAATCAGTGGGGAAAAAAAAAAAATGTGACTCCTCCCAGCTAGGGGTAAGAGAAGATGATCAGTGCCTTTGAGAGTGATTTGTTGATGACCAATTTGCCAAATTCCCAGTGAGCTGGTGTGCAGCTTGGTGTCACAGAAATCAGAGGAGGTAAATCCTGCACTGCTGATGCTGTGTAGTGAAACCTTGCCCTTGTGTTTGTCAGAAGTGGCTTCCCCCAGGGTGCTGTGCAGCCAGCAGGCTGTATGCCAGGAGGGCCACTGGGACATGGTTGGATGTAGATGGTACATCATTACTAAAAAAAGAAAACTATTAAAAATACCTTTGGAAGGTATCTGATTTCCATTCTGTGTGTCTTGCCTCGTCTTGCATCCTCAGCTTTGGTGTTCCAAACCCCTGAGGGGCTTGTGGAGCTTTTGTTTACTGCATGCTTTAGGAAAAACGTTAAATGAAGACCAACTTTTGCCTGGCTGGAGGTGTCCTGGGTGTGTACAAAGTGTCTGTGTGACACCAGGAGTCAGGAGGTGTCCAGAAGACAGAGTGACAAGTGGTTCCTGGGCACTGCAGCCTCTTCCTCCTTCTCTTCACTTCTCCCTCCCCAGGGACACCCCTGATGGTCAGTGGGGGACAGCCAGACCCTGGGCTCTTGGTCTCCCTGACTGTCATCTGCTGCCCAAGGTAAATAAAATCACACTGCTTTTATTCCACTTGCTAAAATTCCTGCATTTTCACCTCTACAGATGCACAGAAAGAATATAAAAATGGATCAGAGATTCCTAGTGGAAGGTGGATGTGTCTTTCAGTCCTTGCCAGGTCATCTCCACTGGGTTACCTCCCTGTGAGGTGCTCCAGTTCTGTGTCCTCTCTGGATCAAGGGGCACTGGAGTCACATCCTGTCCAGACACAGAGATTTCTCTTTTTTTTTTTAACTTTCCTGACATTGACAAAAAAACTCAACTCTAGAATACTAGAAATTAAATCATAAGTGTTTTAGAATTGGCTTTTATTTGGCAATTTAGTTTCACTCTTTCTGAAGGTATCAGTGGAACTACTAATTCTAGATGGGCTGAGGATTGCTAACCAGGAGGCTGGATGATAGTGATGATGTCAAAGATAAACTCCAGACCAGTAGCAATACATAGGAAAAGTGACCTCACTTAAGTAATTCTGTCCTTTTCAGACTGCAGAAACAACTGCTGGCTAAGGATTTTTTAATCTCTTGCTACTCTGTAACACAAGTCAGGAACCTTCCTGCTGTAGCAGCTGATGAGCAGGCTGCTGAGAAGAGCTACTAAACTTTGGGGTTTGCTACTTTTCTCCCAACTCTTTCTTAAAGAGATTTTTTTTTCTTTTTAAAGATCAGAATTACTGTAGACACCTTTAACATTTAAAAAAGAAATGTTTAAAAAGGACAAGAGCAATCTAACCTCTTCCTTGGGTGTCTGCTACCAAAATGGAAACTCCAGTTCCTGCAGGGCTTTGTGGGGCTGGGGTGAGTCAGATGACATGACAGAAATTGGGTTGCTGTAGGTAAAGGGTTTTTTCCTGGTTTAAATTCCCAAGCAGGATGGTTGTGAAGTGAGACAGGTCCCTGAGGGAGAGGGAGGGGTGAGAGGTGGGTGCAGGGGAGCAGAGGCAGAGAGCAGCTCCCCCCTGCAGTGCTGGGTGGGCACAGCTGTGTGGGGACAGTGTGCAAGAGACATTGTCACCTGCACTCCTGGGTGTGACAACAACCCCCTGTGCTAATGGTAAAACTAGAGTTAAAACATCTGCTGCATCCACACCACCTCCTCAGCTGCCATAAAGCTGGTTTTGTCTTCTGGGTGCTCAGCCTGTGGTGTCATGTGATGAGAAGCAGGGCTGGGGAGATGGTGTTCAGATGATTTCTGAGCTGATAAAACGGGGAAGAGAGGAGAATCCTGTCCCTGTGTGAGCACTGTGGGAACACAGAGCACCCTGGCAGCAGGAAGCAGAGCAGCACAGTTACTGCAGGCAGCAATCTTGTTTGGCTCTCCTGATCTCCCAATGAGCCAGCAATATTTATTTAGCATCATACCCAAAATACACACTATGGCAGAGTCAGCACTCTGCCTCCAGTTGGTTGTGCTCAAATGTTTGTGCTACATCTATATTTATTCTTAATAAAAAATAAAGCTAGCAACTATACTGTTTTACACAGGGGAGATGGTACTTGTTCAACTTACCTCAGAGCCAGTAATTTTAATAATTGTTTTACTCTGGACCTTAGATAAAATGTTTTAATCGTAGGTCTTGCTGCTTTGGATTATAAATTCCCAACTAAATCTCCTTTTCCTGAAATCTGGAGTTGTGACAGTTCCCAGCCCCATCTCTTACACAGCCTGTTCATGTAGAAACCTAGAACTGGTTGGAGTGGAGACCTGTGGAAAGAAATCCTGCTTGAGATCACTGGTTCTTTTCTGCCCCTGCCTGTGTTTCTTTAAGGACCATGGGGTGCATTGCAGAGAGGGGTGTTGGAGCCAGCCAGGGGAAATGGATGGTTTGAGCCGTTTGGTAATGAATTATAAATTGTTAGCTTTGAACTAAGGGAAAAGAATAAACAACCATTATGGCTACGGGAATGTTCAGAGGTGGTTTTTGGGGTTTTTTTTTTTGTTAAGATGGTATCCCAAGGCACAACCAGGGGCTGCACTGTAGCACCTCTCACAGGCTCAGAGAGCACTTAAATGTGTCTATGTATGCTATATATTTCTGCTATATCCATCACAGAATGACTGGGGGGGTGAGGGACCTTAAATATCATCTGGATCCATCTGTCCTGCCATGGGACTCCTGCCTCTGGATGAGGTTGCCCGGAGCCCCATCCAACCTGCCCTGAATGCTGCCGGGGATGCAGATCCCACTGCTTCCCTGGGCAACCTCAGCTCCTTAACTACCCTCATAGTCAAGAATTTCCTCCTAATATCTAATTTAAAGTCTAATTTAAGGTCTAATCTAAGGGCTGAAGGGTTAAGGTCACTCCAGCTCAGTTCAAGCGCAAACCAGCCCGGGGTGGGGCGGCAGCAGCTCGGGACCGGAGCCGGACTTTGGCCCCGTCTGGAGGAGCCTTAAGGGGCCTGATAGCCCCAAAATCCGCTCCGCCCGCGGCCTCGCTCCCCGCCCCGCTTCCCCTCGTCCCCGCCCTGGTTCCCCTCCCCTCCCCGCCCCGGTTCTACCCCAATCCCCGCCCCGCTTCCCCTCGTCCCCGCCCTGGTTCCCTTCCCATCCCCGCCCCGGTTCTACCCCAATCCCCGCCCCGCTTCCCCTCGTCCCCGCCCCGGTTCTTTCCCCTACTCCCTCCCCATTTCTCCTCCCGTCCCCGCCCCGGTTCTTTCCCCTACTCCCTCCCCATTTCTCCTCCCGTCCCCGCCCCGGTTCTTCCCCCACTCCCTCCCCGGTTCTCCTCCCATCCCCGCCCCGCTTCCCCTCGTCCCCGCCCCGCTTTCCTTCCCGTCCCCGCCCCGCTTTCCTTCCCGTCCCCGCCCCGGTTCTTCCCCTATTCCCTCCCCGGTTCTCCTCCCGTCTCCGCCCCGGTTCTTCCCCCATTCCCGCCCCGGTTCTGCTCCCGTCCCCGCCCCGGTTCTTCCCCCATTCCCGCCCCGGTTCTTCCCCCATTCCCGCCCCGGTTCTGCTCCTGTCCCCGCCCCGGTTCTTCCCCCATTCCCGCCCCGGTTCTGCCTGTAGTGGGGGCGGCTGCGGGCCGGGCGGTATCGGCCATGCCGGAGCGGGGTAGCGGTGCGGCCGGGGCCGTGTCCCGCCTCTCCGAGTGGGTGGACGAGCACCTCAGCCTCCTGCGGGTAACGGGGCCGGGGGGCCGTGGGGGGCCATGAGGGGCCATGGGGAGCCCCGCTGAGCCCCGCTGAGCCCCGCTCTCCTCTGCCCGCAGGGCCTCAGCGCCGGGATGGCGGTGGCGGGGCTGCTGGTGCTGGCCCGCAGTGTCCGCATGGTGAGTGCGGGGCCGGGACTGCCCAGGGCAGGGTGGGGAGGTGGGAGGTGGGAGATAAACAGGGCCCGGGGGCTGCTGTTGGGAGTCCTCTCCCAATCCGCATCTCCAAGGCCGGAAGCGAGACACCTCCTTTTTCCCCCTTTTGATGTTTTCTGCTTGTTTTCTAGCTTGTTCTGGAGCTCAGGCGCAGCTTCCTGCAGCCCTTGGTGCAGATAACGCGCGTTTATCTCTGCGGGTGTACGGCCCAAGCTGCCTGGTCCAAATAAAGCTGAACTAGAGGGGGTTTCCTCACATCTTTTCTCCGTAATTCCATGAGCTGAAACGCTTTTCAAATATTTTTAAATATTATCCGGAAGCTTCCTTCAAATAATGATTTCCCGGCAGGTACTGATGCTTCACCACTAACTCCAGACAAAGTCTTTTCAGACAGGGAGCTTCCCACCCTCCCACTCCCTTCCACCTGTGCAGAAATTTACGATTTCCCCAATCTTCCCTCTGCCCAATTCCAAATGCAGTTTGCTATGAGAGAATATTTGTGGAAAGTTTTTGTTTTAAAATCTTACCAGAAAGCCTGAGCTACAAGTATTGCCAGAATTCCCTTTGTTTCTGTTTTGTTTGGGTCTGTGGATTTGTTTTTGTTTTTTTTTTTTTTTAATTAAACCACAGGTTTGTGGATCTTTACCAGGTTGTTGGAGCTTCCAGTGCAAATGAGATCTCACCTGAGCAACTTCTCTTTGTAAAAACCCTCAGGCTTTCTGCCCACAAGATCCTGAATTTCCATATTCCTCTGGACCACGGATGGGAAGATTTACTGAATAAGTGACATACAGTAGAAAGATCTTCAAGTTTAGTCGTGGTGGTTTGGGTTTTTCTTTTCCCCAAGGGCTGGTGTTTCACAGGGGTGGTTTACAAGCAGGTTGGTGCTCTTCACAGCTGCACAGAATTAAGTCAGTGTTCCTCCAGAGGCTCCTTACAGTGGCACCTCCAGACATCAGTGCCTTAATTCAGGGTGTTGGTGTGTGTGTCCCCTGGTGCTTGCCCTTCTCCCTCCACCAGTGGCTGCTCCATTCCTCTCTGCTGCTGAGCTCAGTTTTCCTGTGTGATCATGTAAGTGTCCCTTTGAATCCCCCTCCTCTTCATCCAGGGCCGTGGTATCAAATTTAATTTTCTTGTGATCTTTTTCAAGGTGCACACCTGCTTTGCTCTCTCTCCTCTTTTAGTCCCTGATCAAAGCCTGTGTTCTTTCTGTCTTCCTGCTCCCCCTTTGTTTTCAGTGCATCAGTTTTTTTGCCAGCTTCTTTAAATACCTCTTGGCTTCCTTTCACCCTTATCTTGGCACAGCTCAGGATGCTTTTAAAATACACTCAGGTTCTCAGGACACTTGTAAAGCGTGGGGAGTCAAGTGGGCTGTGGTAACACTGCTCACACAACACCAGGCTCTTTTCTTTCCCCAAACCTTGCTTTGGTGCCCAGCCCTGAGGTTGCAAGCCCTGTAAAACAGAGAACACCCCCAAAAAAGAATCTGGAGAGGCTGGTGCATAGTGGCTCCTGCAGCTGATGACTGTTAAAAAATAGATACTTGCTCATGCTATCTAATAATAGATCTGCAATGTGCCAAACTGTTTTAAGAAGTTGGGTTTAATGTGATTGTAACTGCTGGGCTATTTTTTTTAACTTTTATCTTGCTCTTCTTTCCATCACTAGACAACAAAGTTTACGAGGGCTTTGGATATACCTGTGAAGTTTGTAGAAAAGAATGTGAAGCTGCGGGGGAGGTTACATCACATCACTGAGAAAGGCCTGGAAGTGGAGCACATCCCCATTAGCATTCCTTTCTTTGCATCCATACAGAGAAAATGTAGGTAAAAGGAGGTGGGGAACACGGGCAAGAAAAAGAGGTGGTGGTTGTTGATGCAGCTACAAAGAGGGGGGAGCTGGAGAGGAGGGGCTGGGGTACAGCTCTGGCTCTGCCTCTCATGTGCTTGTGTCCCAGGGGGGATGCTGGGGAGTAACGGGTTGCAGGAGAAAGAGCTTGGCAGAGCAGGATTCATGTTCATTACCAGCATTACTGTAGTGTTTCTCTGGCAGCAAAAGCTGACACCCAGGCAGCTGGTTTGCTTGCACAGCTCATCTCATTCCTGGCCAAAAGGCTGCTGGGATGGTGCCTTTGTTCCCAGATGAAGATCTGGTGACTACCAGACACGTTCTTGTGGTCAGCTTTCCTGGGACTGTCCATCCTGTCTGAGTCTCACACGTGCTGTGCCTGTACCTGCAGGCACTGATCCTCCTTGCCTGGTGCTTCTGCCCCTTCAGATAAAATTACAGTGACTGATAGATTAGTGCAGCTCTTTCTGTGTGTATCCAAAATAAAACAAACTGGCATCTTGAATTACTTCTTCACTGAAAGAGACATGAGACCAAATTCTTCTTTGCAAATAATGAGTGCTTTGGGGAACTAAACTGAATTATTTTTCTTTTTTTTAAGTCCACAGGAATAAGTTCAGTACCAGCAGGTGAAGGGCTGTGCAGAGCATGGTGTTTCCTTTGCTGCACCCAGTAACCAGGTTGTGTCTCTGTGTGGTCAGGGCAGTCCAAAGGACTTCTGCTGGTGCGACTTGCTGGAGTGGAGCTGGCTCCTGGTGGCTTGGCCTGGTTACAGCAAGAGCTAAAACCCAACCAAATGATCTGGTTCCAACTTCTGGGCAGGGAGGAGTTGGCACTTGAGTGCCTTGTTTTAGTAAAAAAGGTAAATACGGTGACAAAAATTTACTTTCATCTGCAGTTTTGAGTTTGACTGTAGTTAAACAATTCCACTGTCTCAGTACATTTGAGGAATTTTGCTATTCAGAATTTATCTGTTTTGATGCAAATTTTAGTAAATGTATCTGTAAATCTGATTCCTAGAGCAGTGTTTTCTCAGACTGATTCATGACAGGAGTGGATTACTCTGTCAGGCAGTGGTACACTGTATCTTGGGGGTCTGATTACCCTGACATTTAGTCTCTTGCAGCAGCAGGGTGTTTGCTCAGGCTTCCTCTGAGCTTTTAACTCTTTCTGCCAGAGAGTAGATTCACTCAGAATTAGGGCTTGTATCTCAGGGTTCACAACAACAACAAAACCAATGAAACTGTTTTAAGTGTGATGATGTTTATTGTGCCTTTTCACAGGGACTTTTTTTCAGCGTGTGCTTAAATGAGCAGATCTTGAGGCAGGGGCTTGGCAGAGCAGCACGGATTGAAGGACTGCATCACCATTCCCAGCTGTACTGGAAACTCCACAAAAGGATGCTGCAAGCAGAGTTCAAGGCCTTGAAAAAAAATAAAGGAATCTGGAAAGAAGCAAACTACACTGGAAGAGTTGGAGATCGGATAAGCAACAACAGATTTGTACAGACATTGAAACAGTTTGTGAGCTGGCTGAGAAGCTCTGTTTAAAGGGGGACTTGCCTGGAGGAATGCCAGGTATCTGTCAGGTGCTTTATGTGATGTTGAAGTCTCTGATAAAAACCAGTGCCCATCATTTTGAGGATCTCTGCCTTGAACAGACAGCCCATAGTTACTTAATGCCACGGTGTAACCCTTAAGGGACCAAAATTCAGTGGCAATATGCAGGCCACAAATTAAATGTCCTCAAGCTGCACTTTTCCATGAGTGTCTTAAAGGAGTTGTCAGGTTTCTACCTGCACAGCTGTGTCAACCAGCAGTGCAAGCAGCCAACACTCCTATTTTTAAGAGGTGCAGAGTGTTGGTTCATAGTGTACAGCCTCTCTCTGCTCCTCCCTGACATGTCAGTAAGAGGTAGAAAACTCCATTTCACACCTTTACAAAGTGTCTGGGCATGTGTTTGCACAAGCATTTTGTTTGACTTCTATTCTTATGCTGCTCTTCTGTGTATTTTATGTTTTAAAAATCTTTCATCTTGAATAATGGGTTGCATTGCTACAGAGATAAAAGGTAATTTGTTATGGCTGATCTTAAAGCTGATAAAGTCATAACTGCAGTTTCTTGGGAAAAAAAATCACTTGTTATATCAAAGAATATAAACGAGGCTGTCAGTAATCCACATTTTATAAGACAACGTTCCCTTCAAGATAAAGTGCTGTTTTTTCTGATGGTTCTGTAAATATCCAAGGTTTGATTAAAATACAACTTAAACATGACATTTGGAAAGGCAGGCCACACTGTGCTAAGAACTTAAATTCTTGTTTTGTTTTTGAAAAACCTTAAGTGTATGACTGCATTATTTTGTGAATATTCTCAGGCTAAAGATTTAATTTCTTATGTTCATTGTTACATGTTTTCTGTACCAAGCACTTGACCTTTGTTTAACCTTCACAGTTTCCAACACTTCTTTAAATGTGTTTTACAGATTTTCTTTCTTTCTGTGTGATTCCTTGCCAAAGAAATACTACGGAGAAGAGTGTGGTACAAAAAAAATCTTTAAAACCAAGCTTTGCTTGTCTGACCATGAGTTGCTACATCATCATTTTCTCTGCTGACTTGAGGGCAAAATTACAAATCCTGAGGCTCATAGAAAACTGGATTCTGCACTTCTGGTTGCTAAAGGAAGTCATGGAAGGATTTATCACAAAAATCCACTGTAAAGCTGAGAAAAATCTCAGGAAATGGCGTGCTACGTTTCTAGCAAGTAGAGGTGAGGTGTAGGCAAGTGTGAACCAAATTTGCTCACTCACAATCTAAATCCCTTTTTACCCTTGATGAAGTTCAGAAAAGCCCTAGAGATTTTCCTAAATTACAGCAAAATATTGTATCTTTTCAGTTGTGCCTTGCATTCTCATCTTTTTAAAGTCTTTCACAGCTGCTTTATCACTTACTTAGCTTCCTCTTCACTTGAGCTAAATTTTTGAAGCTTCCTGCCCTGTATTTGTGGCCATGAGGTATTCTAACAATTTCAGAAGGAAGTATAGAGAAGGTTACCTAAAAGCATTTAATTCAAGCCTCTAACTTCTTTCCATGTTTGTTGCACCTAACAAGTTTTGGTGATGTGCTCTTACTACTGTTCTTGGTCAGCACACAAAGCCAGGGAAGCAGCTTCTTGTGCAGGATCAGTGCTGAAAGGGACAATCTCAGAGAGTTCAGATCCCTCAGAGAGGGATCCGAGGCTGCAGTGACAACTGATTTCAAGAGACTCATCTCCTGTAATTGTCAGTTAATGCTGTTTCCTTATCATCCAGGGCTTATCTGTTTTAAAAACAACAACAAGGCAGCCACCCCCCTGAAAAGAGCACAGCTGAGTTCAAAGCTGTGCTTTCCATCTGTGCAAGGCTTGAGAGGTTGCAGATCTTGTCTCCGTGGGAGGCCGGTCTATTGAAAAGCCGGTAACAGGAGTCGGAACAAATCGCTGTGTGGAAGCGAGCTGAGGAGCTGCCTGGGAGGTCAGGGGGAGAGAAGGCACTTTTCTCCATTGTATACAAACCCCCCAGGCTGCCCTCAGCAGCACCATCCCATTCCTTCAGCCCCAGCAGCGATCAGCGTCCTTCCAGGCAGAGCATGCAGTTCTGTGATCAGGAATAAGGACAAGAAATTAAATAAACCGGTTAGGTCTCCTGCCCTCAGCCCTGCAACTCCCAGTACTCTGTGAGCATCTCAAAAAGTTTGTAGGGGGTGAAAGGCTTCCAAATGGTCCCCCTAAGAAAAATATCTTCACGTTGCACAGGCTTTTTATGGCTGGTGCGGCAAATGGCTGTCATAAACATGGCCAGGCTGCTTCAGGGGGACAGGAGGGACATGGAGCCACCTTCCTCAGAGGGACAGGAGGGACATGGAGCCACCTTCCTCAGAGGGACAGGAGGGACATGGAGCCACCTTCCTCTGAGGGACAGGAGGGACATGGAGCCACCTTCCTCAGAGGGACAGGAGGGACATGGAGCCACCTTCCTCTGAGGGACAGGAGGGACATGGAGCCACCTTCCTCAGAGGGACAGGAGGGACATGGAGCCACCTTCCTCTGAGGGACAGGAGGGACATGGAGCCACCTTCCCTGCACGTCCCTGCCCTGCCCACTGTGTCAGAGCTCGCACTTGGCTGCTGCCTGTGACACACTCGCCCCTCACCCGCGGGGCCAGGGGTACACCAAGTGATACTTTCAAACGCGGAGATTCAGACTTAACCTCAGGCTGAGTCCCCTCAGGACGGGACTCTCAGCGGCCGCCGCTTCGCCAGGGAAATCGGAGCCGTGAAGTGTCGGTTACCGGTTCCGGCAGCCGGCGCGGGTGAACAGCGCTTAGACTTCACCGTAGATGATTCAAGGAGAAAAAACCAAACCAAACCAAACCCAACAAAAACTCGCTCCGAGCGGACCCTCTCCCTGCCCCGGGCGGTGCGGGGCCGCTGTGGAGAGGGGCGGTGCGGGCCCGCGCGCGGCAGGTGCGGCGCTCGTGGCGGTTGCGGCGGTTGCTGCCGCCCCGCGCGTCTCCACGGCACCTGCCGCCTCCCTCAGCCCCCGCGGGCCGCCCCTCGCCTCAGCCCGCACCGCTTCACCGCCGCTTCGGAACTTGGTGAGTCCCGCCCTCAGCAGCTTCTACCGGGACGGTGAGGGGAAGGGCCCCTCGCCCCGCGGCAGCCGTGAGGCGGGAGCCGCGCTGAGGAGCAGCGGCTGAGGGGTGGGAGCGGCCCGGGGGGCTCTGAGGGGCGGCGCGGCGCCCCGGCGGCTGGGAGCGGACACACAATGGAGCAGGTTGAATGGGAGCGGGCAAGGGGCCCCCGCAAAACCGGGGCTGGATCGCTGGGCTCAGCCGCCACCGCCGCTCTGCCGGCGGGCGGGAAGGCGCTCCGCTCCGGGAGAGGCAGCGCTCCGGGTTTCCCCTGCGCTCTGAGGCGGAGGGCGGGCAGGGCCGGGGCGGGCCGGGCGGCAGCGCCGTGCGTTTGAACCGCAGGAGAGCAGGTTGAGGCGGCGGAGGTGCGGGACCGGACCGAGCCGAGCCCGGAGCCCCGCGGTGGGTGAGTGCGGGCGGGACGGAACGGGCTCCGAGCGGCACGGAGCGGGCTCCGAGCGGGACGGGCTCCGAGGCGGGTGCCCCCTGTCCCTGAGGCGCGGGCGGGTGTCGGCTGTGAGGCGGCCCCGGGGGGGTCCTTGTGGCGGGGCTGGGCCGGACTGCCCGCCCCTCAGGGAACCTCCGCCAGGCTCTCGTTTCGGGGATGGATGCCGGGTTTACCTCTGTTTGCGGACAAAGTGAAGGTTTACTTTATAAAACTTTATAAAGGAACCGCGACCTTTCCCTCTCCTGCGGCCGCAGGGGCCGGGCCCGGGGCAGCCCCCGGGGGGTCCCAGGGGCACAGCCAGGACCCGCGGTACCCAGCGGGGTACCCAGGGGGGTGCTCAGGGGGGTACCTGGGGCTGTCCCAGCCCGAGTCACAAGGAGCTGCTCCGGCGGCTGCCTTGGCCGTGTTTGTTCTGTTGGTTAAATAATGAATCATGCCTGATAAACTTCGAGTCTTCTTGTGGGCTCTTTGCCCCTCTCTCTTGGGGGTATGAACCTCCTTTTTGCCGTGACGTTCCGCTTCAGGGTTGTGTCAGAATAGCTGCAGCAGCCGGTTCGGTGATGAGCTAAAACCGGAGGAAATTGCAGCTGCCCGGTGTGCCTGGGGCTGGGGCCAGAGCGTGTTAAATGAGGCTGAATAAAGGCGTGTTAAATAAATGCTGACCCCAGGGAGAGGAGTGGAGGACATCACCCCAAGAGAGTGGCAGAGCAACCCTTGGTCCTGACCCTGTGCTGCAATAGGTGGGAGTTGAGAAGAGCCAAGCCTCTTGCTGCGTTGAGTCTTTCCTAAAATACCTTGCTTGAGGGCTGATAATCTAGTCCATAAGCCATTTTTAAAGAAAAAAAAAAAAAAGAAATACGATGAGGTGGAAATTTTATTCCGTTTGCATTTTGTTGTAATAAAGCAATTGTATAATTCTGGGAACTTCAACTCTATCTGACTGAAAACTGGTTTTAGAAGAAGTGTTATTAAATTCCAGGGAGAAAGATATAAGCCTTATCTGATGAACTGCTCATAGGCTCTTTGTTTAAAGTGTGCTTCAACTCCTGGGTTATAAAGCACAATGTTTGCCTGGTTTTGGTGGACTCTCCTGATTTACTTGTCCTTGGGACTTCTGGCCCGTGTATTACACAACTCAGAAGAAGCAAATGAAAACTTTGGTTGCCTGTTATGAAATGTGAAAGAATAACTGCACATAAAGTTACTGAAAGGACAGGATTCAACCCTGCAACGGGACACCTCAGTTAAAGATAATATGGTACATAGAAAGAAAATGTGGACTTTTTGGGAGGTGAGAGACAGCACTGTTATAAATCTTCCTGTTTCTTTAAACATTATCTCCCTGGAATAAGCTTGAGAAAACTACCTTTTTTTCCTTTTTTTTTTTTTTTTTTTTTTTTTTTTTTTTTTTTTTAAATCTGAAGGATGCTTTTTCCAGGTTTAGAAATGCCAGTTAGCTTCTGCAGAAAAAAATGTTACATTTTACCCGTTGAAGATAATTTGTGAAAAATGATCTGACTGGTTATAGACAGTTCCTGGTTTTATGCTACCTATTGTCTATAAAAATGGGGATCAGCTGGTGGTTTTGGATCAAGTGGTGCACAGCTCATTATTTTAACAATACTGGCTGAGCTTGGGAGGTTGCCTAGGGAATTGATTTAATACTCCTGCCCTTTCACCCTTTGAGGAGGGTGTCCCACGATGACTTTGATCAAAATCTCCAGTATCTGTGAAGGAGAATAAAATTTTCACTCAGTAAAAGCAAAGGAGAGGCCGCCTGCTATTAACAGATCCTGGCTGTGCATGAGTCAATCTGTAATTAAAAATATTATCAAAAAACACCGGTGGCACTGAAACTGTTTCATAAGCATCAAAATGCGGAAGGAAAATTAGTCCTCTGTTCAATATTAACTTCCCCTTGTTTTGAGGAAAGGCTTTAACACTGAAGCTGGTTATTTCTGTTGGCTCTACGGAAGAATCTTTCTATAAATAAGAGTGATTTTCCTTTAATGAAATCTGATTAAGGATTTTCTTGTTTTAAGGTGTCAAGAACCAATTCAATGTAAATTGATAGCCTGGATGGCAAAGCCAGGGCCACAGTTGTTGGTGGTGCTCCTTTTCTTTGTTGTTTGGTTTTTTTTGTTTTTTAGAAACTTTTTAAAAAGTCTGATAAAGCATCCCCCAAATCTCTGGATTTGGAAAGCAGGGGTTTGTTTCCAGGTCTGTTGAAGACCTCCAGGTTTTTTTCCTGTGTCTCTAGGGGAGGCAAGACTGACACATGTAATTGCCTTGTGGGGTCTTCGAGAGACATCTTTTATTAGTGCTTCAAATTCACTTGGCCGTGTTGAAATGAGGGTGCTTTAGAAACAGAGTTATTACAGCATTTTCCTCTTGGCATAGCAGGATGCAGAGCATGTTCCAAGCAGTCGTGGGGCTGTAGTAGTGTCAGGGTGCTGCAGGCACTGCCCAGCAGAGCGTGGTTCCCCTGGGCTGAGCCAGAGATTCATTGGGCTGAACCACTGGGGCTGGAGCTGGCTCTGTTCCACATCCAGAAACAGAAGGTGCTTCCCCTGGAGTCCTGCTGAGGCTGGCCAGCATTAGTGCATGCTGATCTAACTGCCAGGAGGAGTGTGTGTCTGTTCTCTTTTTCTTTCTTTTTCTTTCTTGTTTAATTTAGAAAGCTGGAATTGTTTTTCTGTGAAAAAGGTGATTTCCTTGTCCCGGTCTCCATGGCCACAGAGGGCATTTGTCATTGCTCCTGAGATCTGAGCTTGCCCTCTGCTTTCCTGACTCAAGAAGCCTTTTGCTGGTCATCTGGCATCACAGAAGCACTATCTGGTTGCAGCTGATGTGGAGCAGGTATCTGGGAGATGAAAAGGCAGGTTGGGAGATCCAGAAAGAGAGGAACTACCCACTAGTGGGGATACACAGACTGCAATTCCCAGTAGGGCAGTGGGAGTGCAGAGGAGCAGAAGGAAGGGGTGGGCAGAGCTGGTGACAGCAGTTTGAAGCAGCCCTGTTGCAGTGCTAGAAGAAGCCACAGGCAGGACACAGGAGATGCAGCAGATGCCTCTGGGGAGGCTCAGGACTGCAGGAGGACAACGCCAAAGTGCTGCAAGGGTGCTTGGCAGCGTTACCATTCATGGGAAGAGATGTCCCCAGGAGTCTCTTCACCCTGAAATAACCCAGGGCTGCTTGCACGATGTTTCAGGTGGAGACAAGCTGTCGTGTAAAGCAACCTGTGCTCCACTGCAGCCCTGATTTATTGGAGCTGACACAAAGCTGAGGTACCTGTGCACACTGAGCGTGACCAAGCGTGTCCAGAGGTGGAGCAGGGGATGTGCTGTTCTGGGGCTGTTCAGCCTGAAGAAGAGGAGGCTCAGGGGAGACCTCATCGCTCTCTACAACTACCTGAAAGGAGGTTGTAGCCAGGTGGGAGTTGGTCTCTTTTCCCAGATGACTTTCAACAAGACAAGAGGGCACAGTCTTAAGTTGTGCCAGGGGAGATTTAGGCTGGATATCAGAAAGAATTTTTTTACGGAGAGGGTGATCAGGCAATGGAATGGACTGCCCGGTGAGGTGGTGGATTCTCCATCCCTGGAGACATTTAAAAAGAGCCTGGATGTGGCACTCAGTGCCATGGTCCAGCAACCGCACCGGTGGATCAAAGGTTGGACTTGATGATCTCTGAGGTCCCTTCCAACCCAGCTAATTCTATGATTCTATGATTCTATGACTGTAGCTGCCTGCCCCAAACAGGCATTGCTGAGCCTCTCACTGATGTGTTGCCCGTGTTCTTTGCTTGGTCTAAATTTCAGTCGTGGGTGATTGACCTGTTGGTTGGTAGCCAAATTGGCAGTGTCTGCCCACAAGGAAAAATGGCAGAATATTGGCAATTACTGTGTCAGCTGTTGACATACAGAAAGGGTCTTCTTGAGTGAAGTGTCTGCTCTCTGGGGGACTGCTTATCAATCAGCAAGTAGCCAACCACCATACAAGATGCAGATCATCCACACACATGACTGGCTGTGTTGGCACAAGTCCTTTCCAAGCATCTTATTTTTATCTTCCTATTTTATCACATTGTTTGAATTATTCTGTGGTACAGCTCAGCGACACTGAGAATTTCATAGATTCTGGCAATAGCTGTCAGTTCAGCAGTAGCTGTTTTAGCTAATGAAATGGCAGGGTTGCCTCTTACAAGGAATAGGGTCTCTCATTAACTGTGTGTCTGAAAATGACTTGTCCAAATTCCTAAATATTTACTGCTGGTGAGAGATGGATACTTACAGGCAGGATCTGGTGTGCTGTCTATACATGCTTTTTACAGGTTTTGTTTCTGCTGAGCTGTAGAGGAAGAAAAGACTTTGTGTCTTTAAAGCATCATTTTGTTGTTGAGAAAACGTCTTAAAGATCGTTCCAGGTATTTTCAGCAGCTCTTAAAGAACTCCTTGCCTTTTGGGTTTCCCACTCCAGGCAGAGATGCAGGTGGTGATGCAGTTCTGACCAGAGCTCCAGTTAAAGCAGTGCTGGATGTGTTCTTTGGAGACCATCAGTCTGCTTTTGCTGGCACTTCTGACAGTTCACCCCAGTCAGCATCACCACTGGACTGAGGGCTTTGAACCTGGGTTTTTTTTCTTAACCACATGCACTTCTGTAATTCATTGGAGTCCATGGAAATTTATCATCTCCAGAAAAAGATCCAGGTAAAGTTGGATGATTTTTTTTTTTTTCCTGTTCCAGTTTTTACTTGGGAATTGGGGCATGAGCTTGGAATCTCTGAGAGTTCACAAACTGCCTCAGTTTAGTCAGTTCCCCTGATTTTGGGACCTTTGGGCTGGGTGGCTCTTGGAGCTGACAGTTCTGGGCTTGCTGTACATTCCTCTGCTTGCTTTGAAGGGAGCAGTCATGTTTGTGGAAGAAATTGGAGAAAACATGAAAATCTTAAAGAATATAATAGAATCTGAAGATGTGTTGTTGATGGTGCATAAAAAATAGTTGGCAATGTGGTGAAGGGAGTTCTCTGCAGATAAAGATCTCCAGTGTAGGAAGTCTCCTGTGTTCAGCAGCTGGAGTTTGAAAACTTTTGAGCAGCAAAAGCAAAAAATTATTTGGGTTAATGACTTGGTGTACAGAGGGCTGGCAAAAAGCAGCCAGAAGGTGTGCAGAGGACTGGAATGATGTGTAAGGAAAAGAGTCTTGCACATTTATTCCTATTTATCAGTTCCACATCAGGTGGGATGAATGTGACACTGAACATAGGCTGTGCAAGGTGTCTTCTGAAGCAGTGCCCACTGAGCAATAGAGGCACCAGCATGCTGCCCTCCTGGAAAGAATTCCTTAAACGGGAGAAAAAGAAATTCCACGTAGGCTTCTTGAGGAATGGGGAGCAAATGCTAATTCCCTTTCAGGGTCTGTTGCCATGGGGAGTCAGTTCAAATCCTTTCTAACGCCTTCCTCAGCAGCAAGTTGTGCTGACACATGCTTTTCACCACTTCTCAGAAAGAGCAGAGAAACGACCTGAAACAAAAGCACCAGCAGAGCCAGCAGCAGGGGGAAGATGCAGGTTTGCTGTGGGGTGGGGAAGATGCAGGTTTGCTGTGGGGTGGGGAAGATGCAGGTTTGCTGTGGGGTGGGGAAGATGCAGGTTTGCTGTGGGGTCACTGTGGGTGGGACAGGTAAGGAAGCTGTCACTGCCCATGCTGACAGCACACCCGCCCTCCTGCCTGCATGGGGTGGGCTGTGTGGGGCAGGAATGGGTGCTGGGCAACCTCTCAGCCAGACACCATGTAGGGTGCCCTGCAGGCAGCCCTGCCTGCTCCTCTCCTGACTACTGAGAGGGTAGTTTGTGGAGCAAACTGGGCACCAGTCCTCCAGCACACACATTGCAGTGGAAATCAGAAGAGACCCTTCTCCTGAACATGCCCTCCCCAGTCCAAGGCCTCAACCCTTTGTTATATTGATATAAAGAAATTGTAGATTCTGGAGAGAGGGAGTGAAGCCACTTCCAATTGTTTGCACCACAACATGCAACCAGGAAAATTTATGTTCTCACCAACTTTCTTTTCTTGGAACATGCCAAAATATGTTGCAGGGTTTCTCCTAGGTTAGTTTATCAGCAGTCATTGTCAGGAACTTCTTCCCAGGCCTTATAGGTTACAAAACATCTGCTTTCTAAATAAAGTATCAACAAATCCTCTGGTGGAACAATCCCAAGCTTTCAAAGACCAGCAGCTACGCAAGGTGGGCTCCATTTTTTCTAAAAAATATCCACAAAACAAAGTAGCCGTCTGATGAAAAGCTGATGGAGAGCTTGATCTGGAACATGTCTTTAAAGCAACAATAGGATTGTACAGAGACACCAAGGATCCCTCTGGCAGCCCTGCTCCTGCTCCTGAGGTGTGCAGGGGAATCTTTTCTTACTCTCAGATTAAGGTACATCAGTTAACCTCTCTCTGCTTTAATAATGTATGTAGATCTGTTATGAAGCACAAGCACTCAGCTTTGGAATACCACCTCAGTATTCTCCAAGGAAAGTTCAAAGCAGTGTGTGTAGTGTGATTTGGTGTTTATTTTTTTGTGCTTGCAGTAACTGGAAGCTAACTGGATGCTCAGGCAGCAGAGACTCTGGGTGTCCCCAGCACAGTTAAGCTTTCACATTGAAGACCAATGATTTTTCTGTTCAGTGTATTCTGACTTCTTTGGGCCAGCCAGATGGTCTGTCCACCCTCCTGTACAGGTGTCTCTAGTGCTTTTAAGAGTGCTGTCTGGCCACATCTGGAGCTAATGCAGTATTATTTCCAGTCACACATTTAGTGTGTCCTTTCCTTGACTCTGTATTGCTCTTCTCAGTTTAAACAATTTATTTTTTCCCCTGATGTACTTACCTTGTGTCACTTGTATCTCTGAACTATTTTTCACTGTAAAACTGACCATTAACAGGTATCTGAAATAGATGCAACCTTCCAAAATCTACTGCCCTCTGAGTATTTCCTGGACTTTCTTTACTGTTAAAAGTAGAATTGCTAGGCACGTATGCTTTTTAAAAAGCTTTGACAGGACTTCTTTACAAAATAATTTGGTTTACTGTGCACCATTTTGTGCTAAGGAAAGGAGCAATTTTTTTTAGAAATCATAGTTTCAAAATGTGTTCCCTGGGATACTGGAACAGCAAGTTTTGAAACTGGATCTGTGGTTTTGTCAGTGAAGAACTGGTGAACAGCAGTAGCTGTCCTGTTAGTAGGAGCCATTCATACTATCTGATTGAATTAATAATGTTATCTGTTGGAGTGCTTGAGAAACAAGGCAGGGAGAAGGCAGCTGAGAAAAGGTGAGATTAACAATCTCTCCACACTGTTACCACTCACTTAACTACCCAGTAATCTGTACTCCAGAGAGCTGTGCACAGGCACAAACCCAGTTTTTATCTGATGCTCATAAGTATCTGATGTATAGAAGTTTAACTTTTTTTTTATATCGATTTTTTTTTTTTATATTCGATTTTTTTTTTTACTTTTGTAAAGTGCTGTTCAGTAGAAGTAATCTTCTCTTTGGAAGGGCATCTCTTAGGAATCACTACTCAAAGTACTAAAATAAGGCAGCTGACACACATTTAATGGAAATCAGCTGAAAGAGAAGATTTCCAGTTCCCTGTGTCTGCAGGCTGCACAGGGCACCCCCGTCTCCATTTCCAGGTGAATACATTTTATCCAGATACAAAATAGACCAACTATTCCCACAGTGGAGTAGTGAAGCAGCAGCAGATAAAGTACACAGGTAGTGAACACCCCTTGCTTTACCTCTTGGAATCAAAGTGCCAGGCTCAGGGCAGAGCCTGCAGGAATTCTGCCCATAGTGAAACTGTGATACCCTGAAGCTGAGAAACCTGCAGAGTGGGAAAGTAAGGAGTGTTTTCCTGAACTGGTTGTGTTATCAAGTACCCACAGAAACTCATTTTCAGCTCACGTTTTTATCTGTTCAGGATTATAGTAACTTTTTGCCAAAATAGTTTTGGTGGTGCAGTCCTTTCCCATTTCACCATGTAATTATATGCTTACTGGCACTCTTGCTCCTCTAGTTAATTCTACCTATAGCCTGTATAACATTTTGGTCTATGAGGTGAGCAGGATGTTCTTTCTACTGTGTCATTGTTGAAATGGTGCAAGTTTGTGTACAGCTAAGTTCCCAAGTGCAGTTTCATTTGAAATTATGGTTTTTGCCCCAAAGTGTGTGGTTGTTTGGCTTTTTTTCTTTGTATATTGGTACCATATGGTAAGGTTTGATCCTGGCTGGGCTTTGCCAGAGCTCTATAACTAAGGAAATAACTTTGAGGGGCATCCTAATAACTGGTAGTGTCCTGGTTTTCCTACAGGAGGGATGTGTCAGCTGATGCAGCCACTTTGGGATTCTGCCTTCATCCCTGAGGTGCCAGGGAGAACCATTGTTCCAAGGGGCCACCGTGGTGTGCAGAACCCTTTGTGCAAGAACAAAGGAGTATTGTATCAGCATGAGCCATGAGAGGGAGGGGAGGGGGCTGAAGGGTTTCTTTCAGAGGCACTGCACACATATACGTATCAATAGCAACATTTTCCCCATAAAACATGAGTTCTGTGTGGGAGCAGATCAGCAGATAAGATCTCTTTTCATTTTGTGTAAATTCTTAGTGATGAATATTTGATATCATTTTTCTTGATTAAAACGTGGTGTGCCACTGTATCTTTTATAGCCTGAAGCAAAAAGCCTGGTAGTAGGCTGGACCATGATGCTCACATTATTCCTACACATTTAAAGTAACTGAGAGCCTGTGCCTTACTAATTGACACTAGAAGAGTGGCCCCAGTTATGCCAGGCTATAATGAAAGTTCATGGCTGGTGGGGGCAAAACTCTAAGAAATGTAGCTGAAGTCTGGCAGTAGTAATGGGTATTGCTGCTTAATGTTCCAGATTTTACACTAAGGGCATATTTAACTAAACAATACACAGGCCATACCCAAAAACACATCCTGTGATGGAGACTGAGATAGTTTTAGGATAGAACAAAACAGAAACAGAGCCTCCCCCCCACCCAAAGAGGCAACAGTTGTTTTATGAGGAGGCTTGGGCAGCAGTGTCCTTACATCCTGCTTGTGTGGAGAGAGCTGGTGGTGTCTGTGCCAAGTGTGGGTGAGAAAGCAGCTGGGCTGGTGAGAGTGAGGGTGGGAGTGAGATAAAATGGGAGAGCAAAGCAGGGGTGGAACAGGAAGGGGTGTCTGGATTGCTGGAATCCCAGTCTTGAACTTGATACAGCAGCAAAAGGAGGAGGATGCAGCCAAAGGATTTGGTGTCAGAACAGGGCATCAAGGAACCCTTGGTTTTTTGGTCTTTGGGGGTTTTTTGTTTGGTTTTTTTTTTCCATGAGCAAATATCTAGGAAATACAAAATGCTTGTTTGTTTGGCTGTAACCATAACTGTGCATGCAAAGTCCTGCTGGGTGGGATGGATTTTTGTAAGGTCCAGCTTCTGAAACAAAGGCTGAAATTCTTTGAGTGGAAGTTCAATGAGATGGCTGAAACAAATACAGCCTTGTCTTGAGTTATAACCACCAGCTTATTAATGAGTTAACTTCTACTGTTTAGGTCTCAGAAAATAATTGTTCCTCTTGTTCCCATTGTCCCAGACTGTGGCAGTGGAACAGTGGAGTGGCTGTGATGGAAAGGCTCCCAGGACCCAAGGGGGGTTGTTTCTCACCTCTCTGTCAGCCACTGGCTTTGGCCACTGGCTTTCCCCTCGCTTGGCTGGGCTTTGCTTTGGGCTTGCTGTGCCATCTCCATTTTAACTGGTTTATTAATATGATTAGCTGGATCCTATGCAGAGACTGGCTGTCAGGGACCTGTGTCCAAGAAGGCTGCTCCCCACTCCCAGCACTTCTGGTGGTAGCATCTGTGGCACATTCTGTGATGGGTTTGTCTCTGCTGCTGGCCTTGAGGCAGAACTCCTGCTGGAGGCACCCAGCTCTGCAGGAAAGGGTTGCTGCCCAGCTGCTGTGTTCTGGGAAGTTCTGGGAAGTTCTCTGCAGGCTGCCTCTGAGGAGTGTGCAGTAGGTCAGAGAAAAATCCTCATCTTCCTCCAAGCAGCAGGTTGGGCTTCAGCCTGCTGCCCCAGGCACTTGGCTCAGGCAGCTGTGGAGGCTCCCAGGTGCTCTGGGATGTCCTCAGCTGGTGGCATTTCCCAGGAAGGTCATTACTTTATTACTCCCACCTCTTCTGGTTGGTGGGCTGTGAAATGGGCATGTAACGGAGGCAGAATCATAGAATCCTAGAATGGGCTGGGTTGGAAGGGACCTCAGAGCTCATCAAGTCCAACCCTTGCTCCACTCCCCCCGTGGTTCCCAGCCCATGGCACTGAGTGCCACATCCAGGCTCTTTTGAAATAGCTCCAGGGATGGAGAATCCACCCCTTCCCTGGGCAGCCCATTCCAATGGCTGAGCACCCTCTCCAGAAAGAAATTCTTTCTCATGGCCAACCTAAACCTCCCCTGGCACAACTTGAGCCCTCTTGTGCCCTCTTGTCTTGCTGAGAGTTGCCTGGGAAAAGAGCCCAACCCCCCCCTGGCTCCAACCTCCTTTCAGGGAGTTGGAGAGAGTGATGAGGTCTCCCCTGAGCCTCCGCTTCTCCAGCCTCAACACCCCCAGCTCCCTCAGCCTCTCCTCATAGGATCTGTGCTCCAGTCCCTTCCCCAGCCCAGTTGCCTCCTTTGGACCTGCTCCAGCACCTCAATCTCCTTCCTGAGCTGAGGGGCCCAGAACTGGACACAGGACTCAAGCTGTGGCCTCCCCAGGGCTGAGTACAGGGACAGAAAAGATGGCAAAGCAGACTGACAAGCTACCCTGAGCCTCTCAGATGAGAGTCTCTCTTCCCTGTGCAACGCTGGGATCCCTTGGGGCTAGAGGACACAAACTCTGCATGGTTGCTGTAACTGTGCCTCTCAGAGATGCTGCTCAGGCTGTCAGAGCTCATCCCCCAGCTGGATGTCTGCCAAGGGCAGGGGGAGTGCTGGGGGGCTCTGCCTCCACACCCTGCTGCTCTGGGGTCTCAGAATCAGGAAATTACCTTTGATCCACCTTTCTCCCCCTGCCTTACCCCTCCCCGACCTTTGCTGGGGAGAATTTAGTTTAGTGGTGCTCTCTGCTATGGTCTGTAGGTCGGGAGAACCTCATGAGATGGATTACATTGATCACCAGGGCCCTGCGGGGGGCTGGCTGGACCGGCAGGAGCACCACAGCCCCCCTGCAGCTCGGCCCGGGAGACCACGGGGATGGGGGTTGTGGGGTGAGGGGCCGAGCTGCTCCCGGGGCTTTGTGTGAGGCTGATGAACTGTTCTGCATGAAGGGCACAAACAAATCCCGGCGGGAGCTGTGCGGTTCTAACCCTCCCCGCTCCGTTTCCCCCCGCAGGGTCTCTGCCTTTGATGCTGAGCAGAAAGTCACCGTACAATGAGTTACTGGAGTCTGGATAAGAAGAGCTGCCTGCAGTACTGCAGACACTTCTTGGTGGACAACGGCGTGTTTCACGGTAAGAGAAAAGTTCGGGTTTTGGCTTTTTGTGCTTCCTCCTCCCACCTGCAGCTCCCGAGCCCTGGGGTCTGGGTACCGCTGCTCCGCGGCTGCACCAAACTCCTCCCTGCGCGGCTGCGGGGCTGCTCCGGGGACACGGGGACACAGGGACACAGGGACACGGAGACACGGGGACCCACGGGCTGGCTGCCGCTGCGCCGCGCGGTCCCGCCAGGGGGAGCTCCGGTCCCGCCTCCCCGCTGCTAGCCGGGGAGGTCCGGTCCGGTTCGGTTCAGTTCGGTCCGGGGGATTGGCCGGCTTTGCACGTAGCGACCAAGGGTTTTGGGGGTACTGACAAGGAAAGGGCCCCAGGTCTGCGACATTAACGCCCGGAGGAGAGCAGAGCGGCGGCTGCAGTGCCCTGAGTTCTGCCGGCGGTGGCCGCGTTTTGGAGTGAAAGGGTTAACTCAAAGTTTTCCTCGTGAGGCATTCCTAGAAGTGCTCCCACTGAAGTCTTGAGTTTTCTCAAGGAGGAATTGAAAGTGTCCGGAAAAGCTTGACTTTCAAGTAATCAGACGTCTGTGCAAAATAGTGATCCCTGGTTCTTTTGTTACATTTGGGACAGACTTACCTGTTCCTGAGACCAAATTTTCTCCAGCAGACATAAGGAAATTGCACTTGTTTAGAAAGAAAATCTAATGTGAACTCCAAGTGAGAAGGGTACCATGTGTTAGCAGGAAAGGCATGATGGACCTGATGATTTTAAAGATCTTTTCCAACCAAAAAGCTTCTGTGGTTCTGTGATCCAACCACTTGTGATTTGCTGACATTTGGTATTTCAGTTGCATGTGTCTTATTACTTCTAAATTATGCATTGTGTTCTGATCTTTGGTAGTTATTACTACTAGAGTTTCATACTCTCACTGAGAGCATGGCTCTTCAGGGAGCAAGCACACAGAACCATTGATTAGTTTATTTTTCTGGGTTTATGAATGCTAATACCCTGTAATTGTTAAACAGAAAGAAGCTGTGACATGTTTAGCAAATCACTGATTTTGTCTCAGCACTTCAGAAAGTAGCTGCTCCTGATAATCATATTAGTCAGTTACTTATTCCAGTTGCCTTCTCTGAAGTTCTTTCAGAAATACAAATCTCTTGTTTAAATAACATTTCCATAGCTGTAATTAATTCTCTCTCATTTCTAAACTTACCTTCTGGCCTCTCCACCTCTTTCCAGGCCTGTGTCAATCAGGACTTGACCACTGTTGTTAGGGTGTTGTGTTAATTCAGTCTTGCTCACATTATCTAAACTGAGCTGCTTGGTTCAGAGCAATGGACTAGTTCAGTTGTATCAGGCTTGTCTGGAAGGTCACCTTACAGTGGCACTGTTATTATCTCTAACTGAGCTGTAATCTGGAAGAACTGTTGCCCCTCAGGTGCAAGCCATAAAAAATAATAAATCTGTCCCACTGCATCAGCTGGTGGTGACCTAAAGCAAAGGAGCATCTTTCTCTGTAGAGCATTCAGGGCTGGAAGCCTCTGCTGAGGCACAGGATGAACGTTGCTGCTCAACTGTCTTCATTTCTGATGTTTCCTTCATGCCTCTCTGGGACCTGCAGTGCTTTAAGGACCTCAATAGATGGTATTCCATTTGTTCACCTCCAGCTGAGGTGTTTAAATGCAAGGAGCTTTCATGGATTGCATGAATAAGAATGCTGAAGCTTGGTGTTTATTTGGAGTAGTTTAAACTTCTTGTTTTGTGTAAAAAAAGAAAAAAAAATCCATTAAAAAAACCCAAAGCCAACCCCCACAAAAACAACCTCAGGAAAAAAAAAAGAAGGAAAAAAGGGAGAGAAGAGGACTACAGAAATGGAGAGGGGATGAGTCTGGTTTGTTGGAAAATCAAGCTAAGAGAGGGGGGATGTGACTGCTGATCATGGATACCTTGTGAAAGGAAAGCTCAGGGAAGAAAAGGCTTATTGGAACTGATGGGGAAAGTTGGTACAGGAGCAAATTGAAAATCTTCCATGAGCTTATAAATAGATGGGGGAAAACTAAGGTACCCTGAGGTGGAGACAGGTAAGTTTTGGAAACATCTGTAAATGTGATTAATTGCAAGCAATCTATTGACTAATGTGAATTGAAGGCTGGGGAGGGATTTAAGTGGTCCCAGTTCAGTTTGTGTGTATGGCAAACAGCAGATACAAACAGCAGTGTTTCCACTCCATTCTGGAAAATCCTGCTGTACACAGCTCAGCCTGTTCTCTACCACATTATTGTGATGCTTTGAGACACTTGCATGTTGTTAGGAAAGAAAAAATATATTGCTGCCCAACTGTGTGCCTTTCCACAGGGCTTTGATGGGTTATCTTTGAGTAGTGAGTGAACAGTCACACGTGTAAAGCTGAAAGGCTGTATGCATCAAAGTTGCCTAAGGATTTGTCATGATTTTATAATTTTATTAGGAAAAGCTCCTGCATTTGCAGGATATTAAAATTCTTATCTGTTTATGTCTGAAAATTTTGGATACAGCAGTGGAGGCTGCTGCTGTGTCTTGTACTCTAGGGAGTCTTAGCTGCCTAGAAGCAAAAATGTCAGTTTTCTTCAGTAACAGTGAGATAGAGCACTGTGTGCACACAGAGAATAACAGAGGACAGATCTGGGTTTAAGCTATTTTAGCAGTTTCTGTAGAACAGAGCAGATAAGCAATTAGAATGTTCAGAATAGCCTTGAGGATTTGATGAACCCACTTTCTTTTCCTTCCTGTTGCAAGCCATGCCAACATCCATAGTACATCGTGCCTCTAGGCTTGGAAAAAAGATTCTACAATTTTTCTGGGGGTTTTGAAGCTGTAATATGTATCATGTTTTGTTTGTTTGCTGCCAATAACAAGGTACAAATGACTGTTGTCAGACCAAACATCCGTGTACTTTACTACCAGATGTTTGGGGCTAAAAGTATAAAGGGGGAAGATCCTCAGTGTGTATGTAGTAACCCTTGTGGCACACACAGTGCCTGCAGCTGAAGCACTTCCCCAGCCAGAAGCTGCATCTGCATAATTGCATTTATTAAATGTGCATCTGAAAAGGGGTTTTTTTGGAATTCACTCACACTTGTGATGACCACCTGTGGGCATTAACTCCAGCATTTGTTGGTTGGTGTAAACCTTCTGCTTGAAGGGAAATAGTAATTTCTTGCAGCCTTGCCACATTCAGAATGCAACAGGTGGAGCAGGGTTGGTTGTTCAGTCACCTCACCCTTGAAAAAGCATTGAGTGGATGTGCTGAACCGAGGGCCAAGGTAGGTACTGGAGCTGTGTTAGGCATGTTGGGAGCTTTCAGCATCTGCCTTCTAATGTCTTACTGGGGAAATGGGCAGAGAACATTGGTCTGGTGACACTTTCTTCTGGCCATGGGCAAGACAAAGCAGCAAGAATGGGAACTTCATTCTAGGCTTCAATAGTGAGGTCCTGAGTGAGGTACAGTGCTGCTGGGGATCAGTACTTGTACTTACTCCAAATGGCACTTTGGGATACTTGTCAGACATTTGCCACAGGATATTTGTCAGTAGTTATTTTGTCACACCAGGCACGAGCTGTCTGTCCAGCCACAGCCACCTGAGAGCAGAAATTGCTGACTGCCAACCAGGGTTCCTGCTTGGGCTCTCAGTCTCTCTTTCAGTAATACCCAGCTCATCCTTCAAGGGGTTCTTCCAAGTCACCTCCTTGCATACATCCCAAGTCAAGGGGGGGACAGGGAGGGAGAGGCAATTGCTTATTTTGAAAGATCATCTCCAGGATTTCCCCAATGTAATGGGTGCTGTTGCTCACCACCTTTATGAGCTGAACACCTACTGCTGTTCCAGCTTCACAAGAGACTGCTCGTGGCAGGTGTTATTGCTGTGGGTTTCTGTGCATTTCAGCCCAAGAAGCTGAGCTTTTGTGCAAGTTCTTGTAGGATGTTTTTTGCTTCAGTGATCTTGAACTTCTGTGCCCGGTGAACGGGAATGTAAAATGCATTATGCTTTACTTTTTAGACAGTAAAATGCCCTGCTTTGGTTATTAGAGCACAAGAGTTTTGGGGGAACAATACTAAATCTTTGCTGGCTTGCTCTCATATGTTAGGCTGGATGCTTGCTGATGGGCAGTGCTTTATAATTAGCTCTGCTGGAGCCTCATGCACACCCTGTGCTCCAGGCTGCAGTGCTAAGGATGTCAGCTGTAGACTGCAGAATTCAGGCTTATATCTTAATATTCGGCTTCACTTTAAGTTTTATAATAATGCCTGGGAAAGCAGGACAAGTTAGTAGTGCAGTAATTTATATTTTAGTCTATATTCTGGTTTATGAAGTGAAATATCCACAATTCATTCCTTGAGACAACCAAACAGCTGAAAATGTATATGCAAGGAGAGCATTGAAGAATTTATTTACACACAGTAAGTTCACTTAGGTAACTTAAATTAGGTTTAGATTAGTAAGTTCACATAGATTTAAGAAGTGCCTAAAATGCCTGAAAAAACTGCCTCTTGGTGCTTTGTTGGATGTGTAGCTACCTCCAAGGACCCTGTCCCTACCACTAGCTGCATCCTTTGGTGAAAGCAGGAGTTTCATGTAGGGAATCTGTCTCAGGCTGGTGTGCAAGGTGCCTGAGATGTGCTGCCCAGTGGTTTTCCCATTCCATCTTTGTGTATTTGTCAGCTTCCCAAAGAACTGTGTCTTTTTTCATGGCAAATAAGGGGAGCTGGCAAAAGCTTGAATCTGATAAAGATGACAAGTTTTTTTGTGCAGCTGATATGAAGTTTTATTCATCTCTAGCTGACTTTTCACACAGAGCTTGTATTACAGTTTGAGTCTAAGATTACATTTGGATGATGAATATGAAGATGTTATCTTATTTCATGATCTATTTACTATAAGAGGTAGATCTCTAATCAGCTGTTCTTGCTCTTTACCAGAATTGGTCCTTGTGCCAGTTTCCAGCTGTTTTGACAGTGAAAAAGGAAAAAACAATGAACCAGAAAATTAATTCTTCTGGTGCTTCTTCTTCAAAACTCTTAGTTAAATTGTATTCTCATTTATTAGAAAACTACTATTTTGCAGGAGAACTTGCACTGGTCCAAGCCTCGTAAGGTATGGTTTTTCATCTTCACAAACTGGGCTTCCATTTTTGTCCATCTGGGGAAGGCTGAAGCTTGTGGTCATTGGGTTTGTTGTTTACCCTGTGCACTGGGGATTGGATGCAAAACCTGGCTTGTCAGTGAAGAGTTGCCATGGTGATTTTGTTTATTTTTTGGAAGGTGAATAGACCTACAAGTATTTTCATACCATTTGAAATGTGTCTTCATTTGTTTACTGTAATGTTCTTTCTAACCTCATATGGAGTGCTTTCATTTCTTAAGTTGTAAAGCATTTGAGCATTTCTGATTTAAAAATTAACTTTATTTTGAAGACAAAATAATAATGAATGTATTCATAATTGGGAAAGGTTACTTACAGAGCAGCTTTGGTGTTAAAGATGTTTCTGTATAGTTCTCCTACTAATTGATGAAGTGATAGGAGTGTGGAGTCATTTGAACTCAACATATTATCAAGAACAATCTGATACATCAATAATTAAACTATAGAGTGGTGACACTTTATTTTTTGTTGTTGAATGGCAACTATAGCACATAATTAATTTGAATGTAAATGTAAACAGATAACTGTTGAGAAGCTTCAGAATGGGGACTTCATCCATGTGTGGATGAAGTGTGAGGTGTGGCCCCGTGGTGGGATGATGGAGCTGTAACTGGACATGGGTGCTTTCCAAATATTTTAGCTCTGGTGACATGAAGATGAATTTCCATTCTACTCACCAATAAGGCATGAGTTACAAATTTAATGGCAGACCTTGAAGTATATAAAAATTTAAGTCCAGGACAAGGGTGATGTTTCTCTTGGCTCTGCTCAGAGCAGAAGCACAAACTCTGAGTGCAGCCAAGGACCCTACAGTGGGTTGGGGGGGTTGTTTAATTTTGCAGGGTGCTAGATCTCCTGGACATTTGTCTTGCACAGTGCTGTGGCATGTGCTGACTGGGGGAAGTCTTATTTGTGTTAGCAACAGCTAAAAAATAATGGTTTCTCAGTGAGTGAAATGTGTCAGCTCCACTCCCAGGCTCTGCAGGCATGTGGCACTATAGGGTTTTTTTAGGTTTCCTCCTCTTGATCACACTACTGCCTAACTTTTTCCTAGCATGCACTAGACAAATTCTCTTGCTGTCACAATCTTTGAGATTACCTCTGGGGATTCCTTGGGTGCTCTGCTGTAAATGTCACTGTGTAAAAGCCAGCTTGACAGGGAAGCAATTAGGAGATGCAATAAATCAAAGATGTAATGCATCATGTATGGAGCCTATGTTATTCTTGCCATGTTTCCCCGTGCTGCACCCTCTTTGGCTCTGTCATGAGCAAGTGCAATGTTTGCACTTGTTTGGAGATCTCTGTACCTTGTTCCACTCTGACTCTAAACCTCCTGAGTTCAGTAGCATGGGGTTGGCTTAAACCACAGAGTATTTAGCAAGCATCATGGTGATTTTTTTACAGCTCCTGGGCGGGTTAGTGCTCAGCATCTCACAGGAGAGTACTTTTTCTTATGAAACAGAATGCTTGGTGATGCAGAGCCTAAACCATTTGCATGCTTTGTGCTGTAACTGGCTGCTCCCCTTCAAGTCAGCAACAAGACCGGAGGAGGGGGCACAAAACCTGGAGGAGTGCAGTCCCCAGGGATTCCTCCTCCTGCCTCTCAGAACCCTGGGGCTGCAGAGGGTGGGAGTTACCGTCGAGGGGTTTTTCTCTTCTTGTTCAGCCTCTGTCACTCTCCATCCGTTCTTCACCTGAAGCATGGTAATCCCTTCTGACCAGCTCCCGAGGTGCCAGCAGGATTCCCTGGGGCTTGTCTACAGAGCTTCTTCTTCCCAGGCTTAATGCCCGGAGCATCTTAATCACTGTGCTCTGCGTGTGTGTCTCACACCAAAAGTGGTCGCTGCTCCTGCAAGCAGCAGCACAGAGCAGATGCTTCCAGCTTCCCTCTCTGCCTCTGCTGCTCGGTTTTGAAGAAAGTTGCCTGGTATTGTCTCTGGATCTGTGCTTTCCTGGCTTCGTACTATGGATCCCAAAGGTTTTGTTGTTCCTGCTGAAGAGCAGCACTGGCAGTATTCTCTTGGACTTCTAAGGATTGCTTTCCAAATATTTTAGCTCTGGTGACATGAAGATGAAATTGAGGCTTTCCTGCAGTGAGAATTTCCATTCTACTCACCAATAAGGCATGAGTTACAAATTTAATGGCAGACCTTGAAGTATATAAAAATTTAAGTCCAGAAAAAGGTAAGGATGCTTGAGTTTGGGATTACTGTAGGACAAGCTTGTAGCAGTTCTGGAAGTGCCTATAGAAATAAGAGCTAACTTTAGCCTTGTGATGGGTGAGCTACATAAAATATTTATGTGGATGTGATTAGCATGAAAAATGTGTGTGTGTCTTCCTGAATATTTAAAAGGAAACCTTGGTATTTTTGTGTTGACTTGGAAGTACAATTCTCCATGAAAATGTGTGGATTGTATGTGAGAGATTGGTCCTGTGATGTGGGCAGACTGCACTTGTGTGTTACCTAAAATTATTACAAATATCTTTGCCTTTTAAAAAAATACTCTTGACATTTTCATCTTGTGGTCATTTTGCTGTGGCAGAGCTTTCTACGGAAGAGAGTTTGTTTGTTTTCTAGTAGCACTTATAAATATTATAACATGCAAATTATGCATATATGTAAAATTCTGATCAAACTGCACTGGATGAGAGATGTCTTCTCAAGAACTGCAGAAGGATGACACAGAACAGGTGGACATCTTGAATAACTTTCTTCATTAACTTGTAGTTTATAATGTCTGTTATTTTTCAATTTAAGGCAGTGCTGGATAAGAAAGTGGTAATTAGTTTAAGCCTCTAAGTGGATATAAATGCTGTAGAGAGGAGAAATCATGGTAGATTAAGTTTATTTTTGCAGTTTACTCATCTTTAATGAAATTATGTGTTTTTAAAGAAAAATGTACAAAATACAATTATCAAAGATCTGGCTTGTCAAAGTTGGGTAGTACAGAAGACATTTCCTAACATGATTATCGTGTAATTTAAAAACAAACTAATCTAAATAATGCCACCAAAAGTCATGGGTTGTACTTTGAAATCTTTTGCCTACTCTGAAGCATTTTAAAAGAATTTAAGGGCAGTGTTAGGGGCTAATATATATTGATTTTTTTTTCTTTGTATGGAACATGGGTGACTTTATTTGATAAATATTTTTTTATCTAAGGAAAGTTACTGGAAATAGACACGGCTATTGTAGAGGAAATTGAGACTGTTTTCAGAAAAAGTCAACTGTTTATATATTCTCTGGGGAAGGGCCTCCTATGTGGGAGCAGTTGGTGTGCTACAGATCCCAAGGGTGAGGTTTTATTTTGGAGGTTTTGGTCACACAAACCCCTCCATTAAGCTTTGATGTGAAGGGCTGGGTAAGGAGCCCAGGTGTTACTCCATCTGCTTTCTGAGAGGCAGAAGGTAAGGGATATGTCCCCACTGAATAATTGACCAGAGCTGGCTTGGTTGAAGGGGGGGTGGAACAGTCCTGGAAGGAAAGCATCAGGTTTAATTTTTGAAGCTCTTGTAAAGGTGTGTGTTTGTGTGTGCACATACCAAAGTACTCAGCTGATGGTGAATCTCCTACTGGGGTCATTTTGCCACCTCTTTTCCTTAGCCAGATACAGCAGCAGGTGCCAGGTTTCTGCCATCCCTTTGGTAGCTCCTAGCACTCCTGTTTGCCCGGCTGGGTGCAGGATGCAGGAGGGTGGCAGGCACCGTGCCAGCAGGGCCCTGGCAGCTGGCACTTTGTAGACATGAATACATTGCCCTGCTGGGATGGATGGGGGCAGGGGGCAGGGTGCCCGTTCTCCCCATCACTGGGGTGAATTCTGCAGCCTGCCAGCACAACCCCCCGAGCAGCAGCATCACAGCCCTCCCGGGATTCCTGCTCACAGGAGCAGTGCAGAGGCAGCCCCAGGAGCCCTGTGCAGGGCGTGCGGTGCCGGGGTGGCTCAGCTCCACCATGAGCTGGCAGCACAACCTCCACCTCTGCCAAGGCTTTGCCCGTAAGTTCTGCTGAGCGGCGGGACCCAACCGGGCACGGGAGGAGCGGTACCGGCTGCCCGGGGGGTGGGGCTGGGCTGGGCTGGGCTTTGCTGATGGGTGGGGGTTCCGGGTGGGTCTCTGGGTGGTACAGCTTGAGCAGAGTGCTGGGGTTGGAGGTGGTACAGCTTCAGCAGAGTGCTGGGGTTGGAGGTGGTACAGCTTCAGCAGAGTGCTGGGGTTGTAGGTGGTACAGTTTCAGCAGAGTGCTGGGGTTGGAGGTGGTACAGCTGAGCAGAGTGCTGGGGTTGGAGGTGGTACAGCTGAGCAGAGTGCTGGGGTTGTAGGTGGTACAGCTTCAGCAGAGTGCTGGGGTTGTAGGTGGTACAGCTTCAGCAGAGTGCTGGGGTTGTAGGTGGTACAGCTTCAGCAGAGTGCTGGGGTTGTAGGTGGTACAGCTGAGCAGAGTGCTGGGGTTGGAGGTGGTACAGCTTCAGCAGAGTGCTGGGGTTGTAGGTGGTACAGTTTCAGCAGAGTGCTGGGGTTGGAGGTGGTACAGCTTCAGCAGAGTGCTGGGGTTGCAGGTGGTACAGCTTCAGCAGAGTGCTGGGGTTGTAGGTGGTACAGCTGAGCAGAGTGCTGGGGTTGGAGGTGGTACAGCTGAGCAGAGTGCTGGGGTTGGAGGTGGTACAGCTTCAGCAGAGTGCTGGGGTTGGAGGTGGTACAGCTGAGCAGAGTGCTGGGGTTGTAGGTGGTACAGCTGAGCAGAGTGCTGGGGTTGGAGGTGGTACAGCTTGAGCAGAGAAACTACTGTGAGCTACACCCTGTGTCATTCCCAGGGACTGTGGCAGCAGCCTTTAGGGTCATCACTCCTGCTTCCTGGGGACTCTGGTAGCTCTACAGCTGTCCAAGCACCTGCAAAACTGTTGTTAAGTGCAGACTCCAGAATAGTGAGTGCTATATAAAGGCCTGAGCTCAGAACAGAACGCCCTTCTGTGTGGATGTTGGAGGTACCAACCCCTCCCCATGAAGAACCTGGCTTGCCACAGGTCTAATTCCAAGGATAGCTTAAGTCTATCAGAGCTTTATATGCCCTCCCCATAAATCAGCACATGCACACAGGAGCCTTAAAGGCCTGTGGGTTGCTTGGTACATTCTGCAAGGAGTGCAACACCTCACCTGCCAGCCCAAAAGGAGCTGTGGTGTGCACCTGGGGAGTGCTGGGTCCTGCCTGTGGTACCAGTGAGGCTTTGGAGGACTCTGGAACTGGATGCTGCTGGCTCCGTGGGAGATCTCATCTGCTTCTACAGAGCCCAGAACACAGTAGACCAGCTAGGAACTAGGTGATATGCTCCTTACCTCCTTCCTATGCTTTTTTGGTATGCGTGCTTATGAATCAAATTCATTAAATTAAGCTTACTGTTGTTTCAATAACTCTACATCACTCTTCAGAAACTGAAAAGGCCCATGGGCTTTGCTGAAGAACTTTGCCTTTGTGAAACTACCTAAAACTGTGAAAGTAACTCTGGTGCTGCTTTGAGAGCTGCCGTGGGCAGCTGCTGTGTTGGGCTCAGTGTTCCGGTGCTGTGGCATGCAGTACCCTGCTGAAACCAGGGGTGGGTGATGGGAGCTTGCCGGGAGGAAAGTTCACTGCTTTCCCCAGCACCGAGCTTACCTGCAAGAGGAAATGTCTCTGCTTATTTTTCATCTTTACCCTGCGTGTTGGAGCAGTCCCTGAATAGCTCATGCCTCAAAGGAGAGGCTGTTGGTATGCAGGCAGCATTCTGTGCTGGTGTGTGTGCCTCCTGGGTGACTGAAATGCAAGTTATGGGGGAGCACAAGCTGACTGTACTGCAGTGACAGGGAGCACAGCTTCTGTATCAGGTTATTGATATCCTCAGCTGTCTTAACAGGTGTCTGCTTTGGGGGCATTTTCACATCTTACCAATAGAAACACCAATCAGCATGAATCTCGGATCTATAAAACATCATTGGTTTTGGTAATAAAATTACTCTGGTGTTTGAGGCTGTCAGTTGATTACTTGTTCCCCGGGTGAGTCACTGTCAGAGCCTTGCACCCAGGTAATTTGATGAGAACAGAACAGCTAAACGTCTTGCTCTAGCAAAATAACTGTTTCTGAGGAGTGTGAATAAATTACTTGATACCGTCAGTTGTGCTGTAGTATTCATTCATTACTTTTAAAGGTTAATTAACTGCCTTCAGTTCTGCTCTGCTTTTTCCCCCTCCTGCTCTCTAATGGAGCCCCCATGGTGGATTTATTTGGCAGCCTGAAGGAGAAGCAGTGGTGTCACAGCCCAGTGTGATGGGCAGGCTGCAGCTCCTGGGGACTGGATCCCACTT
Source organism: Heliangelus exortis (assembly GCF_036169615.1). Taxonomy (NCBI): domain Eukaryota; kingdom Metazoa; phylum Chordata; class Aves; order Apodiformes; family Trochilidae; genus Heliangelus; species Heliangelus exortis. Next base: position 25,379,630 of record NC_092430.1, read on the forward strand.
CCACCCACTTCATCCTGCCCCTACAGCTGCTGTTGTGCTCTGGGCTTTATTCCCCTCACTGGGCTGTGATACAGGTGCCAAGGCTGCTCTGACATTCTGCTCTTTGCTGGTGAAGTTGCAGACATGAGAGCTGACTGGTTTGCACTGGAGCTGGCACAGTTTCTCCTCTGCATCTCCAGTGTGGAAACAGGAGCAAGTTTGATGAAGGGCATTCTGCTGGGATTTTTCTAATTTTGTTTTTTTGGACAAGTTAAGGGAGAAAAAATGGCTTTTTTGGGGGTGGGTGAGGGAGGAGGGGATCTGACCCAGCTCAGGGTGTTGCAGTGGGCACTGTGTTTGGTTGAAGTCCTGGACAGAATGTAAAGGCTCACAGGAGAGGGATGTCATGTAGTGGTGTGCAACAGGCAGCCTAAGAGCAAGGCATGAATAATTCTCAGGTGTATGATCCTTCTTCATGTCCTTATTGATTTTTAGAGGACAGACATGGGATTCTGGAAGAGAAAGAGCCTGTGGCTTGCAATGTTTCACTGTGACCTCTGCATCCAGAGCCATAGCTCCTGGGATGCCTTTCAGGCTGTATTTATGGGTTGCTCCTGCCTTAGCAGTGCAGAGGAGCAGGGCCAGGTGAGTCAGCTGAGCTCCTCTGGAGGAGTTCTGGCCATAACCAGGTTATTGGCATTATTCTGTGGCACTAACCTGGTGCTTGCCTGGCTGCAGGGAGACCCCAGCACCAGATCTCCTCTTGCCTGTGACTGGTTGTGGAGTGTGAGGATGCTGCCCAAGATCTGAATGTCTCTCTGCCCTTTGCTGCTCCTGAGGCTGTCCCAGCAGCACCCACAGACCTGCTCCCTGCTCCTCCTTGTTGGCAGGTGTCATGGAAACTGCTGCTCTCCTCCCTCTCTTCCTCTCTGCTGCTTCTTCTACTTTGTTCCACTTGTATCCCAATCAATTGCTGTGCTTTGTGCACTCTTATTAACTGTGTTTGCTTAACAAATCGACATTCCTTGTTCACTCTGGGGATGTGACAATGTGTTTTGGCAGTTGGCAATGTCTGTACTTAAATGATAGTGCTTTGAAGTGTTGATAAAGGACTCGTTTTGCAGTCTTAATGGAAACCCAGTTATTCTGGGTTGCAGTGGCACCAGAGGTCTTAAAATGAGCAGCTCGATACAATCTCCTTCTGAAGGAAGATTATCTTGGGGATGTTTATTATATTTCTGGACCCAGAAGTAATAATATTCCCAGAGAAGCTGTAGCTCTGGGCTGTGTGCTAGCAGGCAGTGGCTTCTCCAAGGTGTTTCTTTATGGATCAAACATAGAGCTGGGGTCCTGGAGCTTTGTGGCTGCTCAGGACTTCAGGATGCTTCAGCAGAGAACCTGCACTTGCTGAGTGCTCTGTTCATCAGCTGCTTTCCAAAACACTTCCAGAAGGAAACCTGGGCTAATTTTTTGAAGGTAACAGTTTGAACTAGCAGAAGCCTGGGATCCTCCAGCAGGATGGAAAACATGCATTATTCATTGTGTCCAGGGGCTGCTTGCTCAGATTTCAGTTGCTGTACTGAAGTGGAGATCTCAAAAAGGGCCCTGTAAATAAAGCACGGTCCTAACAAGTAATTTTCTGCATTCCACAGTGCTCTGCAGAAGGTATTCTCACTGTAGGAGCAAGATTTATGCATGAGAAGGGTTAAAAGTCTTTTGGGCTCTCTGAAGTGCAAAAGGAGAGCTGAGGGCTGGGGCTGGGAACAAGGGCTGGGTGCTCCCATGGCAGGAATAACTCAGGGTCAAGAGTCAGCCGTGGAGAAGGCATAGAGCAGAAACTTATCACTGTAATATGAAAATCAGATGAGTTAATTCATCATCCCAGAAGCTTTAAGCCAGCAATCTCAGTGTGGTAGGCTGAAACAGCAGTTAATGTGAAATATGTGTTACTTACAAATACACCGGCTGGGAGTTACTGTTCCCAAGGTTTGTGGGGGCTTTTTTGTTGTTTGGTTTTGTTCTTTGTTTTTAAGAAGACAACACCAGACTGTTTCCAGACCTAAAAAAGTTAAAACAAAGGTTTTGGTGTTTTTGTGTTCTGTTTTTTTGGGGTTTTTTTCCCCTTCTGGGTAGTATGTTTTTAGGTTTCACTCCTTTTTACAACAGCATCTCATTTAGTGAATTTACAAGCATGACTTTTTTTCCCAGACCTAATGATTGTCATCAATTTTAGGCCATTTGCAGTTGTTTTGATAGTCACAGATTGTGTTTTGCTGATTCCTCTGCTTGTTTTAACTCCCTGCCTTCTGGAGGGCTGAAATGAAATACCTGTGCTGTTGGCAGCCTGGCCTTGCCAGCACCAGCACCAGCACCAGCACCAGCCTGTGGGGTTCTGCTGGTGTGTGCCACTTCCTTGAGGAGTTCTGGAGATTTCCAGAAGTATGGGGGACAGTCCAACTCATGTCCCTGGACTTCACAGAGATTATGATTAAATCCACTGTAAGAAGCTTAATGTAAAATTCCATGAGGGGTTGGAAGAGTTGCTGCAAAACAAATGTAAATCTGGAATGCAAGAGGAGATGTGGCTATTAAAAATGGTCCTGAGTGGGGCCCTGGATTCCTCCAGACTCACCTCTGTGGGTCCTGCTCTCCTGGGCTTTTTGGCCATTGGGTTACAAAACAGCAATCACCAATTTGATGCCATTAGAGGTAAGCTGTGTGCTGGATATTAGTGCTGTTCTGTGGGATTTAGAGAAAATGTCTCTGGGGGATGGGGCAGGGAGTAAATGGCTTTTAATGACATTAATGTAAATGCAAAGTTACAGCATCCTCACGATGAATAAACGACTGCAACATAGGGTGGTGGGTTCAGAAAACTGAGAGATTTTTGTGATTGCATCCAGAGTATTTTCATTCCTTGACTCGTGATATTTTGACTGTGTATTGTTCTCTAGTTTGGGGGCTGTGTACTTCTCTGTCTTTCCATCTTTGCCATGGCCTCCTTCTGGAAATGTGCATCCAAGCTGGATGCAGAGATGTGATCCCAGTGATATTTTGCTGCTGTGATGTGCCCTGTACATCAAAGTGAGCTGCTGTTCTACTGAAAACGCTGCCAGGGACAACGTTCTAATTCCCTAAATATTTTCCTTCCAGTCTCAGCTAAAGGGTCCCGTGTGCCTCGAAGGCTTTGTGGTGCAGCACAGCAGCAGGCAGAGCTGCACACCATGACTGTCACTGCTGAGAATTCCACCAAATTAATTGCAAACCGTTGTCAGAGAGGGCTTGTGGAGGGAAGGGCTGTTAAACCTGTGAGCAGAGCTGGGACTTTGTGTGAGGGCTCCTCCTGGGACACGCTGGTAAGCTATTCCCTGGTTATTAAAGACCTGCTTCACATGGGGATAGATTAGAGCAGAGTTGGATGGAAGGTAGCTGTGCCCGATTTGGGGCGGATTAGAGTGCTTTGAGACATAAGGTCAGGCATGGTTAGTGCTCAGTCCCAGCTTAGTGACTGCACACAGCAGCTTCCTTTGCTCAGCAGAGAGGAGCTGGCTTGTCAGGTAGAATAAATAGCATCTGTCTAACCTGCAAGATTTCAAGGAACATCTGGACTTAGCAGGGGCTCAGATGGCTTTCCTCCTGGCTGCAGAGGTCCATCGTGTGCTGGGGAGTGTGGCCACCTCAGAGAAAGTCCAGCTGGCTCAGATGGGTTTGTATCTGGTTTACTATTCAGTAGAGAATCAGCTCCTTCTGAAAAGGAGATGTGTGTGCTACTAAGAATTTCCTATCCTTGATTGAACTAAAAAAAATTAAACTGCTCTTTGGTGTCAGATGTCTGCTAGGATGATTTTAGACTCAGGAATAAGTTTGCATAATTCTGCAAGCAGCAGTTACTGTAGTTTTCAGATTTTTTTTTTTTTTTCATTTGAAAGGAATGCTTAAAGTATTCAGTGCATGAGCATAATATTTTATTTTAATTTAGATTAATTTTCTTTGTTCTTGTTAAACAAACTACAGTGTGTTTTAGTTTAATTCATTTTCAGACTGCAAAAATGCACAGCTAGTTCTTGTGTTAAAAAAATACCATGTGATGGAAACTGTGTCTTGCTTTCCCAAGTTATAATATATATCTGCATCAAAGATATGCTTCATTTACTCAATATTTGTGGTTTATCCAGAGGATTAAATGTTGTGGTTTTCTTTCTAGAACCAGTTTTTCTATTCCTTAGGGAGAGCTTTCTTGAGTTGCTCTTCTGGAGCTTTATTCTGCACCGGCTCTGTTCAACCACTTCATGTTATTCAGATGCTAATGTGCAGTGTTGCTATATTGTGAATGTCTGGCTGGAGACTGAAATTAGCATATTTCTTTGTGTGTTTATATTTTATAAATAGCTTACAGGAAAGGATGGGGAATATTGTAAATGGTTTCCAGAGCTGGAATCCAATGGGCCTTTGAGTGGGGTGGCATTTCTGTTACCAGTCTGGTCTGTAACAGATTCTGTTACTGACACCTGCACATCAGGGAGGATGCAGTGAACTTCCTTACACATTTAGTAGTCTTATTTAAGTGTTTGCATTCTGATGGTGTTTTCTCAGAACTGGAAAAGTGCAAGCAAAAGGGCTGGTGCCTGCACACTTCTAGTGCAGTTATTTGCTGTGATGGATTGGGCTTTGTGGGAGGGAGCCAGGGGAGGCTGGTCCAGCAGCACTGGGGCTGTGTGTCCCAAATGTGAGCAATGTTTAGGATGCTGCTCTGACTGTGTGTGACCCAGAGGGCCTTGGGAAGGAGCAGCAGGTTTATCCTCTTGCCCTCGTGGCCTCGGGGGTGTGTGGCTCTGCTGGAAGATGTGCTGGGGAGCTGAACTGAGCCGGGTGACCCGGCCGTGGTGGGGAGCACTGCAGGGTTCAGAGAGGCCACTGCTGCTGGGGCTGGAGCTGAGAAAATAAACCCAGCCCTGGCCAGGAGGAATGGGAGGGAGCATCCGTGTTTGTTGTGAGCAGAGCACTGAAGGGAGAAGTGGTGAAGAGAAGAAGGATGATAAGAGGAAATAAAGACAAACCCAGGTAGTATTTGGAAGCCAGCCAGAGTGTAAACAAATCATCTGGGAGGTGAATTTGGAGTGGTACCAAGTGAGGAGAGGCTGGGAATGGATAAAAACAGGAGAAGGTAATTTAAGAGCATGGATGAGGAGGAAATGCTATCTTAATTCCAGTGTTTGGAAACCTGTAGGAGGAAAGATGTGAGATGAAATGGAAGAGATGAGTGCATTTTAGTCAAAACACAGAGAAACAAAGCCTTATCATCCTGGGTGGGATGGGGGCATAAAAGGAAGTCATCAGAGTGTGTGATTGAATGGATGGAGAGGGTGTAAATGTGTGTGGGAGAGAAGGGATTGTGTATTTCTAATTCTGATAACAGTTCTAACAGTGTCAAATGCACCAGATAGAAGCTAAAGGATTACTGAGCCCAGAGGAATGTGGAGTTTGAATGATAGCCTCACCATTCCAAATTTTCAGAGTGCCAGTTTAAAATTACATCATGGAACAGCTATAAAATATTTTCCTTCAATAAATGGTAAAGTTTTCTTTTTCTTATTCCTCATGAGGGTGTTTTGACAGATGATTTTTTTTTTTCTTATGTGACAAAGGTAGTAGCAAAGAAAATACACTATGTCTCTTCCACTAGTTCCTGTCTAAAGGTGCAAGTCAAAAGATCTGTATGTTTGCAAGATGCTGGAAAGCCAGCAGGCCATTTTATTAGTGGAGTTAGATGGCTGTTTAGTTGGATGTCTTTTTTTCTGCTTTGCAGTTGAAAGATGCATGAGTGTCATGCAGTCTGGGACTCAGATGGTGAAGCTGAAGAGTGGAACCAAAGGGCTGGTTCGTCTCTTCTACCTGGATGAGCACAGAACCTGCATCCGATGGAGACCCTCCAGGAAAAGTGAAAAGGCAAAAAGTAATTTTTTTTATACTTCTTGTAATGTCTTAGTTCAGTATGATAATGTGAATTACAGAGGGAGACCAGAACAGTGTTGGACTTGATGATCTCTGAGGGTTGGACTTGATGATCTCTGAGGTCCCTTCCAACCAGCCAATTCTATGATTCTATGTGTTTTTAACAATCAATTAAATAAATACTTTTTAATGCTTACATTAAATGGGATGTGATACTTACTTGAAGGTTTTCAGGAGTGTAGTAGTCTGTAACCAGCTACTAAAAGTGCAGGATTATGAGGGGAACAGGAGTGGGGCTCAGGCAGATGTCAACATTTTCCATAGGTTTATATAACTTGTGAGCAAACTGGAGAGTGACTGTGTAACAAACTCTGCTGAACTCTTCCCAACGCATGCATCGAAATTTAAATGCAGAACCTAGGAAAGTTTAGATTGAGGTTTCTTAATCTTAACTGTGAAAATTTTCTTTAGGCATTATTACATCCTGAACTGCTGTGCCTTGTTATTTCTCATTGAAACGGCTCCCGCTGCACCGTGCTCAATTGGAAATTCAAATCGGTGGTTTATTGAATAAAATTAGGGCTAGAATTTCACAGAACTGCCATGGAGGCTTGAGATCAAAAAAGGAAGAGGTCAGGTGGATGGATGGGTACCCAAGCAGGGCAGTTTTTGTTTTCTCCTTTCCCCCAGTTGTCATCGATTCCATTTACAAAGTGACGGAGGGCCGGCAGTCCGAGATCTTCCACCGCCACGCAGAGGGCAGCTTTGACCCCAGCTGCTGCTTTACCATTTACCATGGCAACCACATGGAGTCCCTGGACCTGATCACATCGAACCCGGAGGAAGCTCGCACCTGGATCACAGGTCTGAAGTACCTGATGGCTGGGATAAGTGATGAGGACTCCCTCGCCAAGAGGCAGAGAACACACGATCAGTATCCTTTGAGGAGCCTGAGCTCCAGCTTCTGATCCAGTTGCCTCTGGTGAAATCTTGGGGATTTCACCTCCAGTCCAGTGTCCAAGCACCTTGCCATTGATTGTGATGGAAACCTGAGTTATGGGTTTGACACGGACACTTCCCTGTGCACTAAACCATCTGCTGTGCCTTAGGGACTGCATTAAACTCCAGTGTGAAGTCAGGGGGTAGGCTTGCATTTTGCTAGTGAAATTCTTACTGAAGAGTCAAAACAGTCATTTGTAGTTATCTCAATAAATACCAACCCCACAGCACAGCTTCAGGATTTCTGTCATCTTCTCTTTGCCCAACTGTGCTTTTATTCTGCTGCTGCAGATTGCAAGGTCTGACAGAGGAGACTCTTTTCAAGATATTACTAACTGAAAACTTGATTTTGTTAGCTTCTGCACAGGTGAAACCAGAACAGTGTTGGAAAACTCTGTTAGCTGAGTAGTAACTCCTGGCCAGCTCCATTTCTTTTGGTGTGCAGCAGCTACCTGTGATGATGTCTGTGTGTACTTCTCAGCCTCCATCGATTGTCAGGATCCTAAATCTTTAAAGCTCCTTCAATATTTGTTGTAGCCTAGTAACAAAAATGAACTTCTTCTAAAGATCTTATCTATTGAATATTTTCTTAGTGTGTTTTTTTCCACAACAGTGCTGACAAGCATGTTAAATACAGAGAATTCTTCCCTAAGCAAAACAAAACCAACCAACAAACAAAATCAAAACCAACAAACCCATCTTGATGAAAACTAACCTTTCCCTTCTGGCATGCAGAAATCTATAGTGGTCACTTGTACCTGCTCCTTCTGGAGAACATACACACTTCAGGCATTTCTAATTTAGATTTTCAGCCTTTAATTATGATACAAAGATAGGCACATATCCATTTGGGGGATATATTGCATGCTCTGTTGCACACATACTCAGCTTGCTATATTTATCCGTTACTTTTCTGAGCTGCTCTGTGTTCTCTACTGCTGAAAATCACTTCAAGTCTTGTTGGTGTTATCAAAAGTGGCAGCTGGGAGATTGCAAACAAAATGACCCTGTACCAGTTCCCACTAGTGTGAGAACTTGGCAAAAGCTGCAAAGAGGTGTGTATGCAAAGAGGGGGTTAAAGGTGGTGGTTAGGGAGTAGAGAAATTCAAGTAGATGAAAAGAGGAAGTGGAAGAAATCAGAGCAATATTTGAAAACTCAGAGTACATTCTGAGAGGAAAAGCCAGAAGCAGGAATGAGAGCACAATGGGGCTGGTGTTGTAAATAATGTACCAAGCTGTAAATAATGGTCCTGAACCAGTACCAATTTTAACCATTTCAGTGAAACTGCAACAAGGGCAGGGAGGAAAAAACTGACCCATTGTCACCTCAAAGCCATGTAAGTCTGCAGAGCACCCCAAGAAAAGATTGCTAGAGGTTAGGCCTTTGCTGTGTGAAGATTTGCCTCTTGTTCTCTGAACCTGACAGCTGCTGGCTTTGTTTGATGCCATTTTGTCCTTGTGAGGGGAGAAGCAGGAGATCTATGAGCTTTACCCATTTTCTCTGTGCAGCTTCCAGTTTGTAGAAGGTGTGGCACAAGGTAAGGGCAAAGATATCAAATAGAGTGGTGGACAATGAAGTTGTCCAGAGATGGAAGAGTTATAAGTATACTGATGAAAGAGCTGTGTGACAGTCTTAGAGGAGAGAGCATGGAAAAGCAGGAGTGGTAAATCTTTAATGAGCTCCTCACAGAAACCACAGGTGGATAACAATGTACTTGGGTATTTCACAATTTTCCTTGGTCCATCTTCCCACACTAGGTTAACATCATCCCTGCTACAGATGGCTGTTGAGCTTGATTCCTTTGTGTCAAGTCACAAAACCAGTAGCCCTCAGACAGAATTCCATGGAGGCCACAGTCCTAGTTGTTCCAGGTAGGAGGTGGAGCAGCAGGTTGTACCAGGTGGCATGCAGTAGTAAAACTGCTTTGGTTTGGCACCAGTGTGGGGAGAACCACGTAGATGGTATCAGATCTTTGCCAGCAATGACTTTATTTCATGGTGTAGCCCAAGAGCAACAATGCAGACTGTGGGATTCCTAATTGAAGTGTTTTGCTGACTTGGAAAATCCATGTTTGTGAAGGCTGGATTGAGTAATGCTGAGCTCTTCTCCCTTGAAGCTGCTACTCTCCTCTGCTAAGCAGAATTATCCCTCTGCCCAGCTGCAGAGCTGGGACAGTGACTTCTGAGTCCAAGTGCTCTACTGCTCCATCTCTCTCCTCTGTGAGGAAATCCCCTTCTCATACCTTCCCTTGACACGTTTGCAGCTGGGTCAAGCAGACCTTTGAGGAGGCTGACAAGAATGGGGATGGTTTGCTGAACATTGAAGAGATCCACCAGCTGATGCACAAGCTGAACGTCAACCTGCCCCGCAGGAAGGTCCGGCAGATGTTCCAGGTTGGTGGCCTCTAACACACTGTGTGCTGCCAGGGATCTCTGGTTCTGGACAGATCCAGAACAGCAGCTGCAAGATGGGAGCTGAATTCTGCCCTTTTCAACCCCTCACAGATCTCTTACAACTCTTAACTTATTGTAGACAAAGATACACCAGAACGTTGTTTTATTGACATGAACCCCACAGAAGACAATTTATTAATATTACCTTGCAGATACATTATTGTTTTAATCTCTGAACTGAATTGTTCTGGGCTAGCACTGATGGACAATGAAGTTAACTTGTTTCTATTGAAAACCTTTTTCATTTCCTTTCTGGAAAATTGTTTATAGAAATTAGCTTTATGAAAATAATTAGAATTTTTAGTAGCTTCCTCTTACTTAGCCAGAATCAATTTTTTGCATATGTTGTCTGAAAACAGTTACCATTTTCCACCAGCCCTGGTGCTAACTGCAGGAAAGCAACAATAAACCAGGGACATGACAAAAAGCAAAATAAAATTTTCTTAATTCTTCAGAAACAGTGCCAGGCAAAAGCTGGTTTGCTAGGAAATAGGGACAAGCTGAATAATCTACTATGGTTGAAAGTGCTTTGTTTGTCTGGCATAAATTCTGCACTGGAGGTTTTTCTATGTAGTGTAAGTTTCTCCCTAAAGACCTGGGAAGTGTGGAAACCAGTGGGGTTGTATTGCAAAGGTGAAGCTGGGTTGTACTTATTCCCACAAATTAGAAATGTCATTTAAGATGCATAGGAGGTACAAAATGATTTTAAATTTTATTTGACACCAGAGAGGAATTATTTTCTTCATAGCTTACTTGTGACCAGATGCCACAGCAGTGGGAGGGTGTGATGGGCTGCAGCTCCCTGAGATCCATGGGGTTTGGTGATGCTGTTGGGTGCTGCAGGAGAGGCAGAGCTGTGAAGCTGTGTTCTGGGGGGAGGACAGTGTAGTTCACTCAGCACTTCCCAAGTGTTAGTAATGAGGGGGGGATGAGCCAGCAACCCTCAGCCTTTGTAGCATCAGGGCCAACTTCCAGTTAAAAACAACCAGGTTTACTTATTTTGTGGGAGCAATAGCATGTTTCTAAACATTGATCTTGCTTTCTCTCCATTATCTGCTTACAGCCTGAAACTTGGCAGGAGTTGTAGCTTCCCTGAAGTCTCTTTTTCATGGACACCTACCTAACATTTGACAGCAGTTGTCCAGAATATATTCTTTGTTTTGAAAAGCCAAAGCAATCCTCTTAGGCAGATGTTCACAGTAAAAAGCTTGTATTAACATGTGTTAAGTGCTGTTTTCTTCTCTTCCTATCTCTGAGGATAAACAAAAGCTGCTACCAAGACTGGTGCTCTTTGGCATATTTTTTGGTGTGGAATCTCATTGCTGCTGCAGGCTTGTCCTCCCCCACAGAGTGCTGTCAGGGGGCTGAGAGTGCTGCAGTTTGAATTACAGTGAATTTAAGACTGTGACATTGTCCTAAATGTTTTAAAATGTTAGGCTCTGTTGTCAGAGGAAGCCACAGAGTGAAACTACCATCTTCCTCCCTATGCTTTAATCCAGGCTAACTGCAGGCATACAGGAGAGTAACAGGGAGCAGAATAAAGTCCAGGGTGAGCCTCTTTGCATGTGAAACAAATTCAAAACCAAAGATGGTGTTGAGACTTTCATAGGGGACCTCTGGCTTTTGTGTAGTGCCTGTTTTCACCAGAAAAAGCCAATAGATGGTATTATAATTTTGCATTTATTTTAGTCCACTAGAATTTGAGTCTGAGCAGAATCTTGCACACTAGGATTTATCAAATTTCTGTTCATGTCCATAAATGCTGTTTGTTCCCTGAATTCACCTGTGTTTAACATGCTAACTGGGTGTCTTGGTTTCTTAGGAAGCAGACACAGATGAGAACCAAGGAACCCTAAATTTTGAGGAATTCTCAGTGTTTTACAAGATGATGTCCTTACGTCGAGATCTCTATTTATTGCTCTTAAGCTACAGTGACAAGAAGGATCACCTCACTGTTGAAGAACTTGCTCAGTTTCTAAAGGTGGAGCAAAAGGTATGGGAACACTATGCATCCATACATGTTGTAGATATCACCATATAAATACATCCCAGTATAGGGAAAGACTTTTATGGAGAAGTTTCAATTACACTTTTGTGGTACAATACAAAGTGGGATATTGCACCAACCTGGCCAAGGGCAGGGTGCCCTGGATTATATCTTTTTTTACTCCCTTTATGTTGTCTTTCCCAATTTTTCTTTAGGAAAGTCTCTTTTCCAGGCATTCCTCAAAGATTTGTGGGACTTCTGCAAAGAAAATTCTGTCTGAAGGTTGTGTTTCTATCTGAAGCTTCTCAGAGAGAAGCCATTCAGAGAGAAGGGTCCAGGGAACCACAGGAAAATGTGCACTGATAAGGAATTTTAAAAAGAAATCTGAAATTGAAACATAAGTAATGGGTAAAGACTGGCCATTTCCCCCTGATGTGCTTGTGAACAAACTTGCTGAACAGAACATTCTTTAGCTAAAAATGCTGCTCCAGTGGAGATTTTCTTGCTCATCCTAAAAGACAATGAATGACTACAAAAAACCTGCCAGAGGAGCCCATGGAAAGAATTTGTGCACTGGACAGTGAGGAGCACAGAAGTAACTGATCTCTTGTTTGCTTCTGGTGATTGGTCCTGGGCTGTTTGTTTATATTGTGAGTCCTTGCTGAGTGTTGTTCCAAAACAACCTCAAAAAATAAATACTAACATCTGACCTAGGAGAGGTTCCTGGCTATAGATGGTGTGGTTTTCCTGCAGTCACTGGGTAATCTCCTGTGCCATTCTGGGATCCTGCCTGTGATGACTGCTTTTTCTGAGTTAGCCCCAGCATCAAATCTCAGCAGTCAGTGCTGTTTGGTTTTCCCTGGATTTCCCCCTGCTTGTGGCAGTTCTCTGGCATATTTGACTTCTTGCTTTTCCTCCTCCCCCTTGACACGTGGAGCACTCTCACTGCACACATCTTGCTGTGACAGACCCAACATGGATTCCTTCCAGCAATCTGCTCCTGGTAATTCTACTAATTACAACTTTAAAGCACAAACTGTTTGGATGTTTTCCCCTTTATGCTGTTGTCCTCAGTCTTCCTTAGCTCACTGCTTTTTCTTTTGTTCCATTTTTAATCACTGCCTTCTACTTGGAGGCCCTTCAGTGGAGCACCCTTGACAGCAGCAGCAGCAAGGTTGACACTGATGAGAAAGCAAAGCAGTGCTCCAGGGAGGACACGTTCCCAGAGATGCTGCAGTGCAATGCTATGAGACAGCAGTCAGGGACCTGGAGCAGGGAGACAACATGTGAAAGAGGCTGAAGAGCACATTATGAAACTACTGATAGAAAAAACAAGTGGATTGTTAAGTCAGGCATCCTGCATCCTCTCATCTTGCTGTTCAAAATGCTGAGTGTGGAGGGGGTCAACAGCTATAAGTGCTCAACATTATTTCCCCCTTCCTCCCCCCAAAAAATTTTTAAAAAAACATCCTAAAACAACTGAAAAGAAGCATGATCTCCTGTGGATGAACCCCTTGGTGCACACTTCAGAAGCACTTGCACTTTCCTTGCCTCTTGTCTTCCCACTTCCCAGTATTAACAGTGTGAGAGCAGATTTTACTCTTCAGTGATTTCAGGACCCAGATGTGATAACAATGTCCTTGGGTAAGATAAGATTGCCTTCTAAAGCTGACAATGGTTCAAATCATAATGCTGCTCTCAAGTGCCTTCATCCAAACAGCATTTTGGTTTTGCTCTTGTCTGGCTGCTTGGAAATCTGTGGACAGTCTGTCCAACTCCATCTGCTGCTCTTTTGGCAAGACTTTTAAGTAGCCTGCAGCCTGAGGATAGAACAAAAGGCTTTGTGCTTTTTGTTGGCTTGCTAAAATGGACCCTTTTTTACAGGAGAGCTCCCTGTTGCCTTCACAGAGCTTGTGAAACAAATTATTTCCACTAAGGTGCAGTTACATTGAGCTCATCCCCATTGAAATTGCAGTTATATGGCTGCAAATGTCAGATGAGTAGCAGGCAGGCTGCTTTCCCTGGAGTGACTTCTGGTCCTGCTGCCCTCTTAGCACAAGTGGCTGTGAGTAAAGAGCATCCCTGGCTGTCCAGTTGTGCCTGAGTGTTGTCCCTTTGGGAGTGTCCTTTCTCACTAAGCCATATCCATGTCTGAGCTGGTCTTCTCCAGAAGCTGAAGTTCCCTTCCACAGGAGGATCTCCAGGCTCCTTTGCCTGACAGTGCTTGGCTCATGCTTGTCCTTGAGTGGTGGGGCTTGGGTGAAACAGGCCTCTAAACATCACCTTCCTGCTGAGGAGCAGCTTGGCAGCTGCTGGCCCCTCTGGAGCTGGATGGTGAAGTCACCAACCTCATTCTGCCCTGGCCTGGAGAACAATTCTGCCCTGTGCTGTTGTCTGATTGCTGCCTGACTCCCTCCTCCCTTCTGCTGTATCCAAATCACACCAAGTGCTTTTATTTCAGTGACAGCAGAGACCTTTCTGACTCCAGTGCTGATGTCTTTGTGCAGTTTCAAGGCAGATTTGGTGTGACAAACCTGAAACCTTTAGTTTTTCCTTTTTGGGGTGAGGTTTCCTGTGTGCCTGCTTGTCACCTGCTGCCTTGCCATGGAACACTTACTTTACAACACAGTTTTCATCCAGCTGAGATGTTGCCTCCAGCAGTGATCTCTGCATGCTCTGGGCAAGTGCTGCAGGTTGTATGATGTGTCCTGCCACACACCCCAGTGACAGCAACAGCTGGAAATGTTAATTCCCCCCCCATCACCTTGGTACCACACTGTGTCTGCTGTGGTTATCAAATGGAACTGGTGGCAAAAATTAATGCCCCAGGTCACATAAACTGAGCTGAAGAGGTGGTCATTATATGGCAGTTACACCCTCAGAACATGCACACATAATTATGTAAAGCTTTTACTCAGTGGTTCCGTACAGGTCAGTGCATTTGGAGAGGGGAAGTTTACTCTCAGTGCTTGTCTGGGCTACAGTGTCAGAGGAATGCTCAGTGATGCCATGAACAGTGAAAACCTGACAAAAAGTAGTAAGAAGTGGGGATTAAATACACTTTCAGAAAACAAATGTTCTGAAGTGACTATACCTGCTCTCTTGGAAGAAGTTTTAAAGCAATATAATGAGATACTGTATGCCAGGGAATGTCAGGATATGTGAGGTTATGATCAAAAACCTGAAGAATTTCAGGAACCAGTACCTGAAAAAAATAGGAAATCATAAATATCAGTACATGGGCCTTGAAAAGAAGAGAGACTGGGGAGCTTGTTAATACCAGACAAGGAAGACAGGGCCAGATCATCATGCCTGGTCAATCCTCACTGCTTTCTGCAAAAAAACCCTTTTTGGGCAACACAAACACTTGGTTGGAAAGCAATGCTTTCTTCCCTCTCTCATCCTTACACAAAAGGAATATCAGTCTATTGATTTATGTGTTGACTTGGTAGGTCCTGACGTTTCACATTGACATCTTGCACTGGAAAGAATTGGAAGAATGTCTTGGCTTTTATTATTTATATTTTGATTTTTCTTACAAAGCAATGAACTGTGACCAACTGAAGCCTAAACCATCAGAGCTCTGATGAGACACTGGGGTAGGAACACCTGGCATTAGAATTGCACTTTTCTAATTTCTTCTTTTTTTCCCCCCCTAACAAATCTTCTACTTTGTATTCCTTTCTCTTATTTCCTTTCCCATGAGAATGGGAAATCAGAACAATTTCTCATTATTGGAAATGCAGTGTGCTGCAGCTTCAGATCCCAGTACATTTTGGGCAATAGCTTTGCCTGACCTGCTTCCAAGGAGACTGGTGAAATCAAAAGTGATTTCTTTTTTCTCTCCCACCTCTGCACTGAAGATTAAGGCTAAGGTAGGTCTTATTGGTCATTCCAAGGGTGATACTCTATCAAAGAACAAATTTGCATCAAAATCAAAGCTTTTAACCAGGAATATAGAAAGTAACTCTGTATCAAACACGTTCTGTAAGCTCCCCTACTGCCCGTATCAGTAATCCATCCATCTAAATGTTCAGCCATCAACAGTGATCATTACTATTTGATATTATTTTTAGTGGAGTAGCTTAAAGCTTAATGAAAACAAGATTAAATTAATAGCTGAAGTTGTATCTCTTAAGGTACAGTTAAAAAGCAGAAATCAGCAGAGTTTTCTCAGCTTTGGACTAGGTTAGATGTTTTCATTCCTAGAGCATACAAGTACCCTGCCACTCAGCCATCAGGGAGCCCTGGGGGAGAAGGGAAAAGTTAATTCCAAACAGCTTGTGCTGAAGGAGGACCTGCTATGAGCAGAGTGTGCAGTCAAACAGCAACATCTACTTGAGCTGGAGGAGTCAGTTATGTTCTCCACTGAATTGTTCTCGTTCCTATTATCCTGTGTAATTCCTGCAGGCATCTTGTGATCTCTGGCTTAGCTAGGAGATATAAATAAAATGTTTGGAGAAGGAGTTGGGCTGAGCCATACCTTCCCTGTGCCAGAGGAAAAACAGAGGGAAGGCTGAAGGGAAGAAGGGCTGGAAAAATCTCCAGCTTGTTCAGCTTGGGTCACCAGATGGGTTGAGCTGCTCACTTGGTTGCTTCCCATTGCTGTACTTCTAATGTTGGCATACCCAGTTTTGCCCCTCCTCTGGCAGTTTTTGGTACTCAGGCCATAGCCTTTTTGGTGTCAGAGGTGTGGTTACTCATGGCACCCACATTTCTTAGAAGGAACTCAACACTTGACTGGTTCAGGCCTTTAGAGAAGACCACAGAGTGAACCTGGTGTAAAGAGTGAAGCTGGTGTAAAGAGTCAGCCTCAAACCCTGAATGGAATGGTGCTTGAAATGAACAGCCAGAGGTTTTGGTGTCATCATTGCCATCCTGTGATTATATTAGCACAGAAAACTAACTGTGCCCAATCTGAGTTCTCACTTTGGTTCTCTACAAGTGAAGAGAGGCAGGAGGGTAAGAAAAGATGAGTGACAGAAGCTACTTTAATTTTAGAGGTAATCTGTGTATGGTGGTACTCTGGCTCTGCTTGTCTGTTAGGACTGCAATTGTGGGCTAGGTGAAGCTGATGACAGAACTCTTATTTGCTTCAGAAGAACTGCTGGGTTTCATTTCAGAATCTAATTACTTATCTCCTAGCCTGTATATTACAGTGAGCTCTCTTGTAAGTAATGAAATCACAGAACTGGAAAATGCATGAAAATGAAATCAGACCCTCCAAATCTTTTTGTATGTTAAAGTAGATTATATTAAAGAACACTGTTTGAATTTCAGTGCTGTTGCCCATTACAACCATTATTAAATGTGTTTAACAGCTCATTTTCATCTTTAGACTAAAATGACACAGCTTTTAAGTGATCACTCTTATTTTTCTCCTCAAATCCAAGAGCTGTGAGGCTGGTGCACCACAGAAAAAGTAAAATAAAACCTTTGAAATCCTTTTGCAGCCAGTGTTCCTGACTGTCCTGTTCGTGTTTGACTGGACTCAGTGTCTGGTCATAAGGTTTTTCAGCTGGACCCAAAAACCTAAAGTAGATTTTGCCCTGCTGGTGGATATGGTGAAAAAAATAACTGTCCCGACACTGATGTTTTTTGCAGATGAATAATGTAACTCCAGAATATTGCCTTGACATCATACAGAAG